>NW_006399852.1:2123353-2171298 GCF_000299155.1 Elephantulus edwardii | reverse complement strand
GAGAGAGAGAGAGGGGGGTTTATCTGAAGGAATTGGCTCACTGGCTTAAGAGAGAAGCAGGTTAAGAAGGCACTGTGTCAAGTCCAGAGAACTGGGGATTATGGATCAGATGCAGCCCAAACTATGTAGTGCTGCAGAGTCCCTTTGTATATTCTCTCCCTAAGAAACCCTCCCCACCCTGATCAGGGCCATGACCAGAGCGAGAGTGCTGCGTCCCACCCTAATCCTCTTGTATCAGAGGGCTGATCACATCAGATCATGCATGCTAGGGTAATAATGACTATTGTTACAATAATATTCGTTATTACCCTAGCATGGTCTGATATGACAGAATGACAGTATGACCATATGATATGATATCATTATTGTTATATGCCATTGAGTCCCTGTGACTCATAGTGACTCTGTGTACAACAGCTCTGAAGTCTGCTCTGTCCTGAGGCAGTCACACCTACCCCTTTGCCCCAGTTACTGTGTCAATCCATCTCATATGGGGTCTTCCTCTCTTTTACTTTCCCTCCACCCTTCCAAGCATGATGTCCTTCTTCAAGGAACAGTTCTTCCTGGCCACCCATGATATATCATAATGACTATATAATATTATAAATTCGCCAATTGGCAGAATCATGACAGCTGAAGAAAAGATTGAGATTGTTAACGATTCCATCTTGTGTGGATCCACAATCAACACTCTTGGCATTAGCAATCACGAAATCAAAAGACAAGTTGCATTAGGAAACTCTGCTGTTAGGGACCACTCTGGAGTACCAAAGAGCAATGATACCAGTCTAGAGACTAAGGTACATCTGATCCAGGTCATAGTCTTTCAAGTTGCTTGCTAGGCATCTGAGAGCTGGATAATGACTAAGGATGACAGAAGAACAATTGATGTCTTTGAGTTGTGGTGTTGGAGAAGAGTATTGAACATACCATGAACTGTCAAGAGAACAAACAGGTCTGTCTTAGAGAGGGTGAAACCAAGTTTCTATTTGAAGGCGAGGATTTTGAGCCTCTGTCTCATATACTTTGGGCATATTTTCAGGAGGGACCAGTTCTTGGAGAAGGACATCATACTTGGAAGGGTGGAGGGACAGTACAGGAGAGGAAGACCCTGGATGAGATGGATTGACACAGTGACTGTGACAATGAGGTAGATGTATCAGAGACAGTGAGACTGGCTCAGGACAGGGTGAGGTTCAGAGCTATTGCTTATAGAGTTACCGTGAGTTGTAGTCAACACCACCCCACATAACAACTGATAGGATAGAATGACGAATAGTGTAATGACCTTGTCATTACATAAATGTTAAACTACAGGGTGGTGCCCAAGTTGACACACAGCATCAGCCATCGTGTTCTGAAATGGAGAAAATTCTGTTGCATCCAGGGATTGCCTGTAGATAGGGAGATAGGATGCAGCCTGAGAGCTCTTCTTGTGGACTTGGTAGATGCTTGGCCTAGGCAGCGTGAATGGAATCTGCCACAACTACTTTCCCGGTGCTTACAAAAATCTTACACTCTGTGTGTGTGTGTGTGTGTGTGTGTGTGTGTGTGTGTGTGTGTGTGTGTGTGTGTTAGAGAGAGAAGATGGAGAGGACAAGACACACACAGAGAAACAGAATGAGACAGAGAGAGAGAGAAACAAGATAGAGAATAATACTGAGACAGGGAGAGAGAAAGACACACACACACACACAGAGAAAGAGAGAAACAGAATGAGACAGAGAAAGAGAGAGAGAAGCAAGATAGAGAGAGAGAACAAGACAGAGACACAGAGAGAGAGAGAACACACACAGGAAAACTGCCCTGCCCCACTGGGTTTCCAAGGCTGTAAATATTTACAGAAGCGACCAGCACATCTTTCATTCACCACACAGCCACTGGTCATTTCAGACTGCTGACATTTTGGTTAACACCAGAACGTTTAACCACTGTACCACTAGGGTGCCTTCAAAATCTTGCATAGATAATGGAATTATTCCTTCAGTTTAAGTTTTAAAATATGTAGCATTCGACTTTAATTCTTTTAGGGGAGATTTTTCAAGAAAATAATTATATGCCTCACTATGTCAACAAACCGCGTAATTCAGTCCTTCCACACCCCCACCTCCCCAGCCCTGGCTGCCTGCTCCAGATAAACAAAGACAAATGGCAGTCTATCCGATCCTTCTTAAAACCCTCACACATGCGGTCAAAGACATATATAGCTTAGTGTGGCTTCTGTTCCCTTTCAAACACCGTTCTGTCCTGTTTAGCTTTACTGCCTCAGTGTGCTGTTTTGCTTATGTTTTGGAGATCAGCTTATACAGTGTCCATGCCCACGGATTGAAAACATAATTGTTGTTGTTGTTGTTCTATGTCATTAAATTGGAACTGACTCAGAGCTGACCCTGAAATGGGTTTTCAGAGGCAGTAGGAGGAGATGACCCATCTTTCTCCCACAGAGTAACTGGTGGATTAGAACTGCATGTCTTTGGGTTGGCAGTGCAGCTCCTTACAAAAAGCACATTGGAAATGTCAGTTCTAGTAATGCGGGAGGCACTAGGCTTGTCTCCCATTTGCATCCTCCACACTTTATTACTTCCATGTACTTATTCATCCAGCAGGTATTAACTTACTCTGTACCAGGCACTTTCCCGAGTGTTGGACACGTAATAGTGATCACCCTGTAACTACTGACCAGAACCTTACAGCAAAGCTTAAATAGACAGGACATGGACATGTTGACGTACTCTATGGCAGTGCTTATTCAATCTTGGAGAATCTATGAAGTAGGTCACATCTTTACTTTTTCTAAAGCTTTGCTGACATCAAAGATTTTTCCCTTGTTCAAAATCATGCCTTTTAAGAGGCGGTGCGGTTGGCGCAGGATAGAGCAGGGTTTAGGGCTGTTGTGCATAGGGTCGCTATGAGTTGGAAACGACTCGACGACACATAACAACAACAACAAGATTTCTTTTGTCATTTGGACATGTTAAAAAGAGGAACCAGTTCCTGGAGCAGGACATCACGCTTGGCATAGTAAAAGGTCATCCATAAAAAAGAAAGACCTTCATTAAATGGATTGACTCAATGGCTTAAACAATGGGTTAAAAATGAGCAGTGATGATAGGACGGTGCAGTCCTAGGAAGCACTTGTTCTGTGAGCGGAGGGCTGCTACAGTTGGAACAAACTCACTGGCACCGGAAACGAAAGAACTGTTTGGTCAACTAGACTTCTCTCCAACACTGAGTAGTAACAATCCCCCTTTGTCTCTTGTCTGTTCTGTCCTTTCCCCAACTTTATAATCTTTTTAGTGACACTTGGGCTCTTTCCTTGTTGCTCTGTCACTAATTTTTTGGGAAGAAATAGAAAGAATGATCTCCATTTCCAAAGATTATTTTCTCTTTAGTATAACAAACACTTTCAGTATTTGATGGCTTACCAATTGGCATATTTCAACAGACAGATGCTGCCCCGGATGCACTCACCAAGTTGTACCAAGATATATGGAGGACAACCACCTGACCAACTGACTGGAAGAGATCTATATTTGTTCCCATTCCAAAGAAGGGTGACCTGACAGAGTATGGAAATTATCAAACAATATCATTAATATCACATGCTAGCAAGATTCTGCTAAAAATTATCCAAAAATGACTAGAACAGCACATCAACAGAGAACTGCCTAAAGTCCAGGCTGAGTTTAGAAGAGGCCATGGTACTAGGGATATTAAAGCTAATGTTGATGTGTCTTAACTGAAAGCAGAGAATACCAGAAGAATGACTATCTGTGGTTCATTGACTATGCAAAGGCATTTGACTGTGGATCACAACAGTCATCTGACTCTGACAAGAATGAGAAACCCAGAACATTTAATCGTGCTAATGTGACAAAGATTCTCACCACTGGACCAATTGGCAGCATCAGGATGGATGGTGAAGAGATTGAGATTGTTCACAGCTTTAGTTTGCTTGGCTCCACAGTCAACACTCTTGACACCAGTAGCCAGGAAATTAAAAGGCGCATTGCCATTGGAAAGTCTGCTGTTAGGGACCTCTCCAAAGTACTGAAGAGCAATGGTGTCTCTCTGGAGACTAAGGTGCATCTGATACAGGCCATGGTCTTTGCAATCACTTGCTATGCATCAGAGAGTAGGAAAATGACCAAGGAGGACAGAAGGAGAATTGATGCCTTTGAGCTGTGGTGCTGGAGAAGAGTATTGGACTCCTAGGAAAAGAAATAGACTCATCTTGGAAAGGGTTAAACCGGGTGGCTTCTTGGAGGCAAGGATTCTCCATCTAACATACTTTGGACATGTTGTGAGGAGAGACCGGTCCTTGGAGAAGGACATCATGCTTGGTAGGGTGGAGGGACAGCAAAGGAGGGGAAGGCCCTCTATGAGGTGGATTAATTCAGCAACTGGGATAATCGGGATGGGAGTCTCAGAGACAATGCAATTGGCACAGGACAGAGCAGAGTTTAGGGCTGTTGTACATAGGGTCACTATGAGTCGCAAGCGACTCAACGGCACATAACAACAACAACAATGTGAAACCTATACTTGAACCAGGAGTCAATCCTCAGAAGAGAACAAGGAAGCATTACATGGTTCAAAATTTGGAAGGGTATATGCTAGGCATGTGTTCTGTCTCCATACCTTTTCAATCTATATGCAGAACAGATCATCCAGGAGGTCAGGCTCTATGACAACCCTACTTGCTGAAACTGAGGAGGACCTGAAGCGCTTGCTGCAGAGGGTCAAGGACTGCAGCCTTCAGTATGGATTGTAGCCCAACATCAAGAAAACAAAGATTCTCACCACTGGGCCAATTGGCAGCATTATGATAGAAGGAGAAGAGATTGAGACTGTTAACAGTTTTAGTTTGCTTGGCTCCACAATCAACTCTCTTGATACCAGAAGCCAGGAAATCAAAAGATGTATTGCTTTGGGAAAGTCGGCTGTTGGCAACTTCTCCAGAGTACTGAAGAACATTAATGTCAGTCTATAGACTAATGTATGCCTGATCCTGGCCTTAGTCTTTGCAGTTGCTTGCTATGCATCAGAGAGCTGGAGAATGACTAGGGATGATAGAAAAAGAATTGATGCCTTTGAGCTGCGGTGTTGGAGAAGAGTGTTGAATATACCATACACTGCTAGGAGAACAAATAGGTTCATCCAGGAGATGGTGAAACCAGGTGGCTCCTTGGAGGCAAGGATTCTGAAGCTTCGTTTGACATACTCTGGGCATATTGCAAGGAGGGACTAGTCTTTGGAGAGGGACATCATGCTCAGGAGGGTCGAGGGGCAGCACAGGAGAGGAAGACTCTTGATGAGATGGATTGATTCAGTGATTGTGTTAATGGGGTAGGTGTGTCAGAGACAATAAGATTGGCACAGGATGGAGCAGGTTTTATGGCTGTTGTACATAGGGTCACTATGAGTTGCAAGTGACTTGATGGCACATAACAACACCACCCACTAACATGAATTATTAAGGGCATGTGTCTGGGAGTTCTGGAGTTTATATATATAACACTTTTCCAGTTTATTAGTGGAAATTTAATCACCTAGTAGAGAAAGAGTTTCACTGCCAACTCCAACGCAGGTAGTTCAAATCCACCAGCTGCTCTGAGGGTTAAAGGTGGGCACACTCCTCCCATGGAATTTACAGCCTCTGACAATTTGCTGCAGGGTCAGCTCTGAGTTATTTCTGAGTTGACCACACACAAAAGCAGAGTCTATCAAGGACCGAGAGCCTTGTGGCAAAGGTGAGCATGATCCTTGGATTCTCTTTGTGTAAAGAATCCAATTGTTAGTGCTCTTCATTCATGTGCATTATTTTAGGGCTTGACTGGGAAAATGTTGATGATTTGATAGAAATCATGCCCTATCAATATACTTGATTGGACCATCCAAGAGCATTTATTGTGTTGATTAAGGAGGTATCATATCTTTGGCACCAGTAGCCAGGAAATCAAAAACCATATTGCAATGGGAAAGTCTGCTGTTAGGGACCTCTCCAGGTATTGAAGAGCAATGGTGTCACTCTGGAGACTAAGGTGCATCTGATACAGGCTGTGGTCTTTGCAATCACTTGTTATGCATCAGAGAGTTGGAAAATGACTAGGGAGGATAGAAGGAGAATTGATGCCTTTGAGCTGTGGTGCTGGAGAAGAGTATTGCATGTACCCTGGACTGCCAAGAAAACAAAGAGATTCATCCTGGAGAGGGTTAAATCAGGCTGCTCCTTGGAGACAAGGATTCTGCGGCTTCGTCTGACAAACTTTGGACATGTTGTAAGGAGGCAGAGGTCCTTGGAGAGGGGCATCATGCTTGGGAGGCTGGAGGGACGGCACAGAAAGGGAAGACCCTCTATGAGGTGGATTGATTCAGTGACTGGGGTAATCGGGTTGGGTGGTGTGTCAGAGGCAATGAGATTGGCACAGGACAGAGCAGGGTTTAGGGCTGTTGTACATAGAGTCGCTATGAGTCGCAAATGACTCGACGGCACATAACAACAACAACAATAGCAGCAACATATCTTTGAGCTCCTTTTTGCCCTTTGGATGTTACTGGGTGTTCAGGGACACATTCAGGTCTCCTGTCCCGTTTCCCTGACCCATCAGTCACTGTCCTTAGACCCGTCGCTTTCATCTTCACCGCTGCAGATGCCACGATACTGTTCCCATCTGTTTTCTGCCCTTGGAGACCAGGCCCTAATATGCTTCCTGTTTCTACTCTTCAGAGGTTTTGGCCTGTGCGCTTTCCTCCTCTGCTGAGGGGGAGAGAATGAATTCAGTTAAGGTTTGCTTACGTGCACATTGTCTTTGCAAGCAATATGCATAATCTTCTATGAAATATCCATTTTCTAATGAACTCTGGTGATAATTGGACAATTCAGGTTAGGTGAAAGGACATAAAATACTTCTGGTTCTTTCCATGCTGTAGGAAGGGAGACATTCACAGGGTAGTATAAGGAAAAAGGAAAGCACTGCAGAAGTTTTTGTGAAGAAAATTCTAAACTATGATTCTTTAAATATAATGAACTTTAAAATATAAGATACTATGATATGTTGAATAAAATAACTTTAGATGAGTGTTTCCACAGTGGGCTTATGGAAAAGAAATTGGTCACCATATGGCATTTCTGGAAATGAACATAAATCTTTTATGTCGTGGATTTTAGCTGTGGATGGAATCTTGATAGTGTGCATATGTTTATATGTAAATTGTCAGCCTACTCTGATTCTTGGTAGAAGGAGTAATTTTAGGAGAAAAGGAATTTAAATAGAATTTAAATTTAAGTTTTCTTGATACCTAACTATACAAGTAGGGTATATGTACACACTTAACACATATGCACACATAGGAATAGAAAATACAGACACCTAAAAAGGAAAACTAAGCTTATCTTTAACTTCCCCCGTACCACCCCCTCTGAACCCCAGAGATAACCACATGGTGGCCTATTTCCTCCTGAGCTTTTACTTCACTCAACAACTACTTAATGTCGATATTCTGCTCAGTTAGAGGGACACATCAAAGAGCAAAACCTACAAATTTCCTGCACCAGTGGAGTTTACATTCGATGTACATTATTTCCTTCTTCTATAAACTTCAGTATGCATTGGTATTATGATGAATATATAACATAGTTACTTAGTTCATCTACTCTTTGATAATTTTCTTCTCAGTAAATAATCTTCCATGTTGTGGTAGTAAGTCTTAAACACTCTTCTCTGTCTTAAGGCTATTACAAAATTACTTAAGTATCATCCAGTTTAAACTATTTGGACCTTTTTTGGATTTTGGTATAAAAATAAACAGCCTGTGGGGGAGCTCTGGTGGCCTAGTGGTAAGGAGCTGCAACTACAATTCCAGAGGTGCACGGTTCGAATCCACCAGATGCTCTGCCAGTGAAGGAGGGACAATCTCCTCCTGTACCAGTCAGATCTGATTTGACGGTACACTCACACAAAAATAATAAAATAAAATAAAAATTAAAAAAAAAATAAACAGCCTGTGATTGTGTATTTCCGCCTTCCTGATTTCCCTTTCCCTTTTCTAGAAGGGCTTCTAGACTTAAGCATATCAGGTTTTAATGGGTGACTCTTAAAGCACTGTTAAGTTATAAACTGGAAAAAGTTTGTACTTCACACTCACATCAGCTATGCTACCTGTCCTTTTTTTAAAATTAATTTTAATGATAATTTACATTACAGAGGCTTAGGGTTTCCATTCATTCATTGTTGCACTTTTCTCTCTACACAGCCCTCCCTCCCAATTCACTCTTCTCTTTGAAAAGTAAAAGAAAAATTCTTTAATTGTTATACAGTCCCTCCCTCCAGTTCATTCCACTATGCAGCATTCATTCTGGACTCCTGTCATAACAATAATACCCAATCTTTTATCACTTTTAAACAGTTCTCTCCCTCATCTCTTTCAATGCAGTATACATCATTCCTCCCCTCCTTCTCTGTCTTCCTTCAACCCCAGTGTTGGTCCTGTTCTACAGTAGTGGCCCTATGCAATATTTGTCCTTTTGTGACTGAGATAATGTCCTCCAGGGTCACCCATTTTTAATAATATTGCATGAGTTCCTTGTTTTTCAATGCAGCGTAGTATTCCATTGTGTGAAGACACCACAGCTTCTCTATTCATTCTTTTGTTGATTGGCACTGGGTTGTTTTCAACTCTTTGCTATTATGAACAAAGCCACAATAAACATGGCTGTGCATATATCTGCTTGGGTAACAGTTATGGGGTTTTTTTATGGTATATTCCCAGTAATGTTATTGCAGGGTCAAATGATATTTCTATTTGCAACTTTTTGAGAAAGCACCATACAGCCTTCCATAGTGGTTGCACCATTTTACATCCCCACGAACAGTGAATAAGGGTTCCAATTTCTCTGCAAACTCACCAGCATTTGATGTTTTCTGTTCTGTTACATTTTGATATTTCTTACTGGGGTGAGATGATATCTCATAATTGTTTTGATTTGCATCTCTCTTAGAGCTGGGGATTTCAAACATTTCTTTATGTGCTTGTTGACCATCTTACTTCCAACCAATATTTAGCTATTTTTGAAAGATCTTCAGCAGTATTTTGCTTGCATGCAATATTAATGATATTGTTCAATAGTTGCCACATTCTGTTGGATCACCTTTCTTGGGAATGGGAACAAATATGAATATCTTTGAGTCACTTGGCCAGACAGCAGTCCTTCAAATTTCCTGGCATGGACTGCTGAGTGCATCCAGGGCTGCATTTAACAGTTGAAACATGTTAAACTGTATCCCATCGGTTCCTGGGGACTTCTTCTTCTTTTTTTTTTTTTTGCTAGTTCCTTCAGCTCAGCTTTAACTTTTCCCCTCACTGCCATTGGCCCTTGTTCATATGGTACTTCCTGAAATTTTTCAGTGTCAGTCAATCATTTTTGGTATAGTGACTCTGTGTTTTCTCCATCTTCTTTTGATGGTTCCCAGATCATTCAACATATTGCCCATAGCATATGTCAATGTTACTACTCAAGGCTTAAATTTGGTTTTGACTTCTCTCAGCTTGAGAAATGCCTAGCAAATTGTATCCTCTCTCCAAGGCTCAAATAATTTGCTCAGCATACATATTGAACAGGTATGGAGAGAAAATTCAACTCTGACACATTCCCTTATTAATGTTACAAAATTAAAGTTATAAAGTTAAAAATTTTAGTTTTTATTAATTGGTACAGCACTTGTCTGTCAGTTTCCTATACTGAGATAACTTGTGTGTGGCTGTGATGCTAAGATTTGTGCCACAAGTGTGTCAAATGCCATGGTGCATAGGTTTTAGTAGAGCTTCCAGATTAAGACAGACCAGGAACTAGAATTGGCCATCCAGTTCTTAAATAATTGTTGCTGTTGTTGGTAAGTGCCACTGAGTTGAGCACAACTCAAAGCGACCCTATGAACAAAAGATCTGAACCCTGTTCCATAACTATCATTATTTCTCTAATACCCATAGAATTTCCAAAAGCATTTATTTAGGAAATGGATACCAATCCTGTTTCCAAGCCTGTCTTAATCTGGGAGCTCCACCAAATATTGTGCTTCATGGGTAACCATGATGGCATTTGGCACACCAGTGGCACAATGTTCAGCATCACAGCAACCCCAAGTTACTTCTGTCAGCAGACTGACAGACCAGTGCTGTACCACTTAGAAGAATGTTCTTCCCAAGCACAATTAACACCAAATAATATTTAATATTTAGTCTTAAATAATAGGCCTCTGAAAACCCTATGAGCAGTAGAGGAATGTGTATAGTTGTAGTAATATAGTGGTAGAGCTCAAATTGGAAGTCAACTGAACCTTTTGGTATAGATGAGAATGAATTCCATAGCAGAGTATCCGTCCTCAAACAGTAAGAACATCAGTTGCTATTTGCAGGCAGTGATGTCTATGAAATATATTAGTTCTATGAACAAACTTGCCTTTGGTGTCATCTTTCCCTGTTGCAGTCATTCAAGAGCGTGCTGATAGCCTCGTGGGTTGAGAACTGTGCTGCTAACACAAAGGCAGATGGTTCTAATACACCAGCTCATCTTTGGCAGAAAGAAGGGCAATCTCCTCTCATGTAATTTACAGCCTCTGAAAAGGATCAGCTTTGAGTCAGTTCTGACTCCACAGCATTGAGTTTAAGGGTGTATGGGTTGTTTTGTTTGCTTGTTTGTTTCTTTAAAGTGTTGTTCAAGGTATAATACGCAAGTACATGGATACATGGCTAAACTTTGCTCTCTCTCTCCGTTGTTATAATGATGGTAAAGGGGAATTCAATTTGGCTCCAAAAAGGGAGTTGGTGGTGTGGTGGAATAAGTTTTGGATTGCTAATAACAACAACAGCAACAAATGACCTTTTGGGTCCACCAGCTTCTCCATGGGAGAAGGATTAAATAGACGTCTTGCACACAGATTGATAGCCTTGGAAACCTTAAGAGGCAGTTCTGCTCTGCCCTATAGAGTCAGTATGAGTCAAAATCAACTCTGATGGCCAGGGGTTTTGGTTTATTAATTTGTGATTCCATATGTTACAGTGTTGTTATGTGCTGTCCAGCCCGCTACAACTTGTAGTGACGCTGCCCCATCCTGTACCATCCTCATGATGTCTGGTACACTTGAGCCCATGGTTACAGTCACCATGTTGATCCCTCCTGT
This sequence comes from Elephantulus edwardii, assembly GCF_000299155.1. Lineage (NCBI taxonomy): Eukaryota > Metazoa > Chordata > Mammalia > Macroscelidea > Macroscelididae > Elephantulus > Elephantulus edwardii. The sequence continues at coordinate 2,160,118 of NW_006399852.1, read as the reverse complement.
TGAGGGGCTTCCTCTCTTTCTCTGACCCTCCTCCTTTCCCAGTGTGATGTCTCTTTTCCAAGGACCAGCCCCACCTGACATCAGTCCCAGAGTATATGAGATGAAGTTTCATCATCCTTGCCTTTATGATAAAGAATATGCCATATTTAAGGGTTCTAGACAGCAAGTTAGGTCTCATGGTCACAGATGAATGAGCAAAGTCTAAGAAGCAAGTTCTGTTCTGACTAGTGGAATGTTGTTGTTGTTGTTATGTGCCGTCGAGTCGTTTGCGACTCATAGCAACCCTATGTACAACAGCCCTAAACCGTGCTCTATCCTGTGCCAGGCGCATTGCCTCTGACACACCCATCCCGAGTACCCCAGTCACTGAATCAATCCATCTCATAGAGGGTCTTCCCTCCTGCGCTGTCCCTCTACTCTACCCAGCATGATGTCCCTTTCTAAAGACCTGTCTCTCCTTACAACATGTCCAAAGTATGTCAGGTGAAGCCCCAGAATCCTTAAACCAACATAAACAGTTCAGCCAAGTAATAATTTTGAGCAATGAAGTAAGTTTGCTACAGTAGCTATTAAAAGAACAGCTAAATCAGAGCAATTTCAATGTGGCACTTGTGCCATTCATTAACTGGACATTTTAAATTTCATTTGCATTTGAATGAAGTTCAGTAACTTACAGGGTAAAGCATTAAAAGATTAATGCTCAGAATGGATGAAAATCACTGTTGTTGCTGATTGCCTTCGAGTCAAGCATGATTCATAGTGACCCTATGAATGAAAGGCCTGAAGCCCCTCTATGACTATCAACATTTACCAAAGTTTATAGAGTTTCGGGATGCATGTTATTCAGGAAGTGGACGCCACTCCTGCTTCCAAACCTGTCATAGTATGTTGTTGTTCTTATGTGCATTTGAGTCACTTGCGATGTATAGTGACCCTATGTACAGCAGCTCTGAACCTTTCCCTGTCTTGAGCCAATCTCACGAATTCTGACACACCAACCTCCATTGCCCCAGATACTGTATCAGTCCATCTCATCCCAGGTATTTCTCTCATACGCTTCCATCCCCCCTTCCAAGCATGATGTCCTTCTCCTGGCCACGTGCCCAAAATAAGTGAGGTAGAGCTTAAAAATCCTAGCCTCCAAGGAGAGACGTGGTTTCACCCTCTCCAAGACAGACCTATTTGTTTTCTTGGTAGTCCATAGTATGTTCAAGATTCTTCTCCAGCACTGCAACTCGAAGGCATCTATTCTTCTGTCATCTTTAGTTATTATCCAACTCTCTGAAGCATAACAAGTAATTGAGAAGACCATGGCCTTGATTAGGCACACCTTTGTATCTAGACTGACATCGTTGCTCTTGAGCACTCTAGAGAGTTCCATGACAGCAGATTTTCCCAATGCAATTTGTCTTTTGATTTCCTGACTGCTGGTGTTACGAGTGTTGATTGTGGATCCGAGCAAACTGTAATTGCTAACAACCTCTATCTCCTCTCCATCTAATATGGTGCTGCCAGTTGGCCCAGTGGTGAGAATCTTTGTCTTTTTGATGTTGAGCTTCAATCCATATTAGAGACTATAGTACTTGACCTTTTGAAGCAAGTGTTTCAGGTCTTCTTCAGTTTCAGCAGTCAAGGTTGTGCCATCCGCATATCATAGGTTGTTAATGAGTCTTCCTCCATTCTTGATGCCACAGTCCTCCTCATAAAGCTTTCCTTCCCCGATGATCTTTGCTCCATACAGTTTGAAAAGGTATGGTGACAGGATGCATCCCTGACACACTCCTTTCCTGATTTTGAACCATGAAGTGTTTCCTTGCTCTGTTCTGAGGACGGCTTCTTAGTTCAAGTATAGGTTTCATATAAACATGATCAAGTGCTCAGAGATTCCAAATTTCCTCAAGGTTAGCCACAATTCATTGTGATCCACACAGTCAAGTACCTTTACACAGTCAATGAAACACAGATAGACATTCTTCTGGTACTCTCTGCTTTCTGCCAAGATCCATCTGACATTGGTAATAATGTCCCCAGTGTCACGACTTCTTCTAAACCCAGACTGTCTTTCTGGTAGTTCTCTGTCAATGTACTGTGTTTTTTTTTAATAATCCTTACTATATCACTGTTGTTGTTGTTATGTGCCGTCGAGTTGCCTGTGACTCATAGCAACCCTACGTACAACAGCCCTAAACTCCGCTCTGTCCTGTGCCAATCGCACTGTCTCCGACACTCCCTTCCCAATTATCCCAATCACTGAATCAATCCACCTCATAGAGGGCCTTCCTCTCCTGCGCTGTCCCTCCACCCTCCCAAGCATGATGTCCCTCTCCAAGGACTGGTCTCTCCTCACAACATGTCCAAAGTATGTTAGACGGAGCCTCAGAATCCTTGCCTCCAAGGAGCCACCCGGTTTAACCCTCTCCAGGACAAATCTGTTTGTTTTCCTAGCAGTCCATGGTATTCTCAATACTCTTCTCCAGCACCACAGCTCAAAGGCATCAATTCTCCTTCTATTCTCCTTAGTGATCTAGCTCTCTGATGCATAAAAGTCATTGCAAAGACCATGGCCTATATCAGACGCACCTTAGTCTCCAGAGAGACACCATTGTTCTTCAGTACTTTGGAGAGGTCCCTACCAGCAGACTTTCCCATCATATTCCCATTTTAATTTCCTGGCTACTGGTGCCAAGACTGTTGACTATGGAGCCAATCAAACTAAAGCTGTGTACAATCTCAATCTCTTCACCATCCATCCTGATGCTGCCAATTGGTCCAGTGGTGAGAATCTTTGTCTTCTTGACATTGAGCCTCAATCCATATTGTAGGCTGCAGTCCTTGACACTTTGCAGCAGGAGCTTCAGGTCCTCTTCAGTTTCAGCAAGCAGGGTTGTGTCATCCGCATAACGCAGATTGTTGATAAATCGTCACCAATCTTGACCCCACATTTCTCCTCATAGAGAATATGTATATCACTATACAAGAAAATCACTGTACATGAACGAAAACATACTATTATGTTTATTACACTGAGGCTTGGTCACCTGAGTTCCCGTTACAGACCTGGTTTTACAAACAGTTATAACACAGCTATAAAATGTTTGCCCTGTGCTAAATGACATTGCCTCATCCTTCTGAGAATTGAGTTTTTATTTTATCCTCAGTTTTCTTCCTCAAATAATGTGCTGTCAGTGAGACTTTTATATCATCAGGCCACATTTAATTTAGCTCTTCATCTATTTTAAAAGCAAATGTGGCTGATGATTTCACTGCCTTTTTTGCAAAGTATGAAGCTTGTTCAGATGGTGGCAGTTTTTTTATTTAGATGGCTTGAATCGATCATTCAAAGGTGACAGAGTTGCTGACAGGTCCCTGGAGTTGGTTCTGATGCTCAGTGACCCTGTGGACAACAGGCTGAACCCGGCTCTGCCCTGCGCCATCCTCTCAACTCTTCGGTTCCTAACCCCATTGTCGCAGTCCGTGTGTCTGTCCATCGCAGGGAGAGTCCTCATCTCTTTCACTGACCCCCTACTTTCCTAGTGGGGTGTCTTTTCCCAGGGACTGGCCCTTCCTGATAACATGCCCGAAGCCCGAAGTTTATGAGCCAAAGTTTGCTTGTCCTTGCCTCTACAGAGCACCCTGGTTGGACTTCCTTTGGACACCTATTTCTTCTTTAAGCAGTCCAAGGGATATTCAGCCTTCTTTGCCAAAACCACAAAGGGCAGTAAAACACCATGATAGTACCATTTAATTTTACGGCAACAAAGATACCAGGAATAACACTTCCTTATGACAAAGTGCGATGACCTGTTTATTTGCCATTCATTCAAATCTGGCAACCCCTCCTTGACCAGGCCACGTAATTTGATAAGTGCCACATTCAGACACTCCATCTGCACACTCATCGATTTAGATGTCATTTATGTAGCAGCACGGAAGCTTTACTGCTTTCCTTTACTGCGTCTGTGGCCCAGTTGGCTGTGAGATCCTGAAGGTGGGTGGCGTTCTTTATACACCTCAGACGCAGCTTGTCAACCACGTACAGGATCAACACTCAGGAGCTGTTGGCTGAGTCTATGAATATCTGCACATTCAGCTACAGACAATCCACAGCCTGAATGGTCTCTGTCACAAACGTTTATGCACGGCAGGGTTAAGACTGTTGTTCATTTTCTCATAATATTATAATGTAAATTGTCCACAAAAGTTTATTGTGATTCCAGTGATTTAGTACCCGCCCAAGCAATTGGACAGAGGACCTGACCAGTGTGAGAACCTCCAGCCCAGGCAGTAGACTGTCCTCCAATCACTGCTCGAATCTTCCCGCACTGTCAACTATTCCTGCCATAAGGCTTGATTTCTTTTGGCCAGACCTGGATTGGCTTTGCTTCCCTTTTTTAAAAAATTTTAAATTAAAGTCTTCCCTTAAAACTTTCAACTCATTAGTCCTGCTCATTTCTGTTAGCTCACTGAGGACCAGGATAGAGTTCAGGGGTTGCTGAGAATAGGATGATCCCTTAAAAATCCAGCCCACGGAGTCCCAGGCTAGAGGCAGCTCAGAGCCACGGTATCAGTGGCCAGGGTTACTAAAGTGTGCTGGTGCCCAGAACAGTGACATCAGCGTCACCTGGGAACTTGCTGGAAATGCAGAGTAGCTAGTACCACTCAGGCCAACTGAACTTGACCCCTCGTGTGGGTCGAGGATCTGTAACAAGCCTTTCATATGCTCGCTACACTTGAGAAACATTGACACAGAGCTTATGGGGCAGTGGTGCCTGGGTGAGTGAGAATGTGTGGCTCAGTGAGAGAATTTTAACCTGTGAATAGAGCTCTCGTGGCCTAGCAGTAAGAAGCTGTGACACTCAAGGCACAGGGTTCTGGTCCACCAGCTGCTTCATGGGAGAGGGATGGGCAGTCTCCTCCTGTGCAATTTACTGCCTCTGAAACCCTCTGTAGGATCCATTAAGGGTCTGTTCTCACTCAGTGGCACACAACATAACAACAACAACATGCAAGAATCCTGGACTGACTGCTGGTCAGTGTATATCATGCTCTGCTCAGTCCTTGTACTAATGTCAGCGGAGGCCTGTGTGCTACTGTGATGTTGAAAAGGTTTTAGTGGAGCCTCGCAGTGAAATAGGAAGCTTGCAGATACACGAGGAAGAAAGACCTGGTGATTTTCTCCTGATAATCAACTCCTGAAAACTCCCTGGATCAGCAACAGGAATCTGTACAAGGTAGGGTAGCATTTCTTCCAATGGTGCCTGGGGTCACCGTCAGTAAAGTCAACCCAAGAACCAGGCGGCGATGCATTCTTGCAGGCAGCAGGTAACTGAGTGGCCAGCTGCCCAACACTGTGTCCTAGACTGTGGCTGAAGAGCCTTGGAGCTGTGGGAAGCATTTGGTTCAAACGCAAAGCCCAGCGTGCTGAGGCTGATGGCAGACGTGGTGGTGAAGACAAGCGCACTGTGGATCAGTGAACCCAAGCCAGCTTTGGGGTCAACACTGAATCCGTGAGTCTACACTTCAGACTTGGTCAGTCTTGTACAAATATGAAAAATTCCAGCTCGATTTGAAATATGTTATATAAGATGAATTGTATTAGGAAAATCTGCTCTCAGGGACCCCTCCAGAGTGCTAAAGAGCCACGATGTCAGTCTAGGGACTAAGGTGTGCCTGATCCAGGTCACAGTCTTCACATTTACTTGCTATGGATCAGAGAGAGCTGGGTAATTACCAAGGATGACAGACGAAGAATTGATACGTTCGAGTGGTGGTGCTGGAGAAGAGAATTGAACATACCATGGGCCTCTAAGAGAACAAACAGGTTTATCTTGGAGGGGGTTAAGCCAGGCTGCTCCAAGAAGCAAGGACTTTGAAGCTCCATCTCACATATTTAGGGCATATGGCCAGGATGGACCAGTTCCTGGAGAAGGACGTTATGCTTGGAAGGGTGAAGGGACAGTGCACGAGAAGAAGATCCGAGGTGAGATAGATTGACACAGTGACTGGAGTAATGAGGGTAGGTGTGTCAGGGACGATGAGACTGGCCTAGGGTAGAGCAGGGCTCAGAGCTATTGTACATAGGCTTGCTGTGAGTCGCAGACATCTTGATGGCACAAAACAACAACCCCATGGATTCTTAAGTAATTTCACTATGACATAACCAATGCAGTGTTAGATTTTTAAAATAGAATTTATGGGCAGGGAAGAAGAGCCTCCAAAAACTCACCACACCAAAACCCAGACATACTTCAGATTTATGGCTGTCAAGTTGGAACCAACTCATGGCTGAGACTCCACTGGATTTTCAGAGGCTGGAAATCACTCAGGAGGAGACTGGTTGCCTTTCATTCTCCGTTCAAGCAGCTGGTGGATTCAGAGCGCCTGCCTGCCTTTGGCTTGTCAGCTCCTCACCACTAAGTCATTTCATGATCGTCTAAGTGGTTAAACCAGTTTTGCTGACACAGTTGTTTAATTTCTTGTTGTCAGATGATCAACAGGAATTGGAAGCATTCACTAATTGATTGCTATAGTTGTTATGCATCATTGAGTCAGAAGTGACTCATAGCTGACACCCCTCTCCCCTAAGCAAGTTTTCAAAGGCAGTAATTCACATAGGAGGAGACTGCCCATCTTTCTCCTGTGGAGCAGCTGGTGGCTTTGAACTGAGGTGCTTCAGGTTTGCAGTACAGCTCCTTACCTCTAAGCCACCAGAGCTCCCTCACTGTTTGATTGTTATTGCTGTGTGCCATCAAGGTGCCTGCGACCCTATGTACAACAGCTCTGAAGCCTGCCCTGTCCTGAGACAGTCTCACTGACTGACACACCTGCCTGCATTGCCCCAGTTGTTGTATCAATCCATCTTATCTGGGTCTTCCTCTCCTGTGCTGTCCTTCCACCCTTCTGAGCAGGATGTCCTTCTCCGAGGACTAATCCCTCCTGGCCCCCCCTTTTTTTTTAAGCTCCATCTCAGTATTTGATTAGGAATAACCAGTTGCTATTTCAGATATAAAAATCTGATCTTTAAGAAAGTCATTTTCGAAGAAGTAATTTAAACTTCTTGGTTTTTTTTTTAAAAAGGAAGAGATATTGCTTGGAATTTTATGTCCACTCTACTGCGAATTTTGATATCTAGAAGGATAGAAAGGTGAAAGGTGATCTGACAGAGCGTGGAAATTATCAAACAATATCATTGATAACACATGCAAACAAGATTCTGCTGAAGATTATCCAAAAATGAGTGGAACAGCACATCAACAGAGAACTAACTGTCTGAAGTGCAGGCTGGGTTTAGAAGAGGCTGTGGTACTAGGGATATTATAGCTAATATCAGATGGATCTTGGCTTAGAGTAGAGTACCAGAAGAATGACTATCTGTATTTCATTGACTATGCAAAGGCTGTGTGGATCACAACAAACTGTGGTTGACTCTAAAAAGAATGGGAATCCCAGAACATTTGATTGTGCTTATGCAAAACCTATACTCGGACCAGGAGACAGTTGTCAGAACAGAGCAAGGAAACCCTGCATGGTTCAAAATTGAGAAGGGTGTTGCCAAGGATGCGTCCTATCTCCCTCTCTTTTCAATCTATGTGTGGAACAGATTATCCGGGAGGCTGGGCTCTATGAGGAGAAATGTGGCATTGGGATTGAAGGTAGACTCATCAACAATCTGTGTTATGCAGATGACACAACCCTGTTTGTTGAAACTGAGGAGGACCTGAAGCACTTGCTAGAAAAGGTCAAGGCCTGCAGCCTTCAATATGGAATGAAGCTCAACAGCAAAATAAAAAAGATTCTCACCACTGGGCCAATTGGCAGCATCATGATGGATGGTGAAGAGATTGAGATTGTCAATAGCTTCTGTTTGCTTGGCTCTATAATCAACACTCTGGGTACCAGCAGCCAGGAAATTTAAAGACAAATTGCATTGGGAAAGTCTGCTCTCCAAAGTACTGAAGAGCAACAATGTCAGTCTGGAGACTAAAATGTGCCTGATACAGGCCATGGTCTTTGCAATTACTTGCTATGCAGCAAAAAACTGGACCATGACTAAAGATAATAGAAGGATATGACAAGAGCCCAGAATGAAGGTTGCATAGTGGAGTGTACTCGGGGCAGGGGGATTGTATACCAGTGAAGGAATTTTTCCTTTATTTTTCAAAGAGAAGAGTGAACTGGGGCAGGGGAGGAGTGGGCAGGGAGAAAAAGGCAACAATGAATGAATGGAAATCCAAAATCTCTGTAAATGTTCATTAAAATTAATAACATTTTAAGCAGTTAAAAAAGATAATAGAAGGAGAATTGATGCTTTCGAGCTATGGTGCTGGAGAAGAGTACTGAATATACCATGGACTGCTAGGAGAACAAACAGGTTCATCCTAGAGAGGAGGAAACCAGGCTGCTCTTTGGAGGCAAGGATTCTGAAGCTTCATCTGACATACTTTGGACATGTTACAAGGCAGGACCAGTCCTTAGAGAGGGACATCATGCTTGGGAGGGTGGAGGGACAGTGCAAGAGAGGAAGACCCTCAATGAGATTAATTAATTCAGTCACTGGGGTAATGGGTGTAGGTGTATCAGAGACAATAATATTGGCACAGGATAGAGGCAGGGTTTAGGTTTTTTGTACATAGGGTCACTATGAGTTTCAGGCAACTCGATGGCACAGAACAACAACAACAGCAACAACAACAACAATAAGGATAGACATGTAAATACATTCATACTGTTCCAAGTCATCTCTGCCTCATGGTGGTCTGCATGCAGAGAACAGGACAACTGCCTGGTCCTACATCTTCTCACGATAGTCCCTCATAGTCTATCTCACCAGAAGTCTCCTTTACCGTCACTGGCTCTTTGCTCTACCACATTATGTCCTCCCTCCGGTGATTGGTCCTCCTGATTTTGTGTATGAAGCAGTTGAATTGGACAGTGTTTTCATTGGCTGGTTTTTGGAAGGAGATTGCCAGGTGTTTCTTCCAAGCCTGTCTTCATCTAGAAAATTCACTGAAACCTGATTTCCAATGGGTGACCCTGCTGGTACTTGAATCACTGGTCGTATAGCTTCCATCAATCATCGTATCCATATTCAAGTCACATATGGACAAAGGTCACTTTCTTTATAGACTTTCTAGGGATCGCTTTCTAGGGTGGCTTTGCCCATAGAGAGTGGCACTGGTTGGTAAACCAGATTTTATCTCTCTAGTGCTTCTAATCCACAAGTGACTCTGAGGAGGAAGATGGGTAATCTCCCATTCGATTTACAGCTTCCAAAACCTGCTGGAGTGTCAGCTACGAGTCACTTGAGAATGGACAGCAATGAGTTGAGTTGATAAACATTATATATTGTTAAATAACATAGTTACACTTATTCCACCTCAACCCTCCCTCCTTCCCTCATCGCCAGTAGGGGCCGGGGTATGAGGGCCTTTCATTGTCAGGTTGTTGCCTCAGGGAAAGTCAGAGGCACTCCACCCCAAGACCTCACCCCTGTCTGCTCTGGAAGCTCTTTATGTGTTTGTGTTTTCCTTCCCTCTCTGAGTAAATAAGCCTCTGTTCCTTCAATTAATTCTATTTATATAATTCCCAGACTGCAGAAGAGGAAACTCTCCTGGTTTTGGTTATCTCCCAGAAAATATGCCGTCCAGAGCCTGCTCAAGTTATCCAGATGTCAGCTGCCTGGTGCACCTGTGATTTTTACATTAAATGCAAATGATTCCCACAAGCCCCTGTAGAAGTCACTAGAACGCCAGCACCATAAAGACACTGTCTGTCTTTGCAATATTTTGTCCTTGTTGAACAGAACGCTACCTAGCACATGGTATATGCTCAAGAAATGGTTGTTAAAGTGGTGGATGATTATGTGAAGGGGCCTGGGGGAGAGAAAGACAGACAGACAGAGAACAAAATGAATTAAGTTCATTTCTTGCTCTCTGTTGCTTTTGGTTCATGCTGATCGAGTCCAAGAAGATGGCTTGATGAGTGTGCAGTAACCACAGTCAGGTGTTGGATGAACTCCATGGATGGGGCCCATCTAGATGGAGCTAGCATTGTCTTCTCTGCACTGAGAAGGGCATGGCCTGCATCTCTTAGTGTCACTCAGGCTGAGTTCTCTTCATAAGATGAAAAGCTGATTTATAAAGCTTGTTTGGTCCTGTTTGGAGGATAATTAAAATGTCTTCACTGACACTGTGCCTTTTGATCCTTACCTTTATGAAACATGACACTAGTGTCGGCTCTGTTTGCAGTACAAAGTGAATTCTTCTAACATCTTGCTTGCATCTTGTTCAAATGACCTGTTTTCCTGTCTGAGGCTAGGTCTTCTTTGTCTCTCCACGGGAAATGCTTGCTACATGGTCTGTTCTTGGTATTGTTCAAGTGATAGCCCAACATTGTTTTCTAAGACAGTATTGAAATTTAAATATTTATACTCTATTGTTTAAAGTGAGATGTTAGAGCCTCAAGCTTGACAGGCTTAGATTCAGATTATCTCTGTCCTTAACCCGCTAGTTTCTTTCTAACTTCCGTGTATTGATTTTTGTCACAGCTGTGTTTCAGGGTGATAGAACACATCCTCCTAGCTCCCCAGACCTGTCTCAGGCGTGGGTTTCCCCAGTCCTCTCTCAGTGCAAAGGGAATAGATCCCCTTGTTGGGTCCTTTCTGATTTCACCAGCAGCTGCTGGACCACCCTCTAGCTTGCTGGAGTTCAAGCATACACTGGACCAAAGAGACTTAGTTAATTAGAGCCTATGTTCATAACATCTATCAGTGTAGTGCCACGTCCACTGTACTGAAACCAAGAGGAGAACCTTTCCCCACCCAGTGTGAGCAGTAAGTGGTGGATATCACTTTTAAAATAAAAACAGAGATGATGTCTTTATAGGCTTCAAACACTGTCTTGCTTATTGCTCATTGCTGCAAATTGGAACTTTTTAGCTGACCCTCTAGCAGGTTTTCAGAAGATCTCAGTCACACAGGAGGAGATTGTTTTTCTTGCAAGGAGCTGCTGGTGATTTTCGAAGCAACTGCCACTAGAAAGTGCAGAATTTGTGATCTATCTCTTCTAGGACCTCAAAGCCCTTGTTTTGAGAACTACCTTCATTCCTGGTTCAGTTTTCCTTTATCACCTTCATTCCTCTTCTTCCTACTTTGTATCAGTTAATTTAGCACCTAAACTTACTGAATATAGTTTTGTAAGTGATCTTAAATAGGTTGGGGAACATGATGAGCTTTAAATAAATATGTAAGCAATTTTGTGGAATAGGGACCAGTTTAGTAAGAAGACCCAATTATTTTCGCACAGAACAGTAATGACCAGGTGCAAATTGTCCCTCTGGGTTTTTTTCGTCATCAATGCTTCTAGAAATTCACTGATCTGTTAATTATTGAGAGCCTTTCAGGTGGCAGTTTGTGGAACTGCAATCATCAGCTGTGAAAATATAATTTTCCTTGAAACCTCTCTTCTTTGATGTGACGAGATGAGAGAGCGCTCTACCGTTTACTTGTCCTCATTAGAAGAAAACCGTCCTAAGTCTGGCCATGAATTTATAGGAACTATAAACGTGACTAACATTTCCTGTTTTTCCAAAGAGAAATTGAGGTGAAATGAACTTTGAAAGGTAAAATAAGATAGAGGAGCTTAAATGCACCGGCCATTACAATTTTTCCCCAAGTTCTTTGTGATAAACATAGATCTTTTTAAAAGTATTTGCTATTTAGCTTTCTATTTTACGTGTCAGAATAACTCTGTAACCCAAAGGTACATTTTAAATAAAATCAAGTGCATGTCCCAACCTGTGAACTTAATTGCAAGCAAAGAATAATACAAGAAAATAGCCAGGTTCAGTGGCATAGTGATTCTTCAACACAAACGAGTCAGACCAATAAACACCCTTGTAGCCTTCTTCAGGGGTCCCTAGTGGCCTAGTTTTAAATTGTGCTGTCAACTCAGAAGCACACAGTTGGGTTCACCAGCTGTTCTGCAGTGTGATTTACAGCTTATGAAAGTCCACTAGATAGTTGGTTATGAGTCAGTTCCAACTCAACAGCAGTGAGTTGAGGAGAGCAAGCCCCTGTCCCACGGCTGGGAGCCTGAGAGGTTTCCGAGAACAGCAGCAGCAGCAGCAGCAAGGAAGACTTGCGTTTGCAGCACTTTAATGGAACCTGACAGATACCTGCTTTCAGGAAGGGGTACGCATACACATTAGTTAGGTTTTGGGGAGGTGCTAGTGTGACTTAAGTGAAAGTTTACAAAGCACGTTGGTTCCACAGTCACCAGCTTAGTTTATACATAGCTTTGTTTTATGATTTGGGTCACAAAGTCCTTCAGTCTACTACCACTTTCCTCACTTCCACCCTGCGTTCTCTGTTTCTGTTCATCCCACTTTTCTGTGTCAGCCTGCCTTCTGAATATTTTGCTTGTGTAAATGTCCCCCCACCACCACCCTGGTCTTGTCTAGTTAAATGTTCTGAGGAGAACAGTCTTCCTTGTTGTTACTGTTCATTTTCTAAATCTGCCTATTTGGCACAAGGGAGCTCTGGTGATGTAGTGGGTAGAGTCCCGCTGCTAATCTAAAGATGGTTCTCTCTCTGATAGTTCAAATCCACCAGCCATTCTGAAGGAGAAGGATGGGCAGACTCCTCCTGTGTTATTTACAGCATCAGAAAACCCACCGGAGGATTGGCAGTGGGTCGGTTCTGACTTGATGTCAATAAATGAATGTCCGACTGAGAGTAGATTTAGAGCAAAGTTGGGAAAATGTTTAAAGGACATAGTGTTGGATGTTCCACCTGTTTCTACAAGACCAATTAAGTCTGGTATTTTTTTAGGAATTTTTGTTTTGTTCTGCATTATACTTTCATAGATATGCCGATTTTTAGATTACACTGCTATGTGTTCATGGCTTCTTTGCATTAGGCCATCTGATGCTTGTGTGTTATCTGGGAAGAGTGGTTACTATGACACAGAGGTGAAATCTCCATCTTTACAGCTCTTCCATCAGGGCTTTATATCTCCAGCCAACATGCTCTCTTGGGGACAATAGAATGGCAGAGGGGAGAGGCACCTGTCGCCAAATGACATACTAGCACTTTAACTCATTGTTGGGCTTATTTTTATTGGGTCGATATATACTTAAGTCACTTTGGTGCCCAAGTACATGCTGTGCTAATGACACTGCTCACTGATAGGTCAGTGGTTCGAATCCACTAGCAACCCCCAAAGAGAACAATGTGCTGCCTTGTCTCATAAAAATTTACAACCTGGAATACCTGAAGGAAGGCTGCATTTACTGGGAATCCGCTTAAAGGCAGTGGGTTTGGGTGGGTGCTGGTTCATACAGCGTTGACATAATCTTTGGTAGTTTTGGCACTTATGGTCCTGAACCATTCAGTATCATCCTAATGATTTATAGCCAATTGTTTCTTTCTTTCTTTCTTTTTTTTTTAAAACCATTCTCCTCCATTATCTGCAGTGCATGGTAAAAGGCTTAAACTAGCAAGAGCAGCCAGTAGATTGCCCAAAGATTAAGACTAGAACTTTTAAAACTCCATTAAGGTCTTTTTGAATTTCAAATAACAATTAAGGTGCAAAGATTTTCCTCAAATGCTTAAAGCTTGAGAAGAGAGGAAATAACTGGTTAGGATTTATATCATGGGCTGATTTGAAGTGAGGAGGAAATAAAATAAAAGCCAAGATGACATCATATGTAAGGTAATTTTTTTTTTCTAAAGTAGATGATCCTGTAAGTTTCTCTGTCTCATTTCTCTCTTGCTGGACAAGGATCTCTCCTGAGAAAGAAAACATCATTTTCTTTGCCAAGTGGCAGATTGCCTCTCCACAGTCTTCTTATAAACTGGTAAAAGTCGTGCAAGATTTAAAATCTGCCACCAGCAGTGACTTTGCCCAGCATGTCAGATCTGGGTTCTCCATGGTGAGCGGACCGAGGTCACCAGGGCAGGCATGGGGCATTCTGCTTTTTAGCAGAATATTTCTAAACATGCCACTTTCTCTGCTCGCCACCCACCCCTCCCTTCCTGTACCTATCATGGAAGAGGGGAACTTGGCTTTGGGCTACTTGGTGAGCTCCTGAGAGTCTCCACACCCCTTCCCCATTTTTGGAAGAAGAAAGGGATTTATTCCGCCCACTTTTCCAGCTGCGAAGATTGTTGGCTTCAAACACTGGCAGTCAGAGAGGAGAGAGATGTGGATTGCCACAAGGAAAGTGGAGTAGGGGTAAGGGCGGCATATTGATTTTCAGCTTCTGATGCTGCCCGCCGTAGATTTTTGCCTCTGGCCTATCCCACAGTGGAATGCGGCCTTTACCGTGAAATGGGGCCATTTCAGGTCAGAACTTTAGTTTTATTTGGCCCATGGCCTTTTAAGTGTGACTGTAGTTATACAAGTAGGAGAAATACACGTGTGTTCATATTTTTTTGGTTGGATTGTTTTGGTTTTGGCAAACCACTGACTCCATCTTGAAAGGTTTGCTCTGTTTGCTTGTTTCTGCATTAGGCATAATAAACAGTTTAGGGCAACTATTGTTTCCAGAAATTGTCCACACTGAAAAGAAATGAGTCTCAAGTTTCCCCCCTGTAATTTTTTTGTCACCTGAGTTATTGAAAACAAATAAACTATATAGTACTACATAGTCTCTTTCAGTCAAAAGGTGGAGGGAAAGGATTTATTATTCATAAAATGAATATATTTTATGGAAATTTTAACATACCCATGGAGTATTTTAGTGCACACAATACATAATTCAAGAAATTATCTTTTCATATTTTCCCTTTTTTAAAAAAACTGTGATTTTAAAGAAATTTTATGGAAAGGTTGGTTTTTGATTCATTCTTTCCATATTTCTTAGGTAAATATTTAGTTAAATTTTTGGAGATGCAATTTGTAATTTTCTTACTAGATTTCATTTTTAGAACATTCATGATGATTTTTTTAAATGCAAAAGGAATATATTCTTGAATAATGTGTTGCTATGTAAAAATCTTTTCAGATACTTTCTCAAGTATTTATAAATATACATACAGATGCAGACATTCCCCAAGTTACAAACATCTGACTTGTACAACTTGTAACTGGGAACCAATCCCTGTAAAGTTTATGATATTAAAGATTTCAGGTACATTGGATGGTTTGTAGTTACAAAGGAATACTATTTTGCAACAAGCTTCAAAACACTTCTTACTTTATTTTGTTAAAGATGTTTTAGTGTATCAGTGTTTGTTAATATTTCATGCACAGAAAGATACAGTTTATACTACATACTAAGACCTTTGAAATTATGAACTTTGATAAATGTTCATAGTTGTAGAGGGGCTTCAGGCCTTTTGTTCATAGGGTCCTATGAGTCGTGCTTGACTCAAAGGCAATCAACAACAATAAGACCTTTTACTAGATGACATACGGTGCTTGTTTCCACTTACGTAAAAACTGAACCTAAAGATAGGTATGAAAACAGAATGTGGTAATAATCTGGCAGCTTACTGTCTATTACTGTGAAACACATGAGGTTAGAAATTGTATTTTTAAGCCTTTCTTGACCTAATTTATTTTTTTAAATATATGTAACAGGAGTATAGAATCATAAAAATTACAAAGCAAACAAGAGACTAGATCTACTGCTATTAAGTGTCTATCATTTCAGACCTTTTTACTGTGCACACTCGTAATGCATGTGCATGCCCATATATACATATATATCCTGGGACTCATTTATATTTTCATTTAATTTTTATTGTTATGCTTCATGAAGATAGGAAAGTTAAGAGTTTATATATGAATGATATTTGTTATTTTTAACTAAGGTATGGCAAAACAATGCACTGCTTTCTACATAGATTGAGTTCCATACATCTATTTTTTTTTCACAGACTTGGGGCATGTTGTTAGGAAAGGCTATTCCTTAGAAAGGGACACTGTGCTTGGAAAGGTGGAGGGTCATCAAAGGAGAGGAAGATCCCCAATGAGATGAACTGACACAGTAACTACAGCAGTGGACTCAAGTGTGTCAGAGACGATGAAGGTGGCACTGGGCAGGTCAGAGTTCAGGGAGAGGGTCGCTGTGAGCTGTCCTTGATGACACCTGGCAACAATGGCAGGAAAAACTTTTTTTAAAGAATATTCTGTCTAGTGTAAAATCAATAATCATGTCATCTTTAACTGTGATATACACCCTTTGATCAGTTATTGATGAGTAAGTTAAAATCCAGCACAGGTCCTTGTGTGAAAATAGAGCATGGCTACATCAAATTACAGAATGGAAAATTATTACATCATCACATACCTACCAAAGGACTGAGAATCATGGCCCTGCCAAGTTGGCACATGTCTTTAACAATCCCAGCCAGTAGTACTTTCACCTCCTACCTCACCATGTGTTAATGTCGAGTAATACTAGATTTTTTACACTATTGTCATAATTGGTTACTAATGAAGTGATCAAGAAATGAAAGGAAACGGATCAGTACTTTCTTAAATACTTTCTAGTTGTTTACAATTTCAGAATGTATTTCTTCATGCTCGTAACATCTAAATCTTGATTACTGCGCACTGTTCTCGCTAATGAACAAAGATATTCATCAAGTGTTAAAGACAAGGCAGAGCCTTGGTGACCCAGCCATTTTCTCAAGATTGAAATATCAAAATCGTTTAGACCATACAATTATTACCTCTGTTGTTTCAAAAGTTTTACTGTGGAAGATTTAAAAGATAGAGAGAAACAGCTGTATTTTAGACTCCCAAATATCATCACCATCACCGTACTTCAACAAATACCAGCTTGTGGCTTGATTTCATCCGTCCCTTCCCTGGGCCTTCTCCACTCCCCTTTTTCCATCAAAGAAAACCCGGAAATTACATTACATCATGAAATATCACAGTTTTTTAATCACACACACACACACACACACACACACACACACTTTTTGTTGTTGTTGTCTTCCATCAATTTGTAACTGACCCTTAGCTGGCCCTTCAGCAGGTTTTCACAGACAGTAAATATCACAGGAGGAGACTGCCCATCCTTCTGTGTGCCTTTGGGACTGCAGTTCAGTTTCTTACCATAAGGCCACTAGACAGACAGATAGACACACACACACACACACATTAAAATTGATCTAGTTACCAACCTATCTATCAATTTATACTCCAGGACTAAGGGTGATTGAGTTGCCAGTTTTTTAAAACTCAGGCTTTCTCTTTTAAGATGCATGTCCCAAATCATCCCGTTCTCCTCATCTCTGCACGTTCATGTTTATGTTTTTATTCGTGCACGAAGGAGTTCCTGTGGTCGAGTCCATTGGGAGTTGTGCAGGTCTCCCAAAGGCTGTGTCTCTTTGGTAGTTCAAACTGGTCAACAATTCCACAGGAGAAAGATGGGCGATCTCCTGGTGATTTACAGCTTTGGAAATGCACTCAAAGATCAGCTGTGAGTCAGTTCTGACTGAATGGCAATATGTTTTAATTTCTTGGTGTGCTGGATTGCTGTTACCTGTTGGTTTACAAATATAATAAGTAGTTATGCAGATTTCTGTGTATCACTGCTACTTTTATATTCCAACAAGATTAAAGACATTGATCAAGTTCTGTATTGTGTTAATGATGAAATGTGTGACTTTGATATAAAGCTTGGTGAATTCTCAGGACTGGAAATAATATCAAATTAGGTTTCCCATGTCTTAAATGTGCTTGAAACATTTGGCCCAATTTTATAAAATACTCTGAATAGAATTAGAACTTTAAAATCAAGTTGGAACTATTTTGTAACTAAAAAAATAACTGATGAGTCGTACATGTGTTAGATAAGACCTAAGTGTCGTATATGACACAGCTCAGTGTCATAAAGACACTGTATCTATAACTCAGCTCTGTTTATACTGGTGAGTTAAAATTAACTCATAGCTGATCTTCCTGTGGGATTTTCGAGACTGTAACTCTCATGGGGAGAGATTAACTAGCTTTCTTCCTAGGAGCCATTGGTGGATTTGAACTCCTAAAGAGGCATGACCTTTGAGTTACTAGCACAACTCCCTACTGCCTAAGTCATCAGAGCTACTGTATATAGTATATACTCAGGGAATTATTTTACCTATAATTAGCTGTAACCTTCCTTTGGACCATGCTGTTTCCCTTCTGCAATAAAATTGTCATTAGTGTTAAGCAGTGGAGTTTGGAAAACAATTCCATTTTAAGAGACCAGAGCTCTCAATTTAAAAACACTAGTTTTGTGGAAACTCTGTTTGCCCCCACCATCTCCTCCCACTCTCCCCCAGCACTTCCCATATCCTCCCGTCTCTTCTTACACTGCTTTGTCTTTGGGGGTATGCCACGTGTGGAAGTCTCATTAAACCAGCATCTGTTTTGTTTTAGGAGAAACCTGATGCCATCCCCACGTCACTTCAGCTGCGGTCCCAGATCGAAGTAAGCACAGTGCCTTTAATCATCTATTTCTGCTTCTGCCTCTTTCCTTGTTTTTAAAAATGTGATGCTCTGTGCACGTCAGATGAAGGCTGTTGTTCCGCCTGCATTGACGCTCGAATCTTCTCTTCTAGGAGTCCCTGGGCTTCAGTAGCACCGCATCAACACCAGAAGTGGAAAGAAAGTAAGTCCGCCCTTCGCCCAGTGTCAGAATCTCCCAGAAAGGGTCTGTCCCTTAAGTCCAGGCTGATGGGAAGCAAGGGGCTGATCGTGTGTGGAAGTCCTGTTGACTTGGAGGTCATGCTCTTCTGTGCTGTGGGCACATGTGTTAGAGGGGGGACGTGTGTGCTGTGTAGTCCAGTGATGCTGTGTCCAAGGACTGTGGAGAGCGAGGCCACACCATGTTTGCCGGTAAATCCTCAAGAAATATGTGGGAATGAGCATGGGAAGAGAGAAAAAGCAGTGCAACCAAATGGACTGTCTTCTTCTACATGAATTCTTTTTTTTTAGGGCTCAGTGGTAAGGAATTGTGCTGCCAATGCAGAGGTACATGGTTCGAGTCCACTAGCTGCTTTGTGTGAGAAAGATGAGCAGTCTCCTTCCATACATACAATTTTTCCCCTTCTGTGTGATTTACAGCCTCTGAAAAGCCGCAAGAGAGACAGCTATGGGTCAGTTCCAACAGGATGGTACACAACAACTACATCAAAGGATAAAACTTGTAAAATACAGCAAGGCATAAATAGGAAATGCATGCTAGACTAGTGCAGCAATTCCATACTCGTCCCTCCCCACTGTGGTAGTTGACCTTGGGAGTGAGCAAGTTTACCAGAGGGCAGGAAGTGCTCTCCAACCTTTCCTGGGCGAGGTCGTGTTTTTACTTCCCTTTCCTGACTTAGCCCCTCTAATTTCTACTCTCATGGAAGGTAATTCTATGTTATACCTATTTCCAGTATTCCTTTGAGGCAACTTTAAAAACAAATAAACAACAACAAAACCACCACCAACCCCCAAACAAAACAAATGGTGTGTGTTGTCACCTCCCCACCCCAACCTTTTTAATTACAATTTCTTTTATTCCATTGCCTGTCTTTTCCCTAGAACTTTCTATTTGTGATATTTGGAGGTAAGGAAGTTTTAAGAAAGCCCAAATCTTTAAACAGACGCTTCCTCTGGCAAGGAGCCACTCAGTTTCCTGCCAAGAGAAGCATAGAAGGATTTAAGAAGAAAGTATTTCAGGAATGAATAGCACACGGTGAGAGGGCGCGTGTGTGTGCTTTACGGCACAGCCCTGCCCAGTCTGCCCAGTGTGTGTGTGCATGTGCTGCTGGCCCCGAGGCAGCCCAGGGAAGGGAAGCCTGCGAACCTGAAGGCGCTCAGCAAGGTTGACCGAGGACAGAGGTGATTCGCCAGGAAAGTATGCAAAGACCACGAGCCTCTCTTCTTTGTGGTTGCACTGTGTCACCCCAGGGACTTGAGAATGTCATGGCTGAAATGCAGTTGACATTCACTAGAAACTAGAGGTAGGATGGCAGGCTCCAGGGGCATTGGATGATTGACACACTTAGCTGTTAACTGGAAGGTTGGAGGTTCAAGTCTCCCCAGAAAAGCTTCAGAAATAAAGCTTGACAGTTGACTTCCTAAACCACCTATCATTGCAAACTACTTGTCTATTTCCAAGAAATGGCCCTTTTTGGCAACATGCTTAAAGTATGTGAAATGAAGCTTTGCCATCCTTGCATCTAAGGAGACAAAGAACTCTGGTTCCCTGGAAAGGTGGAGGGTCAGCGGAAGAGAGGAAAACCTCAATGAGATGGAATGACACAGTGACTGTGGCAGTGGGGTCCAGTGTGCCCGGGGTGGTGGTGAGGGCACAGGATAGGGCAGGGTTCAGATCTGCTGTTCATAAGATTGCTTTGAGTCCTTCTTGACTCAATGGCACATAACAACAACAACAACAACAACAACAGGCTTCATGAAGCACAATTCTAGTTGACATACGGGGGGTCACCGTGAATTAGAATCGACAGTCTTTGTGTTATGGTGGTGAGGAATGGAGCACTGGGCAGGGGCGACACATGAGTGGCCTGTTTCTAGGTCTTGCTTACACCATGGTCACATTCTTGAGTATTTGAATGTCCTCACTCAGGCCAGAACTCCGGCCTCTGTTGGTGTCACTGAATCCTTTCGGCAGCGAGAGGGACTGACTCACCACACTTGTTCTAACCTTGGTCGCTTCCCCTCAATGTGGGAGATCATTCTTTCCATGTGTTTAGCCTCCACTTAGTAAAATGTGGCGGGGCTCCTGTGGCCAAGAGAGCGACTGTTAGTCTCTGCTGAGGCCGACAGAAAATTGAAAACACACATACTCACGCTACGGACAACTCCCAGCCTTCCCCCTGCAAGGCCATTTCACCTTTGTTCTTGCAAAATAGTCTATTGGAACTCAGTGTTTCCGAGCCATTTTAGTATTTTCACTCCATTGGTCTTCATTTCTCTGTTACTAGAACTTGATAAAAGGTGACACTCTTCCCCTCTTTCCATTTTCAAAATGGTTCTGAGCAATTTTTAAATGTATTGAAATGTTATAAGAAAGGTACAATGAACCTGCATGTAAACTTCACTTCACTGACCAATTGCTGGCATTCACATGTTCCTGCTTTCTTTTTCCTATACATGTATGTAAATTCTGATGATGATGATGATGATGATATTACTATCTGAGAGGAAGTTGGAGACATCATGGGCTTCACCACTAACCACCTGAGCACGTTTGTCCTCAGGACAAGGGCTTTATCTCATTGCCATCAAGTCACCCTAGCAGCCGATAGGAAGTTGCCAACCCAAAGGCCGCACCTCTGCTCAGGTCTGAATCCACCAGGAACTCCACAGGAGGTAGATGGGCCATCCCGATGACAGTGGGTTTTGAATTTGAAGGCAGAAAAGAAACATCACCATACGTTTGCTGCAGCTCCAAACCTTCACCACAGTCATCACAGCTGCCAGATCTTTCTCATGTGGGTGGAGCAGCTGCAGAGTTCAAATCAGCCACGTCGTGATGGGCAGCTGACTGTTTAACCACTGCAACACTAGGGCACCTTCTTACAGAACCAGAATATATGAGCAAATCAAGGAGATTATCATGAGCTTTTTCCAACATCAGAAACATCAGTAGCCTAGTGCTTCTGAACCAAAGCACCGAGGTTTGCATCCAAGAGTAGCTCTTCAGGAGGAAGACAGACAATCTCTTTCTGTGCGATTTACAGCCTGTGAAAACCTGTTGGGGGGTCAACTATGAGTCAATTCTGACTTGATGGCAATGAGGGCTTTTTTCCCTTCTCTAACACCCAGTTCATCTTTAAGTTTCTCTGCCCTGGTAAGAACTCTAATATTTCCTTCTGCTCAGTTGCTTGTTACTTTTTTACATGCCATGTCTCTTTTGTCACATTTAATCTGAAGGGGGTTTCCAGTCTGTCTCTTGTATGCTATTGACTTTTTAAATTTTACCATTTGGCAAAATGCCCTTTGACTTGGGCTTCATTGGTTCTTTTGTGAATTTATGTCATGTGTCTCTTGTGCTGTGTTTTCAGTGCTTTGCACCACATGACACATGACATCAGTTTGTCCCATTGTGCAAGGGGCTCAGGTCTTTTATATCTGGTTGCTTTCTTACATGCCATGATTCCTTGGAGAACCATGATGTAGTTTTCCCTTTGAATTAATAAATAATCTGTGGGGAGGTAACTTGAGATTGTGTACAAACCCACCGAACTTTTACCTAATGGCTTTAACATTCTTTACATTTTCTTGCATGCTTGATAAAGTACCAGGTCAGTAGGAAAGAGAAAGACGCTCAGTGAGGTGGATTGACACAGTGAACGGAGCTGTGGGTTCAAGTGCTTCAGAGAAGGTGGAGACAATACAGGGGCCGGCAGTGTATTGTTTGGTTGTACATGGGGCAGTTATGAACCAGCTTGATGACACCTCATAACAACAACTCAATTATTAAGGAGTCACTGATGGTGCAACAGTTAAGCACTTGGCTGGTAATAACCAAAAGATCAGTAGTTCAAACCCACAGGTCACTGTATAGGGAAATAAGTGGTGGTCAGTCTGTTTCCTTAGTAGCTCTATGGGACAGCTCTCCAGGGTCTTTGCTGAGTCAGAATCAACTCAGCTGGCCACAGAGGAAATAAGTTACTATTGTGATGATAGTAAAGGACTGCAGCCTTCAATACAGATTGAAGCTCAACATCAAGAAAACCAGGATTCTCACCACTGGGCCAACTGGCAGCATCAGTATGGATGTTGAAGAGATTGAGATAGTTAACAGTTTTAGTTTCCTTGGCTCCACAGTCAACACTCTTGGTAACAGCAGCCAGGAAATCGAGAGATGAATTGCATTGGCAAAGTCAGCTGTCAGGGACCTCTCAAGAGGACTGAAGAGCTACAACATGAGGCTGGAGACTAATGTGTGCTGGATCCAGGCTATAGTCTTCACATTTGTGTGCTATGCATTGGCAACCTGGACAATGACTAGGGATGATGGAAAGAGAATTGATGCCTTTGAGCTGTGGTGCTCGAGAAGAGTGTTAAATTTACCTTGGACTGCAAGGTCCAAGAAGAAGAAGCAGGCTTGTCCTAGAGAGGGTGAAGCCAGGCTGCTCCTTGGAGTCAAAGATTCTGAAGCTTAGTCTACACACTTTGGACATTTTGCAAGGAGGGACGAGTCCTTGGAGAGGGATGTCATGCTTGGGAGGGTGGAGGGACAGCACAGGAGAGGAAGACCCTTGATGAGATGAATTGATTCTGTGATTGGGGTGGCAGGAGAAGGTGTGTCAGATAATGAGGTTGGCACAGGATAGAGCGGGGCTTAGGGCTTTTGTACATAGGTTTGCTATGAGTCTCAAGTGACTCAACGGCACATAACGACAACAACAACAACATTGCGATCATGACTCATTGATAATAACCCTAAATCCCAGTGCTGCCGAATTGATTCCATGATGACCCTCCATCTAGTTTTTGAGGCTGTGAATCTTTGTAGGACAAGAACAGCTCGTGGTTCTTCCTGGGAGTGGCTTGTGGATTTGAATTACCGATCTTGTAATTAGCAGCTCAACAGGGATCTTTATGAGACATAGTTGTAAGTCAGCATTTTGGCAATAATTATGAAAACATCTTCCTAAAGTTTGTGGATTTTTGTTAGCTTGTTGTGTTTTCGTTTTGTTTTAAATTGCGTTCTTCTTGAAAGCCTACTTCAGATTGCACTCTGAGTAGGCGAGGCATAGCATGGATGTTGAACAATTTGTGTTCTTTATGTTTGAAAATGCAAATGCTTTCAGAGTGAACTGCTAGCCTTTACATGGAAACACACGCTGGGTAACTGAGCTCTTAGACATTAAAGCCTGGGAGTGTGACCTGGTGGACCAGCTGCTGGTTCTGATGCGTCTGCCCTCCCAAATGTAGTTCTGTGTGATGATAGTGCTGCTTTATGGATTGGATTTTTTCCTCCATTTTTTAACATTCAAGGCAAGAGAACTCCGCCAACTAAAAACAGACTGAATCTCCAGCAGCCACCCTTAGAAACAGAGGGGCCATGGCTTAGACAACAAGGGAAGGTGGGACTCATGGACTGCCCAGTTATGTCAGAAGCTTCAGTCTGTGTCGTCCTCACCCTCTCTCTGAAAGGAAACTTATACTAATGAAGGCATCTGTATTATGATGTAAAAGTCTAATCTCTTTAAAATAACATCAGAAAAGCAATCTTCCCAGTGGTATTAGGCATTTAACATGGCTTGAAGTCTTAAATGACAGGGATACGCCTCTGACCAGGAGAGCTGAGAAGAGTTTCTTTTGTGAGGGAGAGAGAATTCTCACACACCTGATACCACATGACTCGGACACCCTGCCTGGTGGAGCTGTCGGAATAGGATTGGGCCTCTCAATGTGCTTGATCGGTACAATAAGCAGCTAAGCTGGGGAAAGAGATGGATGAATAGATACAGTCTGACCCATCCTCGGTGAGAAAGTCCCCATTCATCCTTAGGTTCTTGGGATTGGTCTAATTGCATTTTCATGGAAAACACTTTTATTGAAAACATAACAAAAGAGGCCCAGGGAGCTTTCTTTGGTGGTGTTGTTGGATGTCATCAAGGTGACTCTGATTCACAGCAACCCTGTGAAACCAGATGGAAACCTTGCCCTGTCACCTGCCATCCCACATTCTCCGTGAGTAAGCCCATTGGTCGATCCGTCTTGCAGAGTCTTCCTCTCTTTCTTTGACCTTCTACCTTTCCTAGCCTGATGGTTTTTCCCAAAGGCTGACAGCTCTGACAACGTGCCCGAGTATGTGAGATGCAGCGTCACCGTCTTTGCCTCTGAGGAGACTCCAGTTGCACTTAACTCAGGACAGATTTGTTTGTTCTTAGGCATCTGGGATATTCAGTAGTCTTTCACCAACATCACAACTCAGAGGTGTCAGTGCTGCTTTTCAAAATCTGCTCTACACACTCAAAACAACACATTCAGTGTCAGGTTTTTATTTAACTAGTGCCTCCTTTTCGTCAACATTTATTTCTTCAACTAGTGAGTGTTTCCTAATTGTTATCGTTAGGTGCTGTGTTGTTGTTAGGTGCTATTTTTAGAGCACACACTTTACGTGCACTGTCCTCTTCTGGATGGGCAGGGAATACGTGAGTTACTTGCCCTGCAGTACATTTGAAAAGAAGAGGATATAAAAGGATACAAATTATTTAAAGGATACTTTGGGGAAAATTGGGAGGGAAGCTGGTGGCCTAGTTGGTAGGAAATTGCACTGCTAACTAAGGGCACACAGTTAGAACCTACTAACTTCTTTGAGGGAGAAAGATAGACAACCTACTTCTGTGCAATTTACAACCCCTGAGACCCACTAGTGTGTCAGCTCTAAGTCAGTTCTGACTGAACAGCAGTGAGATTGAGGGTTTTTGTTTTATGGAGAAATTGGAGTGAAGAAAGAAGACCCAGAAATGGATCATTTGACCACCATAGTTACAGGGGAATTTGGAGATATCAATATTTTTAGCAGAGCACATGTGTTCAGCTGCCTCAAAGAATATAGGAGGGTTCTTTTATTAAAGGAGAGAGATACTGGGTAGGAGATAAATTGTATTTTCCATAATACATTAGTCCTTTAGTTGTATATGTCCACATATTGGGCATGGTGCCAGGAGCGTCCAATCCTGGAGAAGGGCATAGTACTTGGAAAGGTACAAGTTCAGCACAGGAGTGGACGACGCTGGATGAGATGATGAATTGACACAGTAACTGTGGCAATGGGGTCAGGTGGGACAGGGATGTTGAGATTGGCTCTAAAGTGTGTTAAAGAACATTGAATAGTTCTCCTTGGAGACAAGGATGGCAAAGCTTTGTCACTCATGATTTGGACGTGTTTCTAGAAGAGGCTATTCCTTGGAAAGGGATATCATACTTGGAATGTTAGAGGGTTAGCAAAAGAGAAGAAGACCTCAAATGAGATGGATTGACACAGTGACTGCAGCAATAGGTGCAAGTGTTTCGGAGATGTTGAGGACGGCATGGGATAGGACAGGATTGAAATCTGATATTGTTCCTAAGGTCACTGTAAGTCATACTTAACAACAACAACAACAATAACAACAACATATAAGACAGGGTAATATGAAAATTAGCTAAATATGTAACAGATAAACCCTTTGTTAGGCTTTATTTAGATTCCTTGTGTTCAAGGAACTTAACTGTTTTTTTTTAATTCTATCTTTATTTCTTAGTATAGATAGTCTTGGAAGAAATACAATCAGAATACTCTTTAGACTCAATTTATGAGACTATGACTCACTTACGTTGGATTTATTATCAAGAAAGACCAATTTCTAGAAACTATTATCATGGTTGGTACATTAGAGAAATGCTGAGTGAGATGGATGAACCTGATAGCAAAAACAATGGCTTCCACACACTAGTGATCATGGAAATGACACAGGAACCGGAAGTGTGTTAGTCTGAGATGTGAACGGTCTCTGTGGGCCTGAGCTGACCCAACAGCACCAAACAAAACGGAGATATGTTTTTATGGGATTTGCTGATAAATACTGACAATTAGTACAGGAAAGGCAGATCATTATATGTAATAGTTAATGGGTACTTACTATATTCCAGCCACTGATCACAACACTATACCCTCATTTACAACCAAAAAAACTGTAGGAAATTTGGTATAATAGTCTCTCTGTTTACAAATGCAGGGACAGCACAGGAAGGGAAGACCCTCTATGAGGTGGACTGATTCAGTGACTGGGGTAATTGGGATGGGTGTGTCAGAGACAGTGCGATTGGCACAGGACAGAGCAGAGTTGAGGGCTGTTTTACATAGAGGATCGCTATGAGCCGCAAGCAACTCGATGGCACATAACAACAACAACGGGCAACACTGCTGATGGGGAGCTCTGGTGCCCTAGTGGGTAAGGAGTTACGCTGGCAAGTCAAAGGCAGGCAGCTCAAATCTGCCAGTGGCTGCATAGGAGAAAGATGGATGGACAGTCCCCTTCCATGTGATTTACAGCCTCTAAAAACCTGCTGGGCCACTTAGGAGTCAGCTCTGATTAGACAGCAATGAGAGTGTGAGAGATATTTTGACAGAGCCCACATTTCATGCTTGTTTTGAGTCTGGTTTGAGAATCCTCTCCTAAACATGTAGCTGTATTTCCAAAAGAAATTTCCTACCAGTACTTGCAGGTCTGCTACATATGCAAATAGAGGCCAATACAGTTCATTAGCATTGACTATATGACCTCAGTTAAAACCCACAATCCATTGGTGCTCTTGGAAAGAGGCACAAGCTTTACTCTCATACAAATATAAACCAGATCCCTGTTATTATTCTCAGAAGCAAGAAGGTCCAGAATAAATCTCTAAACATCTTCTGGCAATATCGATAACGTCTTTTGCACTAATCTTTTGCTGGAGCTGAAAAGGCACCGATTTTGTTTTACTTTCTTTCATTGCCTTTGACTACTCAAGCTAGTTTACAGTAGAAAAAGTCCAAAACTATGTGGGGTGATGGGAAAGGAGGATAAGGCAAAGGCTGGAATGTCCATAGAGTGGTGCTTTGTGCTTGAATCAACTGGAGGGAGCAGTGCTAATAAATGGTTTATGTCCGTGTGTGTGCCATTGAAACATGGCTTCCCTTGCATTGGTTTCATCTGGCAACTGATGGCCCCTTCCTCTGTGTCGCCTTGCCTCTGCTCCCTCAGCCACATCTCTGTCTTCACTTCCATTATTTTCTTTGTCTTGAGGGACTCCTCCACGTGCTCCTGGGTCGTTTTTGTACCCCTTGCCTAGTTGGGGTCCACTTGCTCCTTTCAGTTCATGCTCTGACCTCTGCTTGCCTGTCTACTTCATTCTTCATCACCTGCTGCCGAGGCAGCATACAACTCTGTGAATATCCCATGGCTGGCTAGCAGAGCGTCCAAAATTCCTCTTCTTTCTGGTGGCGTGCCCCGTTCCTGACTCTCTCATTGTATGTTCTGACCCTATCCCTGGGCACGTTCCACCCACCATTAAAAATTCAACTCTTGCATTGACCTCTCCCACAAGCCTCCTCTGATCCACAGTTGACGTGAGTCTTTCTGATCTGGCTATCAAACCACGGGGCTACCCTGTTATTGCGTCAGTGGAGTGTGATTGTGTGCCCACAGTGAGTGTGTAAGAGTGAGTGCCTGTGAGCAGGGTGGGTGAGAGAGAAGGTGAGTGTGTGAGCATGTTGAAAGTATGAGTGTGAGCCCAGGCCTTTTCTTTTTCTGTCCTCGCGGCTGGCACAGGGCTGGCTACATGGTTCATTTCAATAATATTGGCTGCATGGCTGAGTGGGTGGTTGCACTCACCCCTCCTAGCCATTTTCTCAAAGTATGGCTCCATCCTGTCCTTCTAAATCGCCTGCCTTTTCCCTTGATGCCTGATGCTTCTCATCATTTCCTGTGGAAAATGTTCTTCTGGAGCTCAGTGACCCAGTAATCACCCAGCCAGCACCTCTTCCCACTCGCGGCGCCCTGTTGCACTTGGCACGAGGTCTTATCCCCGGCCCTGCTTCTTCCTTTGCCGCTGGTGCCCGTGACACTGGCACTGCCAGCTCCTCCTCCTCCTCCTTCTCATTCTGTGCTCCCTCTCTCCAGCTCCATCTTTGTGCCCACGTCTTTTCATGGGTGTTCCCTGGGGCTACTTATCCAGGCCACAAGCTCTCCCTCAGCACTCAGGCGGTCCCATGACTTTGAACTTGTCTCCAGGCACCCACTCCAGTTTACAGCTCTGTTGCTGTTGCCAGTTGCAGTCCCTCTGTGGGACAGAACTTTACAGAATGCTGTCCAGTCCTGTGGCTCACCGTGGCTGCTGGTGTATTTGAGACACTGCAGTGATCATTTTGGGGGTCAATGTCACGAAGGACCCACTGATCCGTGACCAGGCATGATGATCATTTCTGGTGACTAACTCTTCATGAGGGCATGGGCAGAATGACTTAACTTGTACTAATCCCTGCCTCTTAGGGACATTCCAGTTGTATTTCTTCTCTCTTTTGGCCATCCACCGTATACTCAGTACTCTTCTCTAACTCAACAGTTTGGACACATCATTTCTATATCATTTTGGAGCCTTCACAGGCTCACTCTCTACCTCTGTTCTCAACCTGTACCCTGCCTGCTTCAGGTACTTGCTGGATGTCTGACCCCATCATTGTCCATCAACTCAAACCAAGCTCATCAGTATCTCTTCACCTTCCTTCCTGACTGTCTGAACCCTGTCTGTGTGCATCCTTCCTCGCTGCTTAGCTTCAAGCCCACTCTATTTTCTTTTGGGGTCGGGGGTGTTAAATTTTTATTTCAAAAGTTTGGATAGCTTCAATATCCAGATCATGGAAAAATCAGGACACATGTTAAAATGCTTTATAATACATTAGATTGCCAAAAGCTACCAAAAAGTAGAGTAGAATTAATACTTCCATTACAGGAAACATATGACACAAATAATAGAACATGAAAAGGTGTGGGGGGAAAGTGACACTGGTTTTTCTGATGCAGTTTACCACCAGCGTCCACAAGCGCAGGCTGCAGAGGAGCACCTGGGTGCAGACCTTCCAATCTGGTTCCGGGGAACCTGGTAATAAAATTGGCCCATGATGCTGCTTTTGAGGCCGTTGATGTACCACACACTGCCTAACACTTGTTATTGTTGTTGATTGTCGTCAAGTCGAGCACGACTCATAACGACCCTTTGAACAAAAGACCTGAAGCCTTTCTGTAATTATCGACATTTATCAAAGTTCATAGAGGCATGTTGTTTTGGGAAGTGGTTGCCACTCCTGCTTCCAACACTAGAGCTCTGGAAATGGGCTTTACGCCTTGCAGGCATCCTAGGCTGCCATTCCTCCCCCTCCCAACTTCAACCCCAAACCATCTATTGTCACGTCATGCTCATTCCCCTATCAGAGCCGCTTTCTCTGTACCTCTTCTTGTCACCCTCAGTGCACCGAGTGAGAGTCCCTAACTGCACTGCTTGTAGAAAGGTCAAGAGCACTTGAGAAATGCTACTGATTTGCTGTCCTCAACAAGTGGGCAATAACATGAGAGGAGACTCAAAACCCTCACTAGCATCTACAAATTAGGACTTATTTTAACTCTCTCCTTACTGATCAATGTCCCTAAATGTCAATGCAGCCACCCCTCCTCCCAGATCTCAAATGACCCCAGGCTTTAGCCTTCCTGGATCTTCTTTTCTGCCCGAGTGCCATGAGGCGTTCTGGAATTTTGCCTTTCTTCCTATTATGCTTGTGTATTTTCATCTCACCGCTCTGCATTAGGCTGCTGAATGCATGTCCTTCCTTCAAGTCCCATCTCAAGGACTGCTTCTCCTTGAATGCTTTTGTAAGCCTTTAACTATCTGTGTCCCCCCTCCCCACCCCCGCTCTCCCCTCCTTTTTGGATCTCAGTAGCATTTTGCATGCGTCTCATCACTGTCTTTTTAAAAGCACTTTATGGTAGGATAACATGAATGTAGAAAAGTGCAAATATCATAAATGTGCAGTCACATGACCTCCACAAACTGAACACGCTGGTGTAATCAGCACCCATGATTTCCTGGCTCTTACTGTCATAGAAAAGGGGGCTCGGGTGGCCTAGTGGATAAAGAGATGTGCTGTCAAACCAAAGGCCCACAGTTTGAATCCACCAGATGTTCCACGGCGAAAGGATGAGCAGTTTCCTCCTGTGAGATCACTGCCTCTGAAAACCCACTGGAGGGCGAGCTCTGAGTCAGTTCTGACTCACTGGCACCTAATAATAACAAGTGGCTAAAAAGTTATGATGCCAACCCAAAGGCAGGCAGTTTGAATCTACCAGGAGAAAAATGCACACTCCTGCCGTGCAGCTTGCAGCTTCTGAACACCCACTGGACAACCATCTAGGACCTGGTTCCCACTCAGCCACGTTGAGTCAGTGAGTGGACATCAGCATCATTGTTGCCATTAATATCACAGTGTCTCCCTTTTTTTTAATTAACAATTTCCTTTTTTTTTTTACATTTTCCCCCTACTAGTTTGTTTACAAAATTCGAATACAAATTTGAACAAATTCTTTCAATTTCCCTCACCCCCCCCCCCAAAACCTACTACCCAGCTGTAGTAACCAAAACAGCATGGTGTTGGTACAATGACAGGCACATCAACCAATGGAACGGAATTGAGAACCCAGAAATAGATCCAGCTATCTATGATTAACTGATACTCGACAAGGAAGTCAAAGCTGTCAAATGAGGAAATGATAACCTCTTCCACAAGTGGTGCTGACAAAACTGGACTTCCACCTGCTGAAACAGGTTTCAGGAAGCTGAAACAGGATCCACATCTCACACCATACACAAAAATCAACTCAAGGTGGATCAGAGACCTGGGAGTAAAGGCCCAAACCATAACGTTCTTAAGAGACAAACTGGGATCAAGCTTAGAAGCACTAGTTCAAGATATAAAGAGACTGCCAAATACAACCAGAAATGCACAATCCAAAGAGGATAAAATTGATGCATAGTGTCTCTTTACTGCATGTTATTGTTTAAATTTTTCCTAAACACTTTGAGGTCGGTACTATTTTTGACCAGTTAACTTCCTTAAAAGTCTGGCTCTAAGAAGTGTTGGAGACGCAAATTTAATTCGTTCTTCATTTCGTGATGGCCTTGGGGTTAGATGTCCTGCCTAGAGACAAACACTCAGGGTTCAGATCTCTTTTTCGGAGCAAATCTCGGTCAAGTTCTTTAACTTTTATGTCTACAGTGTCTGCAACTGTAGCAATGAGGATGACTGTCCCAGCACTTACCTCCCTTAGTGAGCGATCTGGTGCACAATAATCTTTATTGTCGTTATCTACTCTGTCTGGCCCCAAGTTCTTGCCGTTGGCCATAGCTTAAGTGCTTGTGTGTACCTTTTTAAATCTGCCTGAGCTGTTGTGCTTAGAGAGCTCTCTGCCGTCCTCTTTTTTTTTTTCCGTCCTCTTTTGGATTTCTTTACTGTCTGAGAGAGTGATCTACACCAAGCAAGTGCCCACTAAGTATTTACAATGAGCGGACCTAAAATAGAGGCAACGATAGATTGTCCTCAGGACTAGAATTACAGCAGCCCCTCTCTGTGGTCACCTGTCACTCAGCATGTGTCATTGTGTCCCCAGAGGGGTGGCAGTGTGAGAAGACATTTGTAAGTGCTTTCTACTCACAAATGTTAAGATTTTTTAAAAAGGCATCCGTCAGGGTTTTTTTAGAAAACATTTAGTGGACGATGCTGTAGATGCCACAAACTCCCAATTGGTTTCTAAAAATCTGGCTCCCACCCCACCTGACTCCATTCTGCAGTTCTGTCCATGTCACCCTTGCATTTCCTTTGCTGTAAAATAGGAAAAAAGCGGATTACGTATGATCTCTCCAGATGAAGGTGTGATGATGTTAAGAAACGTGCATAAAATACTGGTATTATATGAACAATCATTAAAACAT
Organism: Elephantulus edwardii; assembly: GCF_000299155.1. Taxonomy (NCBI): domain Eukaryota; kingdom Metazoa; phylum Chordata; class Mammalia; order Macroscelidea; family Macroscelididae; genus Elephantulus; species Elephantulus edwardii. The sequence continues at coordinate 2,127,644 of NW_006399852.1, read as the reverse complement.
TTTAAGCTTAGAATTTGGTAATGTTTATATTAAATGTGTTTCTAACAGTTTAAGACTAAATTGTTGAGCCCAGGTCTTGCTAACTTGATGCTCAAACTCTTTGAAACTGGTCTCCATTCTGAACTTTGTTTTCCCAGCTGGAACCACGTCCTTATGCAGCAAGCACCTCTGTGAGGCTGGACTTAAGGAGAGAGCCTTGGGGTCTCCTTCCTTTGTGGACATGCCCTGAGGACAGAGTCTGTGGTCTGTGGCCATTGATGGCCCCCACTTGCAAATGGGGTGCAGTGTTCTGATCCTGGCAGTGGGATGGTAGGGATCCACATGATGTGTACTTCTATGGCCTCCTAGGGAGGTTGACCAGATGCAGGGAGAGCAGCTGATGAGGCTGTGAGTTTGCCAGGAAATCCAGGTCAAGGCTCGTCCCTGGAGCTGAGAGGGATGCATCCTGTTTCCACATCCTGTTTGTGGCCGGGCTGTGGTCTGGAGAGGGAACACCAGCTTTTTCCCATGGGGAGTGTGTGTGTGTGTGTGTGTGTGTGTGTGTGTGTGGACACAGGGGCCAGGATATGTTTACTGGAGTTAGGCTCCGTGTGCAAGCAGGGCCTTCCAGGCAGTTCACAGTCCCTTCTGCCCAAGTGAGGTGAGCCTGCCCGCTGTGTGTCCACTGCCACCTGGGAAGTAGCAGTGGTGCTAGTGGCCTTCACAGCCACCTGGTCACTGATATTTTGTCCTTTGAGCTCATGGAGACCAGAAGGGGAGGCAGAGCAGCAAGCTTAGGTTTCCAAAAGGAAATGAATTGCAACACAAGCAACACCTTAGAATGTTATTGATCTTTGTTGTCAAGTGTCTCTAACTCATGGTGACCCCATGCACAACAGGACAAAAGTCTCTCTGGTCCTGTGCCACCCTGTGATCCAATTGCAGATCAGACCATTAAATTCCGTAGGGTTTTCATTGCCTGCTTACTGGACATAGGTCTCTAGACCTTTCTTGTTAGTCTGGAAGCTCCACTCAGGTATTCTTGTTGTTATGTACCATCGAGTCAGAACCAACTGATAGCTGACCCTTCAGCAGGTGTTCAGAGCGAGCTGATCACATGGGAAGAGATTGCTCATCTTTCCCCCATGGAGCAGCTTGTGGCCTCAAACCGTGTGCCTTTGGGACTGCAGTGCAGCTTCTTGCAACTAGACCACCAGAGGATCCCTTAGTATGTATGTGTGTATATATGTATGTATGTATCATCTATCTATCTATCTATCTATCTATCTATCTATCTATCTATCTATCTATCTCATGTATAATCCACATATATAATCATCTGTCTATCACATATATAATCTATCATCTGTCTATGTATCTATAATATGTATGGCTTTTGAATCAGCAACTATAGCAGCTGTGGGATGCTGACCAAGGCGTACCCCTCATCTCTGTCTTCATCTGTCAGGACTTCAGCTACCTTTCATTTTCTGGCCTAGTATGAGCCAGTCGATTTGACTCATCCTTTTCGCACCATCTGCCCATGGTGTAGACAGCATAGGCTTCCATATTGGCTAGAAAGTGAGCCTGAATTTAAGCTCTGTTCTCTGATAGGCTCCGCAGCACTTTATCTAAACTGTCAACACTTGAGGTGGAATCTCCAGGTGACATAAACAGTTGGCTCTCCAGGTGGCCTGAAGGTTGGAGGTTCAAGTCTACCGAGAGACCCTGTGAAGAGTGGGCTGACCCAGCTGTTGAGAGCCTGTGCCATGCAGTTGTCTTCTGACACACACAAGCTCACCATGGGTTGGAATAACCTTGAGAGCAACTGTTTTTGTCTTTTGTGGGCTCTGTACTGAATGAGTAGAATATGTCCAGTGACAGCTCTGACAAGAAAGAAGGTTGTTGTGTGACATTCTTAGCACACTGCCTGACATCTGATGGGTGTTCCTTTTCTCCTATCGTCTCCCTGCCCTCCTCTGTGACACCCTGGGCAGGGACAGGATGGTGGTGGCAACCATCCTCAGTGTCGTTAGATGGTGCCATCCACACAGCCCTTTAGGGTCTTACACCATTCCCAGACACATGGTAGTTGTCTCTCTGGTGTCCCCAGGAAGGGGACAGCAGCCACTAAGCAGAGCCAGAGCGGTGACAGTGGCCGAACCTTGTGCTTGTGCGGGTGGGTCTGTGTTCACACATGTGTCTCTGCCGCACCACATATTTGGGGGGCTCTGCATTCCAACGCTCGGCGGGCCGGGAGGAGCAGCTGTGCCAGAAGCTTCCCCTCAGCTGTTCCTGGCTGAGAACTCTGCAGCCCTTCTCTGTGCCGGGGGAGGGCGCCTCCAGCTGGCACAGGCCGATCCCCTCATGCCTTCCTTACAGATGTGTACCGCCTGCCACAGGGAACTCCGGTGGCCTAGAGGTTAGAAGACCTGTTGCAATCTCGAGGGCAGACTCCTCCCGTGTTATTAATGACCCTGGAAACCCATTGGAGGGTCAGTTATGATGAGTCAGGTTCCACCAATGGCAGTGAGTTTGACGCTTGATATTGTGTTAAGCCAGTGGCTGTCAGCCGTCCATGTGGCATCAGAATCATCTGGAAGCTTGTCATAGGGCTGATTCCTGGTGCATCACCCTCTCCCCCCCAAGTCCTAAGGAATGGGGTTCTTCAACTGTGGGACTCTGGACACCTTGACATGTTTCCAGGAATTTCCTTCAGCCAGCTTGGATTTCTGAACCAGGGCCCAAGCCAGTTTCTTGTCACTTGCCAGTTGGATCCAATCTCTCTTCTGCTATCCACTTCCTGGGTGCTGGGGGGAACCAGGGGCCAAGTGCTCACGGTGGCAGAGGGCATTTTATGGACATCGTGACCCCAGCACTATTTCCTGGAGTCCAGTCCCTTCCTGAGGGCCTGGTGAGCTCATTACCGGTGACTCCACAGGATGCAAAGGGGAGAGGAAATGAAGGGACCTGAGGACAGACAGAGGTCACCTAGCCAGTGGATTTTCAGGGCTCAGAGGTGTCACCGCTGCCTCACAGACACAAATCCGGAGGGCGTGGATGTGACGCTAGAGATGTGGCAATCGGAGAATGTGTTCTGGGACACAGGAAAGCTCAGGGCTCCGTTGTCTCAGTATTTCTGACAGATAAACGTCTTCCATCAGCTGGATGAATGAGAAGGAGAAACCTAACTGTGGCAGCCTGGCCACCAGGATGACCCTGGGTTGGGGCAGACCTGCCCTCATGCTGCCTGCTGGTAAGTGGGGCAGGCAGGTGGCTCCCTCGGTCATGTTGGTGACTGTGACCCCAGCATCTGACCAAGACCCAAAGAAAGGCCCTCCCTGCTGTCATATATACCCACAGCTAGGCCCTCCCTGGCCACAGTGTGCCCACCATCCACTGCTGACCCCCCAGAGCAGCTGGCACCAAAGTGCTGGTGGCTGCAGCCCCTTAACCCCTGGCCAGAGGATCCTCTGTGTCCAGACTGCACAAGCAGCCAGCCTGGACTCAGGTCCTCGGGCGCCCATGAATGAGAACCGCTGTGTGCTTCCACTGAGAAAGTTCTGACCCGATTACTGAACCATCGCTATGGAAACGGAGCAGGGAGATAATTTGAATGGAGCCCCTTTCCTCCCCATTCCCTGTTCCCTTCACCACTCTCAGCCTGAAGCTGCTCAGGCCCTGCCTGGCTTTTCCTATAAGTCCATGCACAGTTGCTAGGAATATTAAAGGCACCAGCATCCGCTGGGAGAAATTATCCCATATCCACCCTGTACCAGTTAAAGTAGCCTCTGTCTTCACACCAATTATTGAGCTACAGCCAGCATCCTGCATACTGAGAGCCCAGCTTCCCCCACGGTTCAGGCAGCCTTAATCCCAAACACACTTCCTGCATAAAACCCCCCGCTTGGATCACATAATTCTCACACATGTGCCATAATATCTAAAGGGGCTATAAGGATGACAAATAATTTTGCTCCCTGTATAAAATAAGTCACAGCCATTAAAAATGTCAATGAAGGTTTCATTGTTTTTGTTTTGTTTTTAATCGGCTGCTTCAACTCATACAAAGGAGCTCTGATGGTGAAGTGGTTAGAGAATTTATCTGCTTTGCAAAGGTTGGTGGTTCTAACCCACCAGCCACTCCTCGAGAGAAAGAGGAGTCAGTTTGCTTCTCTAAAGATTACAGGCTTAGACGAGCTCTGGTGGCCTAGTGGCAAGAAGCTGCAACTGCAATCTCAGAGATGCACGGTTCGAATCCACCAGATGCTCTGCTGGAGAAGGAGGAACAATCTCCTCCTGTACCAGTCAG
>NW_006399852.1:2024322-2123253 GCF_000299155.1 Elephantulus edwardii | reverse complement strand
AAAGAGACCATAACTGACATCCAAGCAGATATATGCACACCCATGTTTATTGCGGCTTTGTTCACAATAGCAAGGAATTGGAAACAACCTAAGTGCCCATCAACAAACAAATGAATAGAGAAGCTGTGGTATATTCACACAATGGAATTCTATGCTGTAATGAAAAACAAGGAACTCAAGTGATATTATTCAAAATGGGTGACCCTGAGGACATTATGCTGAATGAAGTATCTCAGTCACAAAAGGAGAAATACTGGATGGTGCCACTGTTTTAAAACAGGACTGACCTCAGGATTGGGGGGAGACTGAGAAAGATGGGTTCAATAATGTATACTGCATTGAAACAGATGAGGGAGAAAATTGTTTAAAAGGGAAATGTGATTAGGTATTTTTGTCATGACAGGAATCCAGAGCGAAGGCTGTATAATGGAGTGAGCCTGGGGGGAGAGATTGTAAAACAATGAAAGTCTTTTGTTTTTCCAAGAGGGTAGTGTACTGGGGGGGGAGAGTTGAGAGGGGAGAAAAGTACAAAGATGAATGAATGGAAATCCAAAGTCTCTCTAAATTGTGATGAAAATTAGTAGTAAATTTTAAAAAATTAAAAAAAGAAAAAGATTACAGGCGCAGAAAACTGTGGGCAGCTCCACTGTGCCTTTCAAGGTCACTATGAGTCACCATTGACTTAATGGCAGTGGGCTTGTTTATTTTGATTTTAAGCCCATACAAAGCCGCTTGAATATTTTGTTTTCCTACTTGTATAAAAACCAACTCTGGTGGTAAAAACAGTGTGTTGAAACCCTGTATTCTGTTTTGCACATTGCAGTTATTTAGTCTTATCTTACGCCCTAAAGTCCAAAGTGAAATGCACAGTTCACACTGAGGCAAGAAAAAGGGGAACATATTTATTGACCTGCAAAAGTAGGAGAAACAGAAAAGGAAGTTTGGAGATTTCTCTTACCTTTTCTGTAAGCCTTCTAAAGTTGAGGACACACTAGAAGCCAGTACTTGTCCTAAGGCTGTGGATTCGAGGGGCTGCGTTACTTAGAAATGGGAATTGTGCATTCAAGCCCAGCAATTAGAGAGAATACAGCTCAGTTTGGATTCCTCTCACAGCAGCGTCCCTGGCACTGTCGGAAGGGCTGAGAAGCTGAGGAGGGGAGACCTTCATTGCCAGTGGAAAGAACACTGGATTGGTCATAAAAAGAGCTGAGTTTAAGCCCCCGGTCTGTGATTTCCAAGGACTGGTTGGACTATCTCCACCAGGCTCTAGTCCACTGTATTAATCAATCCATCTCTTTGAGGATCTTTCTCTCTTTTGTTGACCCCTCTATTTTACATTTTCTTCACTTTTTTTGGAAGCAAGGTTGTGTATCTGCAAAATAAAGGTTGTTGATGAGTGCTGGTGAAGGTGGCACCGAATAGGACGAAGTTTCGGTCTGTTGTTCGTAGGATCTTTACGGGCAGCACCTAACAACAACTGTTGGACAGGACACTTCCTTGACTACTCCAGCCCTCAGTCTCGTCATCTGTAAAGTGGGATCAGTTCTTCCCAGTGTCTTTGTGAGCATGAAGTAAGATAGATTTGACTGTATGAGGAACTAGACACTGCAGGAATTAGGAGTTTTGACTTTGCAATTGATGTATCTTTTGGGATTATATCGGCTGCACAGAGAAGAAACTTGATGTTGGGAGCTAAGGGAGGTAGGAGGTGTCTTTCCCCCCTAAACAAGAGGTCTGGAGGTAGGTGTTTTAAAGTGATGCCGTTGTTCAAGGAATGACTCCTTCTCCACTTCTACCTGATGGCACGTCGCTTTCTTCCTTACGGTAGAAGGATGGCTGCTTTGGGCATTGCATTCATGCTTCAGTCAGGTGAAAGGAAATGGGGAAAGACAGGTGAACTCTGCGTCGGTCCTTTTCTCCACGAAACACCTGCTTCCCGCCCACAAAAAAGAAAAGCTGCACCTTTTTCTTTGCGGACACCTGGCAACAGCTTCCTGCAAGGAAGGTGGAAGTTTTAAGAAGATACACTACCTCCTTAAACCAAATCAGATTCTGCGTGGAACAAGAGAAGGGATATTGGAATGGAGGAGGCTGACATTGCCTGCCGTGACCATTCATCCGACTGTTCTGATGATATCTACCCAGGTATATTGCAAAGGCCTGGCAGGCAGGGGCTGTGCCATGTACATGTCCCTGTCAAGTTGCACGGGGAATCATCACCTCTACGGGGCACACAGTGAGTTGTGGGCTGCTTTTTTTTTTTAACATGAAGTTGCTCCATTACTGGCTCCTTTGAATATCATTTTATATAAAAAAAATTATCAAGGGAACTGTCACCTGCGTTTCAAGTCACAGGGCTAAGAAAAAGCCTGTGATTGGAAAACTTGGACAAGACTCTACGCCGTTGGAGATTTGCGTCTCTGTGCCACCAGGCTCCATCTAGGTCATGTTCCGCTCCACTTTCCTGTTCTTGTGTGGTTCTGACCTCAGTGAAGTTGTGTCCTGTTTGCAGCCAGGCCATGGGCCCTGCTATGGAGAGATGGCTGCATTTCGGATTTGAAACCCTTACACTTCTGCCAAGGCCTCACAGCATTAACTTTCGGGACGAGCTACCAATTTGGTGAATGAAAGGGACAGAAATCTCTTTCAAGGCACCTTTGTGAAGGCTTTCCAGTTTCAACGGTGTTAGAGCCCTGTGCTTGGCTTAGAGAGCTTGTTGGCCACTACTGAGGGACGAGAGAACCAACCCTTTATATCCTGAGAAGTGGAAGTACATTTGAAGAAGGACGAAGAGGAGCTTGACTCTTTAGGTGTGAAAAAAAAGAATGTTTCACATACACACCCCCCTTCCCAACAAACCCAGTTCCTTGAAGTAACTTCCAACTGAATGCACCCCTGTAGGACAGAGGACAAATTTCATTCTTTTTCTCACTTGGACTGTCCAGTGGGTTCAAACCAGCAACCTTTCACTTAACAGACAATCACTTAACCACTGTGCCACCTGGGCTTCTCACATTATGTTTAATATCAGGCAGCCCTGATAGCGTCATGGAGAGGCATTTCCTTGTTAATGGAAAGATCCGTGGTTTCCATCTGCTCAGGGGCTGTAGGGATACAGAGCTAGTGAGATGTCCCCATGAAGATTCACTCACTCACTGCTGTGGGGTCAGAACCAACTCGTAACTGACCCTTCGGTGGATTTGCAGAGGCTGTAAATCTCTTGAAGAGCAGTTTGTGAATGCCAAGCTCCTGCCTTTGAGTTGTCAACATGACTCCTTAACTACCAGGCCACCAGAGTTCCATGGCCTCGAAAACCTAGAGCTTCAGGTCCTCCTCAAGTTTCAGCAAGCAGAGGTGTCACCTGCATGATGCAGATTGTTGATGAGTCTTCCTCCAAGCCTGATGCTACCTTTCTCCTTATAGAGCCTCCCAGATAATCTGTTCTGCATATCGATTGAAAAGGTATGGATATCAGACACATTCCTGGCATACACCCTTCCCAATTTTGAACCATGTAGTGTTTCCTTTTGAACCATGTAGTGTTTCCTTGCTCTGTTCTGATGACTGCCTCCTGGTCTAAGTATAGTTTTCACATAAGCATGATCAAGTTTTTTTTATTTTATTTCCATTCTTAGAGTCAGACTCAGTTTGTTATGGTCCACAGAGTCAAAAGCCTTTGCATAGTCAGTGAAACACAGGTAGATATTCTTCCGGTACTCCTGCTTTCACCCAAGCTCCATCTAACATTAGCTTTAATATTCCAAGTACCACAGCCTTTTCTAAACCCAGCCTGGACTTCTGGCCGTTCTCTGTTGATGTGTTGTTTCAGTCGTTTTAGGATAATCTTCAGCAGAATATTGCTTGCATGTGATATTAATAATATTGTTAAAACCTAAAAGTATTTTTCTATAATGTTGTTATGTGCCATCGAGTCACTTGTGACTCATAGCAATCCTATGTACAACAGCCCTAAACCCTGCTCTGTCCTGTGCCAATCGCACCGTCTCTGACACTCCCATCCCGATTAACCCAATCACTGAATCAATCCACCTCATAGAAGGTCTTCCCCTCCTGTGCTGTCCCTCCACCCTCCCAAGCATGATGTCCTTCTCCAAGGACCAGTCAGTCTCTCCTTACAACATGTCCAGATTATGTTAGATGGAGCCTCAGAATCCTTGCCTCCATGGAGCTACCCTGTTTAACCCTTTCCAGGACAAATCTGTTTGTTTTCCTAGCAGTCCATGGTATTCTCAATACTCTTCTCCAGCACCACAGCTCAAAGACATCAATTCTTCTATTCTCCTTGGTCATTGTCCAACTCCCTGTGAACAACAGATAGGAACCTTGTCCTATCCTGTGCTATCCTGATCTCTCTCTGACATATTTGAGCCTGTTGCTGCAGCCCCTGTGTTAATCCATCTCATGAAGGATTTTCCTCTTTGTTACTGACCCCTCTGCCTCTCCAACAATCATGTCCCTTTCCAAGGAAGAGTCTCTCCTAGCAACCTGACCCAGTTATGTGAGGTGAAGTGTCCCCATTCTTGCCTCCAAAGAGGACTCTGGCTACAGTTTTTCCAAGTGCATGTGTCTTAACATAATGCAAAGTAAAAAAAGTTACGAATGGTGAAACTCACACATGGAAATACCATTGTTAAGTGTCTTATCATTCCTTTCCAAGTGTGGAAAGTCCTCTTTAAATAGGAATGAGTGATTGGATTGTTTTCTCATGTTGAGAAATATCCACACTCAGTAAGTCTAAAAGCCTCCCCTTTGCTTTTGGAGAGGTAATGTTCTGTAATTGATGGACCCACAGCATCTCTCACAATATCAATGTCCATACTGAAAAGCTACTCACTGTCAACAACAAAATTATTACTATGGCACTGTTATTAACAGAAAGTTAGTTGGTTCAGTGTTTTACTGTTTATAGATGAGTAAAGTATAAGCAAATGGAAATATTAACGGAAGCAAATTGTTTAAAGGGATAATAACATCATGTTTCATCATTAATGTGATATTTTTTAATTCTAAGAGGAATTTGAATTGCATGTATAAAGTGATTGAGAATAGAAGGAGGAATCATTATTCACCCACCCCGCCCCAACCCCCATTATTTGAAAGGGAGCTCTGATGGTGTAGTTCTTAAGGACTTGGGCCGTCTTCTCTGGCTGTTAGAATCCACCAGCAGCTGTGAGGGAGAGTGAGGGGCAGTCTCCTCCCAGAAGAGTCAAAGCCTCTAGAAAAGCCTATTGTAGGGTTGGCTGTGGCTCAGTTCCAACTCAACAGTCATAATCCTGAGGTTTTGGGTTGTTTTAATTATTTAAAAGAAGTTAGTGTTAAACCAAATAAAGGACAAGCTTAGTGATTTAGAAATTGTTCAGAGCCTAAAGTCGAAGGTTAGAACTTGGAAGAAGTAATGCTGATGGGATGAGGATGGCGGGATCCTACAGAGAAGACCAAGAATGTTAACTTGTTGGGGCTACTAAAGTGAGTAACTCTTAAAACCTCTAAACCCCAAACCTATTGTCATTGAGTTAATTCCAACGTATAGGGACCTTATTAGACAGAGCAGAACGGCTTCATACGATTTCTAAAGTTGTAAATTTTTATAGGAACTGATGGTAGATTTGAACTTCTGGCCTTTTAGCTAGTCCCTGAATCCTTAACTATTATGCAACCAAAGCTTCTTGTATGACTAGCTCCACGGCTCAGTATTTATGAGGAAGATGTAGTGCTCGGTAGCTAACTGGCAGTTTGGTGATTTGAACCCACCAGCTACTGCAGGAGAGAAAGATGTGGCAGTTTGCTTCCGTAAAGGTGACAGCCCCAGAAACTGTAAGGTGCAGTTCTGCTCTTCCCGGTAGGGGGCGCCGAATGCAGATCTACTAAATGGCAACAAGTTTGGGTTTCGATTTGGTGAGCGGTTGAACGGCACCCGCCACAATGAGAGCATTGAAATTTTAACCCTTGGGACTTGTGGGTGTTGTTTGGAAATAAGGTCTTTGAAGATGCTATTACCTTTTCTTTAATTAGTTTATTTCTTTTTCATTTCAATGAACATCTACAGAGATTTTGGAATTCCATTCATTCATTGTTGCACCCTTCTCCCCCCCATCCCACCTCCACCCCTCCCCCGCTATTAACTTTTTATCATATTTGAATATGCTATGTTGGAGCATTTGACCATCTGTGCCCCTGAAGGAGTAGGAAGTATGAGCTAAACTTGATTTCTTATTTATTTCTATTAAAAAGAACCATGGACTGCTAGGAAAACAAACAGATTTGTCCTGGAAAGGGTTAAACCGGGTGGCTCCTTAGAGGCAAAGATTCTGAGGCTCCGTCTAACTTACTTTGGACATGTTGTGAGGAGAGACTGGTCCCTGGAGAGGGACATCATGCTTGGGAGGGTGGAGGGACAATGCAGGAGGGGAAGGCCCTCTATGAGGTGGATTGATTCAGTGACTGGGGTAATTGGGATGGGAGTGTCAGAGACAGTGCGATTGGCACAGGACAGAGCAGAGTTTAGGGCTGTTGTACATAGGGTCGCTATGAGTCGCAGCCGACTCGACGGCACATAACAACAACAACAACATGTTATATAGTTTAGTATAGTTTGCTCCTTGGAGGCAAAGATGATGAAATTTCACCTCACATATTTTGGACAAGTTGCTAGAAGCGGCCGTTCCTTGGAGAGGGACACCGTGCTCGGACAGGTGGAGGGACATCAAAGGAAAGGAGGACCCTCTATCAGGTGGATTGTCACAGTGTGGCAGGCACAAGATAGGAGAGGGTTCAGATCTATTGTTCAGAGGGTTCCTATTAGTTATATTCAAATCTATGGCACCTCACAACAACATGTTAGTATAATATCTCTTCTGTTGTTGTTTGTTGTTGTTATGTGCCGCTGAGTTGCTTGCGATGCATAGCGAACCTGTGTACAACAGTCCTAAGCCCTGTTCTGTCCTGTGCCAATCTCACTGTCTCCGACACACCCACTCCAATTACCCCAGTCACTGAATCAGTCTGCCTCATATAGGGTCTTCCCCTCCTGCGCTGTCCCTCTAACCTCCCAAGAATAGCATCCTTCTCCAAGGACTGTTCCCTCCTTACAGCATGTCCAAACCATGTCAGATAAAGCCTCAGAATCCTTGCCTCCAAGGCCTCGTTTAACCCTCTTCAGGATGAACCTGTTTGTTTTCTTAGCAGTCCATGGTACATTCAATACTCTTCTCCAGCACCACAGCTCAAAGGCATCAATTCTCCTTCTATCCTCCCTAGTCACTGTCCAGCTCTCTGATGCATATTAAGTAAGTGCAAACACCATGGCCTGTGTCAGGCGCACCTTAGTCTCCAGAGCGACACCATTGTTCTTCAGTACTTTGCAGAGGTCTTTAACAGCAGACTTTCCCGTTGCAATACATCTTTTCATTTCCTGGCTGCTGGTACCAATATCTCTCCTACTCAAAGATAATAAGAGAACTCAAATTTCAGAATTATCTGTTTTATGCAGAAATAGTTTCTCATTAAATAAGCAAAGCGAGAATGTAAGTAGTCAGTCACACTTAAGGCATAAAGAAAGAGACATTCACTGCTGAAAAGCCACTCAGAACCTACCGTCTTCGACCCCCACCTTATACACATCCAACCCAGCACCAGAACTGAAGTCCCCTTTCGTCCATCCGAGGACAGTGGTGCTGACTCTGGGGACTGCTCTGGCTGGCCTGCAAGGATGCAGGAAGAGCTCCAGACACAGCAAAGAGTCTGATTCAAAATGTAGCCGGAAGTAAACTAATGGAAAAATTTATTTCCTAACACTCAGGATTAAGGAACCTTAAAATCTCTTAAACATACGCTTTCCTGTAACATGTAACATATGTTCCTTTCTCAGAAATTAGATTATGACCACTTTACACGTTTTTTGTGTGTGTGTCCGTTTGTTCAGTTCAGTTATAATGAAGTTTCTGTACAGCTCGGCAGAGCCAAAGCAGAGAGTCTATTTTCGGACTTTGTTTCCACGTAGACATTTGTTGTTCATAGGGAGTCTGCCGGGCTCAGTGTGTAGCTGTGAGATTAGAGCTGTTTGCCTGGATGTGACTTTGACTGTTTATATAGGAATAAATAGATGCTAAGGAGAAAAATGGGTCTGAGCCAAATTCTTTGGCCTCCTTTCTGTCCCTACGACCCATCTGTGACTCTGAGATGTCAGTGATGCTGAAAGCAATCCTAGTAGCATCTCAGATACCAGCAGCATTGATCTGCCATGAAGAGGTTTCAGTGAAACTTCTAGACTAAGATAAACTCGTGAGAAAGGCCAAGTGATGCACTTCCAAATATTGTTGCGATTGCTGTGTGCCATTGAGTTGGAACCGACCCTCCAGCTGACCCTCCAGCAGGTTTTCAGGGTGGTTTAATTGCATGGAAGGAGATTGCCCATCTTTCTACTGTAGAGCAGCCAATGGATTTGAACCATGTGCCTTTGGGATGGCAGTGCAGCTTCTTACCAATAGACTACCAGAGCTCCGCTTCCAAATAGTAGGAAGAAAATCTTCCTAGATCTCAACAGAATATGGTCCAATCTGGTGTTAGAGAGTGAGGCCAGCACCACCCAAAAGTGGACTCAGACACACCAATGAGTGTGAAGGTGAAGGTCATCTTGGTTTGGAGACAGCTTGACAATTGAACAAGTAGACAAGAGGATCATGAAGTAGCAGTGACACCACATCTTGAAAAGTATTCTTGAATGGTTTCAATAAATCTGCATACCATATTTCCCTTTTGTGTTGAAAATGCCCTATTTTTATAGGTTCTCCGGGTATCAATCTGGCAACCCACCCAAACATAGTACTGTTATAGAATGATGTTCCCTTTTAGTCTATTTCATTAGAAGTAACTTGATGGCATAGTGTGTTACATGTTGAGCTCCTAACCAAAAGGTTACTGGTTTGAAACCATCAATGACTCTTTGGGTGAAAGATGAGAAACCCAATGGAAGGTTGCCATCATTTTGAATTTACTCTGACTCAGTAACCATGGGTTTGTTGGTAATAGAGAACATATGCCAGATATAAGAAATGAAAAGTTCTGTTAAACAAACAGGAAGCAGGTTTCACGGATGAAGCATTGAACTCAAGTGAGAAAATGTAACTTCCAAACTCACTGGCGCCTCTGTGGAGTTCAGGACCTGAACTAGACCACTGCTTCCCAGCATCTCAGTGATAAACCCTGTTCTCTGAAGGGAACGCTGGCTCTGTTATTTAATGCTACACACGCTATTTTGGCAACCTCAGCTTAATCCTGTTCGTTGTTTTATGAAAGTAGAACTTATTCTAGGGAAACAAAGGTAAAACCAGATTCTTCTGGTTTCTTTTTTACCTCCTGAGCACCCCTCAATAGTCCCATTGACATTTGCTTTTTCTGTCCCTGAAGTTCAGCAGTTCAAATCCAACAGCCACTTTTGGAGAAGACACAGTAGTCTGTTTCCTTAAAGTTCCCAGCCTCCCCCAACCCTTCGAGGCAGCCCTGTGTCCCACGTAGGCTGCGGTGACTCATGATGGATTCATCAGCAGTGGGTTAACTTCTGTTTCCTGATCCTTAAAAATGTAATTACACCCAAGTTCCATCTTTAGACCACTCCTTTTCTGAATCTCAAACTTCTCCAGTGGACTCTTGCATTCATTTGACTTCATAGCTTCATGTTACTTTTTTCCCCAACTGAGGAGGACCTGAAGCACCTGCCGCAGAGTGTCAAGGACTGCAGCCTACAATATGGATTGAGGCTCAATGTCAAGAAGACAAAGATTCTCACCACTGGACCAATTGGCAGCATCAGGATGGATGGTGAAGAGATCGAGATTGTACACAGCTTTAGTTTGCTTGGCTCCATAGTCAACAGTCTTGGCACCAGCAGCCAGGAAATTAAAAGGCACATTGCCATGGGAAAGTCTGCTGTTAGGGACCTCTCCAAAGTGCTGAAGAGCAGTGGTGTCTCTCTGGAGACTAAGGTGCATCTGATACAGGCCATGGTCTTCGCAATCACCTGTTATGCATCAGAGAGTTAGACAATGACCAAGGAGGATAGAAGGAGAATTGATGCCTTTGAGCTGTGGTGCTGGAGAAGAGTATTAAGAATACCATGGACTGCTAGGAAAACAAACAGATTTGTCCTGGAGAGGGTTAAACCGGGTGGCTCCTTGGAGGCAAGGATTCTGAGGCTCCGTCTAACTTACTTTGGACATGTTGTGAGGAGAGACCGGTCCTTGGAGAGGGACATCATGCTTGGGAGGGTGGAGGGACGGCGCAGGAGGGGAAGGCCCTCTATGAGGTGGATTGATTCAGTGACTGGGATAATTGGGATGGGCGTGTCAGAGACAGTGCGATTGGCACAGGACAGAGCAGAGTTTAGGGCTGTTGTACATAGGGTCGCTATGAGTAGCAGGCGACTCGACGGCACATAACAACAAACAACATTTTGTTTTTGTTGTTTTGAGATTATGCACAATGGAACATACATCAATTTAATGATTTCTCCACATACAACTCAGTGACACTGAAGACGCTCTTCAGGTCGGGACCTTCCTTTTTAGTGTTGTTTCATGAGCTCACTGTACCTACCCTAAGATTCCTTTCTAATCTTTCATGTTGATGGTGTAAATTTGACCCTATATAGATAGATCTTTAAAGATCATAGAAGAATGATTTGGGCAGACATTATTTACTAGTTCAACTGTTGGGATTTTTTGTTGTTGTTGTTATTTTTTTTATATATATTCAAGGGTCGTTTATCTTTCAGGCATAAAGATTACCTCAAGGCAATAGTTTTACAGGTTCATCCCTGTGGTCCCAGAAAGCTTTGATTATATGACAGTTGAAATTCCGTTCTACATCTTCCCCCTTTTGATGAGGATTCTTTCATAGACTCTTGATAAAAATATTACAGTGTGATAGACAAATACCATCTGGTTCTTCTGATCTCCTGGCCCAAGAGCCAAGTTTTATGGAGGCAAATAACCACGTATTCCATTTCCTCTTCCTGGATCTTATCCTTTCTCTGTTGCTCCAGGTACATCAAGACCAAATCATTGTGCCTTTAATCCAACTTTCCAATTTAAGACCTTAGACATGTCTCAAAATTAGGAATTAGAAAAGTTGACCTCTTAGTTTCAAATATGCAGGTGACTCTCAGACTCGTATCTCCAATCTCAGGCAAACCTTCAGCAACTCCCCTGAACACCCAGGGATGGAAGATGACACATTGTCCTGGAGTCAGAGCCAGAACAACCCCTAGCTTCATAACCTGCTGCTGGGTGTGTTAAAATCTGAGGCTGTACATTGCACATGAGGAGATTGTCCTTTTCCTTTCTCCCTGAGCTGCTGGTGGATTTGATCCTCTGGATTAACAGCACAGCCCCTTATGGGCAGTGTCAGCAGGGCTCTCTCCCCTGATTATCGGACTCATAAAGTCAACCATGTCCTTAATAACTCCACGTGGATGTTTACTAAGCACCTCAAACTTAACTCTTGATTGTTCTCCCTACTCTACAGCACATTTTAGTTGCCATGGTGACTGCTGCTATGGGTTCTAGTGTGTCAGGGAGTGTGACGATGGCACAGGATAGGACAGAGTTCAGATCTGCTATTCATAGATAGGGTCAGTGTGAGTCATACTCAACTTGACAACACCTAACCACCGCCACGACAGCACCTTTTAAGAGCAGCCTTCTCTGACAACCCCATGCCTGGCCAGCCTATCTAGCCAGCTTCAGTTCCATTCAGAACTGCAGGAGAGCAGGGTCTAATTTGTCGTGATGCTCGACTCCTAGTGGGAGTTTAACAAGTGTTTATGGAAAGATAGAATGAATGAATTAGTAAATGAACGATTTAGTGAAATTATTATGAAGACAGGACAGAGGGCATACTGGCCAAGTTCCTGAGCTGCTGCTGCTGCTGCCTAACTTGCTTCTCTCGTTTAATTCATCATTTCCTTTCATTTAGAAATTTTCTTAAGGCTAACAGATTTTCAGGAACCTGAGGGAAAATGTATCCATTTAATCAGTCATTGGGTCTGATGGTTGTATTTATTGTTGAAAATAAATTTGTTAAGATTGAATCTGTTAAAAAAAAGAAGATTGAATCTGTTGTTGTTTGGCCTCGAGCCACCGTAGCTGACCCTCCAGCAGGTTTTCAGAGGTTGTAAATCGCATGCAAAGATTGTTCATCCTTCTCCCACAGTGCAACTAGTGGATTCGAACTGCGTGCCTTTGGGATTACAGTGTAACTTCTTACCACTCGGCCACCAGAGCTCAGTCCTTAATCCTTGCTGATGACTAAATGCAGCTATGTTTTCCAAATCTATCAAGATGATGATTTTTGTTTCCTAGTTATTGAAATTCTCATCCCTTTTACCCCAACAGTGAAAGTGACAAAGTGAATGGTGACAAAACCCCCGCCCCTCTGCTTTTTCTAACTGATTTCTAAACATTCATTTCTTCCACTAGGAGACCCGTAAATACCCCTTTTACTTTCTGCCTTCAATATTTCGAATTTGGTTGTTGTTGTGTACCAAGCTAGAACTGACCACATAGCTGATTCTCCAGCAGCTTTTCAGAAGCAGTAAATTACACAGGAGGAGTCTGACCCCCTTTTTCTTAGGGAGCAGCGGTTGGATTTGAGCCGCATGCCTTTGGGTTGGCAGCACAATTCCTTACCACTATGCCACCAGAGCTCCCTGTGTTGATTACTTCACTGCTTTTCATGCCTGCTGAGACAGGAGGAAGCATTGCACATCCCCGCTCTGCCAGCTCCCATTTGCTGGGACCATTCACCATCTGCAAATTAAACTTCAAACGGTGTCATTTCCCCCTTTGAAAAACTGATGGGTGGGGGAAGCCTCGCACTTATGAAACACTGGAGTATTAATCTTTGACCAGCATCTAGGCTGGGAACTAGTGAATGATTTTTAGCTTCAACCCAGCAAGAATAGAGAGACTGCACTGCCCTCTGCAGGCTTCCTGGGAAAATGCAGGCGATAACTAGGACAACTTGCCACAGCCAAGGTTCCAACACTAATATAAATCATTCAAGATGAGTGGTAATTTGAAGAGGAAAAGAAGGAAAATTTTGCAAGTCAGCATTTTAAAAGAGAAAACGCAATTAGATTCTGTGGTAGCTGCATAGTAATGAGAACTTGCCTTTTCCTGTGGTAGAAGTTCTGACATATTTTTATGGTGCTAGACTATCCCATTGGGGGGTCTCTGGTAGCCTAGACAGGAGACAGCTGTGCTGTCAGTTCCCAGGTGGGTGGTTTAAATCCATCAGCAGCTCTGAGAGAGAAAGATAGGCATTCTCCTCCTGTGCAGTTTCCAGCCTCTGAAAACCTGCTGGAGGGTCAGCTCGGAGTCAGTATTGACGCCTTCGCAATGAGTTTTAAGCAGCTTTCCCACTTATGAGAAAGAATAAAGTCTAGATTAATTTTCCTGCTGCTGGGTCACTTCTGGCTCACAACAACCCTCCATCAGGTGTATGAAGCTGTAAACCTTTACAGGAATAGACTGCTCAGCTTTCTCCTGAAAAGTAGCTGGTGGATTCAAACTGCTAGCCTTTTGGTTAGCAGCTCAGCATATAAATCACCACTTCACTGGAGCTCTAGGAAGAATGAACTAGAATGAACCACTGATGTTTTCAAGAAGGAACCTCTGCCACTGAGTTAGGATAATCTCCTACAAACCCTGGAGGACAGAGATGTCCAGGTGTCCAGGGATGGCCATTCAGATGGAAGCAGACCGTTCTGTTTTTATCCCTCAGACTGGCTCGTGGATTCAAACCACACAGTCTTTGGTTAGCAGCCAAATGCTTTTATCATCATTGCCTTGCCTGGGCTCCTTTATGAAGGCCGGAACAGAGATAATGGGTATGCACATCTCATCTAGACTCAGGAAGGCAGGAAATGCACTGGGGAGGCAGCGGTTGCTCTGGAGAATGCTGGATCCCCTCTCTGTCTCTTGTAGGTTCTCAGAACCATGACCCTTTCCTTAACTCCCAAAGACCATAGTCTCTGGTTGAGTCAGGATTGAAGTCACACAGTAACATTCCTTAAACGGAAGAGGTTTTCCTTCCAAATCAGTACAGGTCTAAAGAAAAGTTGCATTTCTTGAAACCATTTTCCTATAAAACCCTCGTTGTTGTTGTTATGTGCCGTTGAAAAACCCTTTCTCTTAGAAAAGTGAGAGTTGACATCTGTTTTTAAATCTATTTTGTGTTTAACTCACTTTATCAAGAGCTAAGCAGTGTTTGGCATACTTGATCCTTAGAAAATTAGGTCACGATTTCCCTAGTCCTTGCTGCTGTTGGTGAGTTGGAACGAGCTCATGGCTGACTCTCTGGTAGGTTTTCATACTTTAGTCTTGTTTTGTTGTTGTGTGTGTTGTCAAATCAGATGTGACTGGCACAGGAGGAGATTGCCCCTGCTTCTCCAGCGGAGCATCTGGTGAGTTCGATCCGTGCACCTTTGGGATTGCAGTGCAGCTTCTTGCCAGTCAGAGAGGCAGTAAATTCTGTGGGAGGAGATTGCCCAACTTTCTCCCCCAGAGCAGCTGGTGGATTCAAATCATGTACTTTTCTGTTGGCAGCACAACTCTTTACCAACATGGAGCTAATGGGGATCATGACGCTATGTTCCAAGCTGTTCAAGTAAGGTGAATTGATGCATACGACAGCAAAATACTATGGAATATAAAAAATCCAAACCTTAGTTTGAATATTATTTGAAGATTTTTAGTTATTAATCTCAGCTATCTGCTGCTCTCTGTTCCTTTTTTTAATTTTTTTTTATTTTTGCATGACCTTCTGAAGCATGGTGGTACAGTGTCTAAAGAACTAATAATTGGAAGGCCAGCAATTCGAACCCACCGGCTACGGTGGGAGAGAATGATGAGGCAGTCTGATTCTGTAAGGTATCGCCTTGGAATCTCTGGACGCAGTTCTCCTTGTCCTGTGTACCTGCTGCAGGTCAGAATCAATTTGTTGGCAGTGTGTTTATACTAACTTCTGAGAGCTCTGGTGGCCTAGTGGTAAGAAGCTGCACTGCAATCCTGAAGGCATGCAGTTTGAACCCACCAGCTGCTCTGTGGGAGAAGGACAATCTCCTCTTGTATGATTGTTATTGTTATGAGCCATCAAGTAGCCTGCAATGCAGCGACCCCATGTACAACAGCCCTAAACCCTGCTCTATCCTGTGCCAATTTTATTGTCTCGGATAGACGCCCCCCCTCCCCCCCAATCACTCCAGTCACTAAATCAGTCCATCTCATTGAAGGTCTTCCTCTCCTGCACTGTCCTTCCACCCTCCCAAGCATGACGCCCTTCTCCAAGGACTGGTGCCTCCTTGCAACATGTCCAAAGTCTGTCAGATGGGGCTTCAGAATCCTTGCCTCCAAGGAGCAGCCTGGGTTTGCCTTCTCCAGGATGAACTTGTTTGTTCTCCTAGCAGTCCATGGTATATTCAGTACTCTTCTCCAGCACCACAGCTCAAAGGCATCAACTCTCCTTTTATCATCCCTAGTCATTGTCTAGCTTTCTGATGCATAGCAAGTAATTGCAAAGACCGTGGCCTGGATCAGGCACACCTTAGTCTCCAGATGGATGTAATTGCTCTTGAGTACTTTGGAGAGGTCTCTGACAGCAGACTTCCCCAATGCAATTTGTCTTTTAATTTCCTGGCTGCTGGTACCAAGAGTGTTGTTGATTGTAGAGCCAAGCAAACTAAAACTGTTAACAATCTCAACCTCTTCACCATGTATCATGATGCTGCCAATGGGCCCAGTGGTGAGAATCTTTGTTTTGATCTCTCTCAGACGATTACTGCCTCTGAAAACCTGCTGGAAAGTTAGCTATGAGTTAGTTACAACTCTACAGTACACAGCTACAACAACAACAACAATGCGGCATGTGCCTCCTTTCCCTCTTCCTCCTCCTCTTTGTCTTCTATGTACTTGTTTGTTCCTATCTTGTCCTGCCTCCACTCAAGCCGTTGAGTTTCATTTCTTCTTCTACACTGATGTATCTCATTTATAATAATAACATTTTTCCTGGATGAATTCGGATGTGAAATGACTGCTTCCTATAATCAGCTTAGGCCAGCCCCCTGGAGAGGCCGTCATGTTGGCAAAAGCAGGAAGTTAGGCAAAGAGGAAGACCTTCGAGGAGATGCTTTAACACAGCGGCTACCACATGGGCTCAAACTGAGTAACTTGTGGGGCTGGTACAGGATTTGGTTCTGTGTCCCAGGGTCCCCGTGAGTCGGTGACACCTAATGACAGAAGAACTTTGTTTTTGTATGGAAAGGAGATGGAAGGCTAGACTGTAGAAGCTAACTTTTGACAAAGTTGACGACACAGATGATGTCCCTGACATTTTCTGTGCTCATCCCACTAGCACTTGTCCTTTACACCCATTTCTTCCTGGTTCTTTGCTTGAACTCTACTGTCTAGTTTACAGTAAGTCGGCCAGATTTTGGAACCACCTGAAAACCATTTCTACCTTACATACTTGGTCTTTTTATTCTGAAATGGAACCCTGTGGTTCAATACAGCAGCCAGATTGAAGAGGAGTGGCTTGTTCAATCAAGTATCTTTTAGCAACCTGTATCTACCAAAAACCCCACTAAAACCCCAAAAAAACAAAAACACAAAAATCCAAACACCCAGACAAACCAACACAACTCACTGGTTTAGTTTCTGACTCACAAGGACCCTCTTGAGGCTATAAATGATAACCAGAGGAGGCTGCCCATGGATTTGAACTGACAGAGACATGCAGTCTTGGGTCTCGCAGCCCAGCCAGTTATACTCTTGCTGTTGTGTACTGTCATGTCAGGACCAACCTGTAGCTGACTCTCCAGTGGATTTTCAGAGGCAGTAAATCACACACGAATAGACTGCTCATCTTTTTCCTGCAGAGCTGCTGGCAGATTCAAACTGTGTGCCTTTGGGTTGGCAGCACAATTCCTTACCACTAAGAAAACAAACAAGTCTGTCTTAGAGAGAATGAAACCAAGTTTCCCCTCAGAGGCTAGGATTTTGTAGCTCTGGCTCACATACTTTGGGCATGTTGCCAAGAGTGACACTTAGAATGCAAGGATAGTTGGAGCTCTCTAAGGAAGTCCCGACCTTGAGAAGGACGTCTTGCTTGGAATGGTGGAGGGGCAGTGCAAGAGAGGAAGACCCTGAATGAGATTGATTGACACAGTAACTGGGGCAACGGGGGTAGGTGTGTCAGAGCAGTAAGACTGGCTCAGGATGAGGCAGGCTTCAGAGCTGTTGTACAAAGGATGGCTATGTGACTCGACCGCACATAACAAACAAGCACCTGAGCTAATTCTACAAGATACGTGGAAAATCCCCACCTAGTTCTGCCTCTCTTCCCATCATTTTGTTTGATACAGTTCAGGTCTTGTCTCTCATCCTCTATCTTCACATGCATCTAGATCTTTCCTTTTGCAGACCTCCTCTTCTTCCTTCTTCAGGGTGGATAAGCTTGTAAAGATTCACTGCTAGTTATCTTCTTCTGAAGATGCCTATCTCTTCTCCTCATGTGGGTTCCTTCTTCCTTATTTGCCCTGTCAGCAAGCCTGAGGATATATATACTAAACTTGTTGAAGCACAAGTTGGCCCTACCAATGAGATATCTTGCCTTCAGCTCTGCTTGCCCCTTTCTGTGACTCCCCATTTTCCTATCCTGTGGTTTCCCAGCCTTCCTGCTTCAAGTTGGTGTTTGTGTGTGTATTTTCTGGAGAAATGATTGATGCATTGATTTGGGGCTGTGTTCACTTCTCAGATTGATTACGTTCATCTGTATTCAGATCATGAACTGGCCAGTGAGGAGGGAGAAGGCTTGGCCAACTGTGATGTCTACACATGTTTCAGCTCTCCTGGACACATTTTAAAAATGTTGGGGGTCATTTGCCATCATGAAAAAATGTGGGCTGCTCTTATAAAAGTGCAGATCCTGGCTTCTCTTTGGGCAGTCAAATCCAGGGTACCAGCTCTAGGAGAGGCCAGTTTTCTGCCTGTATGTGGTCGAGGAAAGTCCTTGCTTCCTTCAGCAGGAAGGTCAGGACTTCCTTAGAGAGCTCCAACTATCCTTGCCTTCCAAGTGTCAAGGGGTTTCCTCATTTAGGGGACCCAACTCCAAAGAGACATGCTCTACTCTTGGCAGCTCCTTCTTGGTGGTGTCACAGGCCCCCTCCCCTCCTTCTGCCCCTCTCCCCCTGCCCCTTGTCACTCATAGATAAAAGGTGTAATGAGCCATTCATTCCCTAGAGAAGCCCCTCTCGCATTGGGTTAGGTCTGTGAGGGGGGATGCAGTGGTCTGGCACTCCAACCCTGATCCTTTTACAACTGTTTGGTTCATCAGATCATGTGAGATCATTTCATAGCTTTCATGTGATAACACTACACATCTGGATTTGAGGGACGCACATTCCCTGACATGTGGGTACTGTCCTGTGAAAATGGTACCATCACTGGGTCAAACAACTGAGGAGGACGTCTCTGTTCTCCTCAAGGTGCCCAGGGATTTGACCTTTTCTTCATTCTTTTGCAGGACTCCTCTCCATAAATCAAACTCAGAAGACGGTTCTATAGGTAAGTCCAACTTTTCTAGACTTAATGATGAAAATTATTATTTTCTCTTCACTTTATACAAAGCAAATATTTCAAACTACAGTGTTCACAAAGAATTCTTTCACCCAGAAATAAATGTGGTCAGGATTTCTATGCATAATTTTGCTCTCTCTCTTTCTTATTTTCCTTTTTTTAAAAGTGTAATTGGGATCATACTCACTTGATAATATTTTTTCAATTGCATGTGTCGTAAACATTTTCCCACTTGATTAAATATCCTTAATAGTGTGATTTAAAGGCTATATATTATTCATATTTGATATGCCATAATTTAATGAACCAATTTCCTCTTTTTGAGCTTTAAGTAGACTCTTTTTTTAGATTCTTTTTGGTGGGTTTTTTTTCTTTTCTGTCAAGATGAATGGTGCAGCCATTTAAAAACAAACCAAACCAAACAAACACCACCCCCCCGCCCCGCCCCGAACAAACACCTCCTTCCTTAGGACAGATCTGTAGACTTGAAACTTTTAGATCAAAGATTATACTTAAGTTAATTCTTATATAGAAAGCTATGGTAGTACAGTGGCTTAAACACTCAACTAACCACACATCAGTGGTTTGAACCTGAGGGAGAAAGATCTGTAAAGATTGTTGTTGTTGCTGTAGGTGCCATCAAGTCAAGTCTAATTGATAGACCCTGTGAGTAACAGAGCTGAGCCCTGTTCTATCCACTCCTGTCCTCTTCATCTCTGTACACATGAGCCATTGTTACAGTTACTGTATCAGTCCATCTCACTGAGGATCAGTCTCTCTTTCGCTGACCCTCCACCTTTCCAGGCATGGTGCCCTTTCCCCAGGACTAGCCTCTCCTAGCAGCATGCCCAAAGAATGTGACATGAAGTTTCACCGTCTTTGCCTCCCAGGAGCATTTTAGATGCACTTGGAAATCCTATGGTCTAGTTCTTCTGTATTTTACAGGCTAACTAGAAGTCACAATTTGCTCAACAAAGTGTTGTTTTGAGTTGGTTTTTTTTAAGATGTTACATATTCTTCACATCTCTTTAATTGATTATTGATTTAATAGCCACTTTAATTATATATATATCACAAACAAATAACACACACCCCCCCAAACTCATTGCTGTTAGATTGGAACTGACTCAGCTTAAGTGGGTTTTCAGAGGCTGTAAATTGCATAGGAAAAGATTGCCCATCTTTCTCTCATGGAGATGCTGGTATGTCCAACTGCCAGAGAGGTGTCACCTTTAATTCAGCAGCCCAACTCTCTGTAGACAATGTCCCAGGGCTTCCTTTATATATGCAAGTATGTGTGTGCGTGTGCACACACACATACACATACACACACACACACATGCTCACACACACTCTCAAACTCATTGCCATCAAATGTGAACAGATTCATAGCTGATCCTTCAGCTTTTTGGAGGCTGTAAATAGCACAGGAAGACAGTGCGCCTCCTTCTCCACTAGAGCAGCTCTTGGATTCCAGCCACCTACCTGGGATTGGCAGTGCAGCTTCTTACCCACTGGACTCTCAGATCTTGCGTGCACATGCACACATGCACGTTTATAAATGCACATAAAGTCTTTGCTGTGGTTCATAACATACACAGCAAAATAGACTCCGGTTCAACTATTTCCTCCCTGTATAATTCAGTGACTTTGAGTGCATTCTACGGTTGTATAGTTATTTCTATGTCCCTTTGGAGAAGTTTTCCTCTTTCATTAACATAAACTCATTGCTCCCTGAGGTCCATTCTGGCCTTTACAATTACTGTTGTCCCTTTGATTCCAAATAGATAGTTTTTAAAAGAGCATAGTGGTCAAAGCAGATACTTTTATCAGTGAAGATAGATCACTACTTAGTTTTAAGAAAACTACAGGGGATGTTTCAGGTATAAAGTGTATAGATGATCTCAGGCCTATAGTTTCAGGGGTTCATCCAGCCTCCATGGCTCCAGAAAGTATAAAGTCAAGGAAAATGTGAAATCTTGTTCTACATGTTCCTCCTTTTGATAAGTATTGTCCCATAGAATCCTCGGTCAGAACATTCAGTGATGGTAACCAGATACCATCCACTTTGGTCTCATGGCAAAGGAGACACTTATTCATGAGGTTAATAAGCTGCATATTCCATATACTCCTATACCTGACTCTCCCTCTTCCTCTGTTTCTCTGCATGAATAGAGACCAGCTGATAATGCCTTGAATGGCTATTTAATAGGCTTTTAAACCCTAGGGTACCACACAACAAAGCAGGAGGTAGACCAGAAGAACTAAAGACATTATTATGCCAGTTAACTGGGATATCCCATGAATCCATGACCCTGAACTTTTAAATCAAGGAACCAAATCCCATGAAGTTTTTGATTGTACATAAACAGATTATTGTTGTAAATGTATCTATCACATGACTTTTTATAGGTGTCCAAGTTATTGGCAGCAACAATATTTGGCTGTGTAACTCTATGTAATTCTGTGTGATTTTTCCCCTCCTTCAATATACTAACAGCTTTTCTGTTGAGGTCAGAGGGTGGACAGGAAGCCTGGCAAGGTGATGATGAGTAGAACAAGTGCTCAGATCAGGCTGCCTAAATCCTGACCCTGTCAATGTACTTGTTATACCACTGGTTAAGCTACTTCTCTCTCTAGGTCTCAGTTTTCTCATCTACTAAAGGAGAACAGTATTGTTCATACATTAAGAGTGTTCACTGACATGTGCCATCACGTAACAAGATGCCATGTAAGCCACAGCTATTAGCATTTATTATAAAACTTTACCTACATTTCAGAGACATTAAAATTTGGGGGTGAGAGAAGAATAGTTTACACTCAAAGAAAGACATTCTCATCTCAAATTACTCCAGATAAAGGTTGAGTTATTTAGAATCCTCATTCTGTTTTAACCACTGGAGGCTGGTCTTTGCTGTAGGATTTCCCCAGAGACAGCGGGCCCCGTCATGCTGGCCTTCGGAATATAGGACATCTCCGGCTTCCCAGATCCAGTTTCATTCCCTTTGCTCTGGGGTTGTCAGAATTAAATGTGGGCCTCTTGTTTTGACAAATGATACCCTTTCCAGCCAGGGAGCACCCTGGGAGGGGTTTCCACATGTCTGTCTCATTCAGCAGCGCTTGGCACCACCAGTCTAGACTATGGAAACCCACACACATCTCTCTGTGGGCCCCGTTTCCAGTGGTCCCGAAGCCACCAGACACCACATGGTGACTCACCTTCTGCTAGGACCCTGCCACGTCATCCGGCACATACAGCTGCTGGTTTTTATCTATAAAGAAGAGAAGGCTTTGCCCTTTCATTTTGCTTATTTCCCCTTTCCCTTTGCTTTTAAAAAAACTGCTGCACGTCAAGGAGAACTCTGGTGGCAAAGTCCGGAGGGAGGTGAACTGCTAACCCAGACGCCTCTCTGCCGGTTCGAATCCACCAGCTGCCCCAAGGGAGACAAATGGGCAGTCACCTGTTGTGCATTTTTTCACAGCTTTGGACCCTAAAGGAAGGAAACTGTGCCTTAGTTCTGACTTGACAGCAGTGATTTGCATTCTGTTGATTGTCTATTACTGATGATCAGACCCCAGCCACATATTAAAAACACCTGGTTACAACAGTGAGTTTATTTTCACTTGAAAGTCATCCAGAGCAGTCAGGGAAGGAAGGCAGGGACTGGGGACGAGGACCTGATTGTGGAAATCACAACAGGATGACAGTCCGTTTTACTTGTTGTTGTGTCCCAGGTCAGCTGTGGGTAGGTTATGCGGTAACCTGAGGGCCAGAGCGGTGGAAAGTATACTCTTCTTTGTCTTAGCTAGATCCATGCCAGCTGTACCCCTTAGGCGGACAGCCTTGGTAAATGCCATAAACTCGTGGAACCAGCTATGTTAGTCTGTTGACCAGTAGGCATGCGACATACCAACCATACTGTCCCCTTGGATAGACTTGGAGCAACAGGAATAGCCAAGGGTAGAGAAACAACCACCACCACATTGAAATAGGAGAAACAAAACATCCTCACTCCATACAGCCTCCTATTTGGGGTGTAGTTAAAAGCTTGTGGCTGAGACCAAAGGGGGGATATGCCACAAAACAAAGCAACATCAGACCTGCTAGGTAAACAAACATCAAAGTGAATGCAAGGACATGCATTCTGCGTGCCTTTTTGATGTCTGTTCACTTCTTGTCTGAACCCCACTGTCCCGTTTCTGGGTTCTAGGAAATTTGCATTTCTTTAAACAACTTTGTAGGCATTTCTCTGTCTTTCACAAACTAAAAAAGTGATCTTCCCCAACCCCTTAAATGAAAGTATTCTTACAAGTTTTGAATGATCAGGAAGATGCTACTTTTGTTATTAATGAATTTATTGCTTGTGTTTTTTCTTCCTTTTAAGGAAAAGGAGATTGGAAGAAGAAAAATAAGTATTTCTGGCAGAACTTCCGAAAGAACCAGAAAGGAATAATGAGGCAGACTTCAAAAGGTACAGTAACACAGCCGGCAGACAGTGGGGCCTTTTAGTTGTTGAATGTTAAGAAGTCTGTGCCGCTGATCTAGATGGGTGCGGCAAGTTAGGACGACTCATTACATGTGCCTGTAAAATGTGCAACTGTTCCGAGATTCCTGTCATTACTTTAAGACTGTATCCCAAGGCTATCCCCCCACCCTGCCCAGTTAAAGAAAACAAAATAGAGTTAGCCGGCCTTCCTTTTCATAGATCTGACAGCACAGAGCTACAGTTCATCTTCTCAGGCACACCGGCCTCAGGAAGATCTTTACTCTTCACAGACCCAAAGTTCACCAAAAAGCGTAGAAAGGGGAAGCATTTTGTGCCTTTATCATTCTCTCCTAGTCCCACCACCACCCCCTGGGGGCCCCGGAATCTCCTGAACTTTTGATGCTCCTCTGGGGTCATTCACAGGGTTGTTGCCCTGGGAAACCATGGAAGGGTCCTGCCACCATTGGAGGTGGCCCAGGGGGCTTTGTGAAGTGCCCCTGCCCTTCCCTGGGCTTGGCTTTTGTTGTTATTTATGGAGTGAGTCAATAAACCATCCTTCGAGGCCCAGAACTATAATACATGTTTTGTCAGTGCTCAGGGAAGAAGGCGAAACAAAGCCACTTCCAGATTCTTGACCAGCCGAATGAGGCTTTAATTCAGAAATATCAGAGAAAAGCTGAAAGCTACCCACCAGTGGGGACTGTACCTTCCCAGAACCTTCCCTGAGCAGAAGGCTTTTCCAATGATTCATCCACAAGGAATGAGAAAAGGAGATTTGGACGACAGATACAGCACTTGTACACCTGGGGGCCTTGGAAGCACACGCTGTGGTTGGGTTTTTGGTTTTGTTTTTTTCTAGTAGTCCTGAATTTAGGGAGTTAGTCTTAAATAGTCCCCGTTTTCCTTTTTGGTCCATGCCTGGGATCATATGTGTTTTCAAATAAGCTCTGGGGCCTCCCAAAGCCTTATTTAGAAAACAAGGAAGAGGGAGGAGAGAGAAGAG
Source organism: Elephantulus edwardii (assembly GCF_000299155.1). Taxonomy (NCBI): domain Eukaryota; kingdom Metazoa; phylum Chordata; class Mammalia; order Macroscelidea; family Macroscelididae; genus Elephantulus; species Elephantulus edwardii. The sequence continues at coordinate 2,099,113 of NW_006399852.1, read as the reverse complement.
CGAGCGAGAAAGAGGGAGGGAGAGAAGCACAGAAAGAAGGTGGCAAACCAAGCTTTTTGCTCACATGGATTATTTTCACACTCAGCCACCTCCCTTCTCTCTGCCCCCTTGAAGGTGGTGGCACGGAGAGTAAAGGACTAAGCCAGCAAGCTTCTCTTCTCATTCAGCACACACTGTTTTTCTTTTCTGGAAGGAAGATGAGTGGCTCAGGGGACTGATTGGTTACAAATGGTTTTGAGGAGAGGAGACACCAGGGGACATAAATTCTGAGGAAGTCCCTGACAGAAACGGACTCCTCCCCGTCTGCATGCTGCCTCATCACACTGTCCCCATGCACCAAGGGTAGATTAAGCCATAGCTGGGCGTCCTAATGACATCAGGAAGTGTTAACGTGTGCGTGAGAAAGACAGGGCTGAGGAGAAGGATGAGGGCCAGGAATACAGCCTTAATCCCAGTCTTGCATCTTACCACACGCTCTCCCTGACATACCCTTCTCCACACACTGATTCAAGACATAACTGGCCAACACGGATCAAGTTTATTGGAGGTGACAGCAATCTGTTTGCTTTGCAGGAAAGCACTTTAGAAGGAGCCTCACACGAGACTTCTTGTTTCCTCAGTCCTGCCTGCCTTCAGTTTTGAATTGGAAGTGCGCATCTCTTACACTTTGGAGGCATATTTATGACAAAAATGCTTTCAAATGTATACCTCTATTTTACCTTCCCTTCCGTGAACTCAGAATGCTTTACTTCCATGATTTTATTTATTTGAGCTCATCCTCTGAAAAACAACCTTATAACTTAAGGTTTCACAAGACCCCAGACTGTATTTTGTATTTGTTCGTTAGCTTTCCTTTCTTCTGCCATGACAGTGGATTCCTTCCTACTCCAATGCAAAAAAAAAAAAAAAAACCCTCCCCACCCCCCATGTGGAAAACAAATACAATAACATCGGACCCAAGGAGCCTTGGATGGCTGTTAAGTGTGAGCATTTACATTAGGTATGTGTCCCACCTTTAAGTCCCCTTTTTTCCAGAGTGCCTTTCTTACTTAGTTCCCCCGTGACAGAAGCTCTGGCCATCTGGAAGGATGTTTCTGTGACAGAATATGTATGTTCTTGAAGCCCATTTCCCAGATTACATGAGCTTATCGGCTTCCTATGGTCACTGAGTGGCACAAATGGTAAATGTTGGGCTACTTACCAACCGGTTTGTATCCCCCAGAGGTGTCTTTGGAGAAAATCAATGACTGTTTGCCTCTAAAAGCTCATAGTTGTGGAACGCTCTCATGGATTGCTGTTCTGCTGTGACACGTATAAAGTCACGATGAGTTGGAATCAACTCAGCTGCAGTCAGCACTGACTTCCCAACGTGCAGCATGGCGGGTACCCTCTGCCTCATTAGTACCATAGTGGGGTACAGAGCATCATTCTTCAGCCCTCCGTGATACCCTGTCATGACTGGCATTCTGCCTCGTCCTCCTCTAGTGTTTGTTTTCTTCTTCTTTCTCTTCCATGTGCAGAAGATGTTGGTTATGTCGCCAGTGAGATAACCATGAGTGACGAGGAACGGATTCAGCTCATGATGATGGTCAAGGAGAAGATGATCACCATTGAGGAAGCCCTGGCGAGGGTAAGCTTGCAAGCATCGGGTTGGCATCTGCTTGACCTCCTCACGTTAAACGTGTTTGTAGAATCAATCTAGACACCTGTGGTCAACTAGGAGTTCTGGTAGTATTGTAGTTAAGCACTGAGCTGCTATCTGAGAGGTTGGATATTTTCATTTACTAGCCACGCAGAAGGAGAAAGACATAGCATTTTGCTTCTATTATAAAGATTGATGTTGATTGTATAACAGTGCTTTTCAAGGAAAAGAGTTAATTGGGGGGGAGGGGGTGGGCAGGGAGAAAAAAAAGTTGCAAATAAAGATACCATTTGACCCAGCAATTCCACTACTGGGAATATACCCTAAAGAGACCATAAATGACATCCAAGTAGATATATGTATACCCATGTTTATCGCAGCTTTGTTTACAATAGCAAGGAGCTGGAAACAACCTAAATGCCCATCAACAAACGAATGGGTGGAGAAGCTGTGGTATATTCGCACAATGGAACACTATGCTGCATTGAAAAACAAGGAACTCATGCAATATTATTCAAAATGGGTGGACCTGAAGGACATTATGCTGAGTGAGGTATCTCAGTCACAAAGGGACAAATGCTATATGGTGCCACTGTTGTAGAATGAGGCTGGCATTGGGGTGGGGGTAAGACTGAGAAAAACTGGATGAAATATGTTTACGGCATTGAAGTCTATGGGGGAGAGAATAGTCTAAAAGTATTATATTTTAGGGCATTATTTTTATCGTAGGAGTATGCAATGAGGGTTGCAGAGTGGATTGTATTTGGGGGTGGGGGGGTTGGCGAGGTGCAGGGGGGATTGTGTACCAATGAGGGAGTTTTGCTTTTCAAGGAGAGGAGCAAATAGGGCGGAGGGGTTTGTGTGGGGAGAAGGGTGCAACAATGAATGGAATCCCAAAATCTCTGTAGATGTTCATTGAAATGAAAAATAAACAACCTAAATTAAAAAAAAAAAAGTAAATTACTTAAAATGTTAAAAAAGAAAAGATTGTTCTTGTTGTGTACGGTAGATTTGGAACCAACCCATGGCTGATCCTTGAGTGGGTTTTCAGAGACTGTAAATTGTATGGAAGGAGATTGTCCATCCTTCTGTGGAGCAGCAGGTGGCTTTGAACCATGTGCCTTCAGGATTACAGCGCACCTTCTTGCCATTAGGCCACAGAGAGCTGTGGAGACTTTATAGGAAGTTGAACCCTGTCCTGTCCCTATCATCAGGGAGCTCTGGTAGCCAACTTATAGGTGACCCTGGAGCATGTTTGCAGAGGCTGTAAATCACATGGGATGAAATTGCCCATCTTTCTCTTGAGGGGCAGCTGATGGATTCAATCCACTTGGCTTTGGGTTGGCAGCACAACCCCTTACCACTAAATCTTTCTAGCCCAGTGGTGACCATTATGTACCCAAATTATCAGGTGCCAATATTTATTCCATTTTACTTCCCATTTGTACAGTCTACCTTCTGAAATCAAATTTTCACGTTCAGTGAATACATAAATAAATCCACTAAATACAAGTGATTATTTGTGGACCACATTAATGAGATAAAAGCCACTTTGATGCCATTGCAAAATTGTCAAGCCTTGTGGAAATCTTAATAAACAACATGCTTAGAAGAAAGAAAACTTTCACACAACTACAGAACCACTGATGAGTTCTAACTTTACCGAGAAGTAGAGTCTTAACAACCGTACTCAGTTTAGTTTGGTATGTCTGAGTCTAAATCTCAGTAACACTGTCAGCAGCCCCTGATTCCACCTCACAGTGACCCTCTGACTTTCTGAGGTTGTGAATCTTTGTGAGAGAAGACAGCCCACCTTTTCCCTGCAGAGCAGCTGGTGGGTTCAGATCACTGACCTTTCGGTTAGCAGCCTGACACACACTGCCACCCAAGCTCCTCTAAACTTCCTCAGCTTATTGTTGCTGAGTCAGTGTTACACTGAAAAGGGGCAAAAAAAAAAAAAGAATATATTTGTCATGGACTTGATGGCTCTTTTGGCTTTGAGAACTTTCCTTAATGCCAGGTGTCTTACGTCAACTTCCCTAGAAACAGAGCCTGAACAGTGTTTGTGCAAATGAGGGATAGAAGGAGGGCTGTCCAGAGAGGCCTGTAGTTGGAGAGGCAGGAAAAGGGGCTGGACAGACATGAGCTTGCGGTCTGTCAGCTTCCACCTGATCCCACAGGGAGTGGGGCACTCTGGAGACTGGATTCCATCTCGGGGCTTGTCCTGTCTGAGCTGAGAAGGCTACACGCTGACAGGGGAAGGGGAGCATCCTCGTAAGCACCTCTTGTGAGCCACAAGCAGTTCTCCGGCACAGGCGGGAGTCCTGAGCCAGTACTGGCCATAGGAAGCATATGATAGGTGAGCAGGCGTGTGAAAGGACCCCAGGCGGCCGGTGCCCCAGGGTCCAGATTATGATCTGAGAACACTTCTGTCTTAGAGATTCATTTCTTTGTAGCAGAGCTGAGCTTCAATCACAGAGACCCGTGCACATAAAGTGGTCTGTGGAGAGCACCCCTCAGAAGCCAGCGAAATGATTGAGGACACTTTTAATAGGACTTGTAAGGAGACAATGGGAAGGCTTTATCTCAGAGAAGCAGCAGAAACGAGCTCCGTCACTGTCTTCAAGTATATGAAGGCTTGTCTAACAGGATGTACTGAAGACTGTTGTTTTAATCTGCAGAGCGCAGACTGAAAGGAACAAAATTAAAATTGTAGCTGGAGGGGGTTTGCATTAGGTGTGCAGTGAATGTTCCAGACATTATAGACTCTCTCTCCTGGCAGTCTTTAAGCTGTTATTGTTGTTATTGTGTACCATGGAGTCAGAACTGAGTCATAGCTGACCTTTCAGCAGACTTTCAGAGGCAATAAATTAATTGCTTTGGGAAAAGATTGTCCATCTTTCTTCCTGGCGGATTTGAACATCCAGAAAGGCATGACCTTTGGCTTAGCATCGAAACTCTTTACTGACTGTAATATTTTGAAATTAGGATAGATACTCTCCAATGGAAGTGGTTACTAAGTGTTAACTGTAGCTTGACTTTTGTCAGTCTGAGAGCTTTGCTGCATTCTCTTAGTTCTTTAAGCAGCCCTGTATGACAGCCTATTGTCATCCCTATTTTCCAGGCAGAGGCACAGGGGGTTAAACGTTACCCAAGGGCCCTGAGCTGGAATTTGGCTTCTGCATCTAAGTTCTTAGTTATTTGTCCATACTATTTGCCTCCTCTTGGTCATCTCCAGTCACATCAATGGTTAGAAAAAAGTTTCAGCGAGCTCTGGTGGCCTAGTGCCAAGAAAGTGCACTGCAGCACCAGAGGTGAGTGGTTCGAATCCACCAGATGCTCTGCTGGAGAAGGAGGGACAATCTACCCCTGTACCAGTCAAATCTGATTTGATGGTACACACACAAAGAGTAATAATAAAAATTTTTAAAAAAGAAAATAGTTTCATGGAGATAAATGATAAGATAAGTATCTTTTCCTGGAGGGACAATGATTTAATGATTTTGCCACAACTCATGTATCTCTGGTGACCCAATATTGTGCTGATCCCATCACATGAGCTGTCACTTTAGAGCTTTTCTGATTTTTTGGTGATGTTCATTTATGGAACATAAGTTGGTCAATGTTCTAACTAACTAACTAACTAACTAACTAACTAACTAACTGTGTGTGTGTGTGTGTGTGTGTGTGTAAAAGTGGCTTTTTAATGGAATCTTAATGCAGTGACATCCTACTGTTATCAAGGAGTTTTCAAGGAGTATAGCTATGGGGATGTGGTCGTCTATAGGGAATTGTACTGGTTTTGAAAGTTGATGCCTCTCAGGTAGTTTAAATCCACCAGCCACTCTATGGGAGAAACATGGACCGTCTCTTTCAGCACAATTTTCAGCCTCAAAAACCCACTGAAGGGTCAACTATGAATTGGTTCCAACTCAATGGCATTGAGTAGAGTAATTGAACTTTCACATGCTCTTTGGAAACATCCTTCACTAAGTTAAATTTGCTACCTCATAGAAAACTTAGAGCACTTTGACTTTGGCTCTTCTGTGGTTTTAAACACAATTGATGCTGAGAAGGGTGGAGAGTCAGTCAAGGAGAGGAAGATCCTTGACCAGGTGGATTAATGCGGTGACCGTGGCAGTGGACTCTTGTGTGTCAGGAAGTGTGAGGATGGCACAGGATAGAACAGGGTTCAGATTGTTTGTTTATGGGGTCGCTGTGAGTCGTACTTGACTCAACAACAACAACAGCAATGTTTTTTAAAAATAGATCCTTGGTTTCTAAATGCAAATATTAGTTGTCTTGAAAGATATTGGAGATGCCTTGTTATCTTCCTTCTTGTCCTCAAGGGTTCCCCAAACCCATCACATTTATTAAATGAGAGTATCAACCTGCTAATTTTAAACAGTCTTGAACAAGAAAAACACACACCCCCTAAAATAACTTCTCATTTAAAAGTTAAAATGAGCTCTCATTTAATTTTTATTAGAATTTCTGCAGATTGCCAGGTTATACCTTTATAAAATAGAGTTTGTAGCTTCATGGGTGGAGGGGAAGGGTAAGTCATGAGCCAAAGTGCCGACAGTCTCAGTGTACAAACTTAACCACTGAATGGAGAAAGATGACTTTTGATGCTGGAGGTCAGGTAACAACAGAAGGGAGGGAATAAAGGGCTTTGTAGAACACAGTGTGTGTTGATTTATTTTAGATTCAAACCTACAGGGTAGCTGACAGACCTTCCTCTCAGCTCTGCAGACTGTCCTTGGCTGACGCTGAGTCACGTGCACTGGCGGAGAGGAGGCGGCCAGAGCTACATGTTGGCTCTTGGTAGATAGCGCTTGACTAGCCTTTCCATTTCAAATACCCTCTCGTTGCAGCTCAAGGAGTACGAGGCCCACCACCGGCAGCCGGCCACCCCAGACTCCGCCGACTGGCCTGACGGTTCCTACCCCTCATTCGATGGCTCATCCAACTGCAATGTAAGTCAGGCTTCTCCTTAACTATTGTATTTCACTCCTCTGAAGTCTTTTCACTAAGGATTGTACTTATTTCATGTGGTGACATCTTATAAAGCCCCTTTTCTATGAGCCCATTTGTGCCTTTCTACTATGAATTAACCCTCAATGAAATAGATTGACACAGCGGCTGTGGCAATGGGTTCTGGTGTGTCTGAGATGAGGATGGTACAGGATAGGAAAGAGTTCAGCCCCAGGGCTGCTGTGAGTTGCAGTTCACGCAATGGGACCTAACAACAGCAACAAAACCCCACAGAGTTGGTCGACCCTACAACACATGAGTTGCCGGGGCTCAGAAACAACTTGATGGCAAATGGGTTTGGTTTGGGCCCATCATTCTTTCTATAATTATGTGTTTGTTGGGCCCTTTGGTGGAGGTCTTGGTGATGCAGTGGTTCAGCAAGGATCATTGGTTCTGCTAATGGAGAGGCCTATGATTTGGACCCATCAGCAGGAAAAGAGCTGGCCATCTGTTCCCACAAAGATGAGCATAGGACACCCTATGGGGCAATTTTACCCTTGTCGTATGGAGTCTCTGTGTCTCACAATCAGCTCAAAGACACTGAACAACAGCAACGGCCAAGGTTGTTGAGAACGGAATGCTTTCTTTGTTTGGGTCTTTAAGAAATAGGATTTTTTTTCTCTCTCTCATGGATTTGGAATCTCAATTTGAAATACCAATTTTAAGGGAAGGCTTTTTCTCTGGCAGCTCTGGGAGAAGAGCATTGTCTCTTTTTAGCTTCTGTTTCTTGTAGATATTGATGTGACTTGGCATTTGTCTTTCTCCAACTTTGTGTGCTTGCTTCTGGGCCTAATCTGCTCTGGTGGGGTTTTTTTTTTTGTTGTTGTTTTTTAAAAAAATTATTATTAAATTTTATTAGTTTTAATGAACATTTACAGAGATTTTGGGTTGTCTGCTCTGGTTTTTTTATATCTCTTATTCTGAGTGAGTGTTTATAGAACAAAAATCGATTTCCATTCCGTCATTCAGGCAGATTTTGGTTTATGGTGTTGATTTTTGGGGCCCATGCTGTAATAACATGCTTCTCATTGTGTGATTCTTATTCCCATTCATCTTGCTAGCATATCTCTTCTTACCCTCTGAGCTTTCTTCCTGGGCAAATATTGCCCTTTGGATCTTAAATGATTGATTGTTCTAAGGATTGGCTACTGGGACTATCCTGAAATTGAATAGTGAGACCTTCTACTTAGTTTTTAGTCTTCAGTAGAACTTGCTTATTGAGAGTCTTTATATGGAGTCAGTGGCTTCCATGCAAAGTCCTTTCCTTACGATGTTGGTGTGTGGTTTTCCTATCTCCTTAAATAATACTGGCAGGAGCACTGGTGGCTTAGTGGCAAGGAATCGCATTGTCAACATAAAGGAACTTGGTATGAATCTACCAGCTGCTTGGCAGGAGAAAGACGGATAGCTAAGTCTTATGTGATTTACTGCCTCTGAAAATTTGCTAGAGGGTTAACTATGGGTTGGTTCAAACTCAACGACACGGAACAACAATGACAAAATATACTGATAGGATCTGGTTTGGGATTCTGTTATTTATGTAGATCACTTTGGGCAATATTGGCAGTTTTATTGTGTTAAGTCTTCCTATCCATGAGCCTGATTTGTTCTTCCATTTCTGTCTCTTTTGGTTTCTTGTGGTAATATTTTATAGTTGTTGGGGTTTTTTTATGTCCTTTGTATCTCTGGATATGTGTATTCCTAAGTATGTACTCTTTTTGGTAGTTATTATAAATGGTTTCAGGAGAGAAATGGGAAGCTTCCTCCTGTGTGATTTATAGCCTCTGACAACCAGCTGGAGGGTCAGCTATGAATCAGTTCTGACTCAACAGCAATTAACTTTATTATGAATAGTTTTCCTTATTTCCCTAACAGAGATGGCATTGGTTAGAGGACTCCAACTGATTTTTGTAGGTTAATCTTATACCTTCCACTTTCCCAAATCTATCAGTTAGTTCCAGTGAGTTTTCTTTTTGAATCTTTGGTGGATATTCTATGTATAAGGTCTTATCAGTTGCAAACAGGTCAAGTTTTACTTCTTTACCAATCTGGCCACTTTTCTGTCCTTTTCTTGTCTTACTGCTTAACTAGGACTTCCCCTGCAGTGTTGAGTGCAAGTGGTGATAGGGGGCAGCCTTGTCTCTTTCTGTTCCTAGGGGAACGTATGCTTCCAGACGGTCCATTTTTAAGAAAGTTGGCTACTAGTTTTGTATATATTGAGCACGTTCCCCTCTATTTACTTTGTTGACAGTTATAAAAATGAATGTGGATTTTATGGAATGCCTTTTAGACACCAATAGGTATGATCATGTGGTGTTTTTTCCCCCTCTGTTTTATTCATATAATAGATCAATTGTTTTTCTAATGTCGCATCACTCTTGTAGACCTGGTGTGATTCCCACTTGGTTCTGATGTGTTATTTTCTTGGTATATTGTTGAATTCTATTGGATAGATTTTGACATTGATGATAATGAGGGATTTTGGTTTGTAATTTTATTTTTTAGTGTATCTTTGCCTGACTGTAGTATCAGAGTTATGCTTGATCAGTTATGCTTGCTTTATAAAATGAGTTTGGACATTTTCAGACAATTTCTGTGTTCAGAATTCGTTGAGCAGATTTACTGTCAGATCTTCTTTGTTTGGAAGAATTCTCCAGTAAAGTCATCCAGTTCAAAACATTCTGGAGGGAGTTTAATAATATGTCCAATTTTTTTTGTTGTTGTTTGTATGAACCTGTTTAGACTTTCCCCTCACTCTGTGTTAATTTAGGTAGGACATGTATTTCTAGAAATTTGTCCTTCTAAGTTTTCAAATATGTTTCAGCAGAATTCTTCATAGTATTCTGTTTTTCTTTCCATTTAGATTATATTGTGACTCATTATATTTTTTTCTCTTTTTTCAAATAAAATTTTTAAATGTAATTTTAACAAAAGTTTACAGAAAACTTGGATTTTCATTCATTCATTCATTCATTCATTCATTCATTGTTGCATAATTTACTCCTCTCCTTCCCTATCCCCTCCCCAGGTTGACTTTCTTTTACAAAAAATTCAAATACATAGTTTTCGAGAACAATTTCTTCCAATTTCCCTCACCTCCTCACCCATCAAATTGTACAACTTTATGATTAATTCCCCTCTACACATCCTCAGCCCTCTGCTTCCACCCTCTGCCACCCCCCTTGGATCATTATATTCAATCTACAGTAATGGTTTTATACAATATTTGTCCTTGTGGGACTGAGTTAGTTCACTCAGCATAATGCTTTCAAATCCCTCCCAAAGTAGGTACAAAATCATTGCTCCTGTATGCTGTGTAGTATTCCATTATGTGAATGTACCATAATTTCTCAATCAATTCAAATGTTGGACATTGGGCTGTTTCCATGTTCTTGCAATGGTGAATAATGCTATTTCTTGCACACACGTGCGTGTGTGTGTGAGCGTGTTATTTACATCTTCTCCCTTCCACTTTTTACTTCCTGCTATTGTTGAATTTATCAGTGTTTTGTTCATTTATTAATCTTTCAAAGAACTAGCTTCTGGGCTTAATTATTCTTTCTTGTTTTCTTGTTCTCTGCTTCAATTTCTGCTTGCTGGTCTTTTTCAGTTGTTAGAGTTATTGTATTAATGTCTTGGTTTTTGCTTCCTTTTTCTTTTTGATTTGTGTATCTATGACTATAAATTGGCCTCTGAGAACAGCTTTTGGTATGTCCCAAAGATTTTTGTTTCATTCTTCTTTGCTCCTTGAGACTTTTTTAAATGTCATTTTTTTTCTTTCATCTGTTACCAAGTAATTTTTAAACAAAGTAGTGCTGTTTATTTTATTATATTACTTTTCCTTTGGCCTTCCTATTATTGACTTATAATTTTATGGATTATGATCTGAAAAATGCTTTATATTATTTCAATGTGGGGTTTTCCCCCCCTTTTTCTTAGTTTTGAACTTATTGAGGCTTGTTTTGTGACATGACAACATACAATTTATTCTGGAAAATGAACCATGTGCACTGAAAGTGTGGGTGGGGGGATATATATATATTTTTTTTTTTTTGTTGGGAAGAGTGTTGTTTATGTATCTGAAGTCAGGTTGGTTGACTTGTTAAGTTTTTCTGTGTCTTTGTTGAGTTTCTTTGTGGCAATTATGTCATCATTGAAAGTAGTATGTTAAAGTTTCCTACAATTATTGTGAAGCTATGTCTCTTTTCAATTTTGTTAACTTTTGTTTGATATATTTCGAGACACCTTCATTGGAGGTATAGATATTTCATATGAGTATGTCCTTTTCTAGGTGGACCTTTTTATCATTATGTAATTTTATTTTTTCTTCTTTATACTAGTTTTTGCACTGAAGTTCATTCTTGTTCCTAGTCTTTTTTTTTAACTATTGTTAACTTGATATTATTTTTCTTTTAATTTTTGTTTTCATTTTTGTGTCAAAGATAAGTCTTCTATAGACAACAGATTCATTCAATTTTCTTATCAATTCTACAACTTTCTCTTGACTAGTGCATTTAATCCATTCAATGAGTGCATTTAATATTTTCAGTGTAAGTAATGATAGGTACAAATTTAGTGCTGTCATTATTTTGTGTGTTTTTGTCCTGGTGTTGATTATTTTTAATTCTTCATATTTTCTGAGATAATTTTGTGCTGGGTTTTACTTTCTTTATTGTTGTCTTTGTGCTTGCCAAGTCCATATGGCTTTCTTCTTTCTTATGTTTGTTGAAAGGTTTATCAACTTTCTTTGAGGTTTCCTTGTTTTAATTTTTACCTCCTTTCGTTTAAAGCAGTCTGTTGTGTCGCCATATTGCCCTTGCTTCCTCTCCACTTGGAAGTTCTGTGACATGATGATATAGTTTTCTCTTTGTGCTTTGTGATTGCTGTCATTTACAGATGGATGCCTCTGACTCTCACTTTTCATTCTTGAAGATTTATTTTATTTTTGAGAATTCTTTTTCCAAGCTATTGTTCCGGATTGTGTTGTCATGTTTCTTATTTTCAGGTTGCTGCCTAATGTTGTATCTTTGACCCAACGGTTTCCTTTAGCATTTCCTGTAAGTTTGATCTGGTTTTAAAAAACTCTCTGTTTATCTGGAAATGTCCTAATTTCTCCATTATATTTAAGGAATAGTTTTTCTGGATGTATTTTTCTTAATGAACACATTTATTTTTCCTTTATGGCTTTATATATGTCATTCCATGGCCTTCTTTTCTTCATAGTTTCTGCTGAGAAATTGAATCTTAGCTTTATTTATTGGTCGTTGTTGGTAGCATTTTGTTTTTCCCAAGCTGCTCTCAAAATTCTTTCTTTGTCTTTGGTTTGGAAACTTTGATTATGATATGTCTTGTTAACTCTACTCTGCTTCTTTTGTAATTATTATTTTCTTTATTTACAAAGTTAAATGTTTCTCTAGCTAGCAGATCTTCAACAGTTCTGTGTGAGTTTCTTTGTTAAACTTTTGCTTTCTCTGGTTCTGTAATTTCTATCCCTTTTAATAGTATTCCACATATAAATCTTAGGCTTTCTTCTTTTTTTCTTAATTCTTTTTATTCAGTTCTACTCTCTTGTACTTCCAATGTTATATCTATCTCTGAAATTTTATTGCTAACCTTCTGAATTTCTAATTTTAGGTTTTGTATAGCATATAATTTTCTGTGAGTTTTGTTATTTTTGCATTTTACTTTTCTTTTTCTAGGGTTGTGTGTTTTTTGGGTTTTTTTCCAAGTACTCTGAATTTGTATGTGGTTTCCATGAACTCTTGGAAAGTCCTAGATACATATAATCTTTCGAATTCTTTATCGAGTAGTTCTCTTACTTATATAGTTAACATCATGATAGATGGAGACAAGCTCAAAGTTGGTAATGATTTCATCTTACTTGGATTCACAGTGACACCTTTGGTACCAGCAGTCAGAGATCAGGAGATGTATTGCACTGGGAAAGTGTGCAGTCAAGGACCTCTGAATTATTGAGGAGTAGTGATGTTAGTTTGAGGATTAAGGTGCATCTGATTCATGATATGGTCTTTTCAATCTCTTGCTGTGCATCTGACAGCTGGGTAAGAATAAAGATAACAGGAGAAAATTGATGCTATGGTGTTGGAGAAGAGTACTGAATATCCCAAACAAACAAATATGTCTTGGAGAAAGTGCAGTCATAATACTTCTTAGAGGCAAAGATAATAAAGTTTTATCTCACATACCTTGGGCATGTTGCTAGGAGAGGCTATTCCTTGGAGAAGGACATCATGCTTGGAAAGGTGGAGAGTTGGTGCAAAAGAGGAAGACCCTTAACCAGAGGCATTATCACAGTGATGGCCTCTGTGTTCTCTAGTGTGTCAGGAGTGTGAAGACGGCACAGGATAGGACAGGGCTCAGGTCTGCTGTTCATAGGGTCGCTGTGGGTCGTACTCATCCTGACAACACCTAACAACAACAACAAAGTTTACTTTGCTGTCATTTTCCTTGCTTTGTTTTTTTTGTTTTACCAGGGCAGACAGGTTTGGTGTGCTTTCTTAGTTAATATGATACAGTGGAAACACCCTTTCCCTCTCTCCAGGTGGGGGGACTAAGTGATAGTAATATAGAATGGGTCTCTATTTGCTTTGATGAGATGGATCGATTCTGTGACTGGAGTGGTGGGAATAAGTGCGTTTGAGATGGCTAGGTTGGCACAGGATAGAACAGCATTTAGAGCTCTTGTACATAGGGTCGTGCTATGAGTCGCAAGCGACTCGATGGCACATAACAACAACAACAACAACAATATGAGAATAGGTCTCTATTTGTTAGTCCTGAAGAGTAGTGGAGAACAAGTGAGCAGGCATTCACAGCTTCTTGCAGTGGTGAAAGCATGAGTTTGGTAGAGCGGTAGGTGGTGGGTGTTGTAGATGTGGCTAGTTGGTGGGAACTTCCCTTGAGTGAAGCAGAAATAAAAAATTTAAAAAAGGGAAGGGAAGAATGTAAGGGGCCTTTTATATTTTTATACAAATAAAGAAACAAATGAGTAAGGGGCACATAAAGGAGATCCTAGTGGAAAAGATAAATGGAAGAGAAAAAAACAGAAAAGAAAAGCAAAAAACCCTTACAAAACAGCAGACATGAAATAACTCCTGTGGCCCTGTGCCTTCCACCCCAGCAGTGGCCTGTGATGTGCACAGGGTCTGAGGAAGTACATCCACGTAGGTGGAAGAGGAACCTGGCCTGAGGTCTGAACACACAGACGACCCCTGAAGGCAGATGCTGCTTCTTTCTGGTTCCTTAGGGAGCTCCCTGTCACCTGCTCAGTTACTGGAGGTACGTGTGGCTTTTCCAAGCCATGCCTCAGAGCTGTGTTGGCTGCATTGCACATGTTTGAGGACCCAGGTCAGCTGGAATGGTCTGATAGTATTGATGGGGTCAATGGGAGAGGATGCTTGTCTTTTGTGACCTGGAAGACACAACTGAGAAGTTAGGGTGTGGGCGAGGGCTCATGGGGGCCCAGTTCACATCAGCACAACCAACTTCCCAAAGCCGGCTCAGACTCAGTCAAGGTGGAGTCATCTGGAATGCCGTGTCTCCTCTCACCACTGTCCAGGTCTCCCTTCTTTGTGAGCTTTCAGCCTGAATGGTTATTGTTCCGTGTGAACCCGTCTTATTCCTCCTTCTCTGGTTCTCCTCAGTCTCACCGAGGTAGTGGGTTATTTATCAGCCTCACTTGTACTCAACTTGCCTTATTTCACTTGGCTCTTATTTCACTGCATCTCTGTCTCAGTGAGGATTCTATAGGACTGGCTTCTTCTTGCTCATATGTGTTCCTTCCTTCTCAAGATGACAGAATACCAAGCAAAGCTCTACTCTGTCACTATTAGAATTCGTTGTACCTCCTTGGGTTTTGCTGACAGAAATGAGCATGCTGAACAAATAAAGGAGGCTGGACCATCACTGTCTCTTCAGGGAGGGTCCAGTTCATATAGTGTGTCTAAGAAATGTTCTGTGGACAAAGCTGCCTTTAGATGTCCATCCACCCTATCTTCTGAAAGAGTGTGTGTTTTCATTTTATTTTTACCTTTTTTTAATTTGGTTTGCCTTTTGTCTTGTAACATCAAATACAGTTGTGCAATGCTGTTCTTTACCTCACTATCAAGACATCACTACACTCTCCCTATCCCTCCACGCTACCCATCCATTTGCTAATCTCTGCTTCTTCTCCCTCCCCTCCTAACAGTAGGTTTTATAACCCCCGCATCAATCTTTACCTTTATTTGCATCTAGGCACCTGTGCTAGTCTATCAGAAGTAAATAGAACCCTCCCACCTCCTTCTTGTCCTTGTTTCCTCAAAGAAGCAGCACGTCCCCATTACAGTTCAAACCAAAGGAGTATTAACTTGAAAGCCCTGCCTTGTTTGTTTCTATGTATAGAGTCTGAGACATTACCATTTATAATAATCAATGTGTCCAAAACCAAAAAAAAAGTCATTGTGTCCTATGTGAGCCAGCAGTGTGCCCTGGATGGTGAGGTAATCAAAAGAACCACGTCCGTGGCTTTGAATGTACTTTCTAAAGTCTCTTATCGCCCATTCCTAGACACCAACATAATACAAATGTAAATCCTAAGCCTAAAGAATTGGGAAGAATGAGAACAGCAACTCAGGGCTGATGTGATTCAGACCCAGCCTGGGATGAAAACAAAGATGCAGTTGTCACAGTGGGTCCTTTAGTATCAGACTCACTGTGTCTGTCTCGACTGATGGCATCTGACTCGAGAGATGTCCATTCAGAGACACAGCACTGTAGCAAACCCTCGCGCACACACGTGGGCTGCCGGGGGAAAAACTTGTTGATTTTAACAAATTGAGTGTTACTGATGTTTTGAACAAACTGCCGTGAAAACTGTGAGCGCTGGTTCGTTGGTGGTTTTCAGAGGTAATCAGAACCATCGCTTCAAGTGATTTGTCAGAATGAGATGCGTACTCCTCAGGTGCTAGCCATTCCAGCCGTTTAGTATTGTTGGGGCTTTATGGTGGTAAATTCTACATATAGAGCAATGCATTTGATAAATGAACTTCCCCCCCCTTTTTTAATATACTGGTTTATTTACAAAGTTCGCATACATTGTTTTTCACAATGAATCTTTCCCATTTGCTTTACCTCCACCCATCACATTGTGCAACCATATGATTAACTGCCCCCCACACACCCCACTCCCCTGCCATCCTCACCCCTCTGTTTATTTTCTAAACCCATAAATACACTGCAGTGTGTAGTCGTGCTGTATTTCTACCTGAAAAGTCAGTGGAGGTGAGTCTACCAGCTGCTCTGAAGGAGAAAGCTGAGCAGCTTCCCATACAATGTTGGAAACCCAGTGGAGTGTCACCGTGGGGTTAGACTTGACTTCTCATCGATGGATTTGTCTTTCCCCCCAGTGTCATCTGCTTGGCAAATAGAATTTTGTTTATATTGATAGTGATCATACTTCTTTTTTTTAACTAAATTAAAAATTTAATTTCTCAGTTGCTATAGCCACATTTTTAAAATTTATTATGAATTTCAATGAAAGTGTACAGAGACTTTGAATTTCCATTCATTCATTCACTGTTGTACTTTTCTCCCCTCCCGACCCTCCCCCCTAGTACAGCACCCTCTTGGAAAAGTAAAAAATTATTTCATTGTTTTACAATCCATCCCCCCAGGTCCACTCCACTAAGCAGTCTTCGCTCTGGACTCCTGTCATGACAAAAATCCCTAATAATTATCCCTTTTAAATAGTTTTCTCCCTTATCTGTTTCAATGCAGTATACATTATTTAACCCATCTTTCTCAGTCTCTCCCCAACCCCGAGGTCAGTCCTGATATACAACACTAGCACCATGCAGTTTTTGTCCTTTTGTGACTGAGATACTTCACTCAGCATAATGTCCTCCAGGGTCACCCATTTTGAATAATATTGCATGAGTTCCTTTTTTTCAATGCAGTGTAGTATTCCATTGTGTGAATATACCACAGCTTCTCTATCCATTCGTTTGTTGATGGGCACTTAGGTTGTTTCCAACTCCTTGCTATTATGAACAAAGCCGCAATAAACATGGGTATAAATGAACATTTTTTAACATGGTAATTTCAGTAGCATTGATATATTCATCATGTTGCACAAACATCACTTCAATCTTTCCCATATTTTTCACCACCATTAACACAAGTTTCTTATCCTGTAAGACTCTCTCCACCTCCCTTCTACCCCTGGAAACCACTAATACTCTTTGGTCCTTACCCACTTGCCTGTTTCTTTATAGGGCGGATATGATGTGGCCTTTGCCCTTTATTTAGTGACTTATTTCACACAAAATAATGTTCCTAAGGCTCATCCACGTGGTATCGCATATCGGGGCTTCATTTTTCCTTCTATTGTTTGTATTTTAGAAAACACGGTTTCTTTATTATGTTTATAGAGTACATGTTGTTTTCCATTTGTCTGTGGCTGGACACATGGGTTCCACCTTTTGGCAGTTGTCAACGTACGGCAGTGAACATGGGTGTACAATCATTTTCTTCTTCTCACCATTTCTTTGTGGGGCACCTGCTGTGTAGTGTAAGATGCTGAGGTTGCAAAGGTGAAGGAGGTAGACAGAGACAGGCCCTGCTGAAGGGGAGTTAATGTTTTCATATAAACCCACTGCTGTGGACTTGATTCCAACTCTTGGTAAACTTAGAGGTCAGAGCAGAACTACCCCATGGGGTTTCCAAGGCTGTGATCATGACAGGAGCCGATTGCCACATCTTTCTATTACAGAATGGCTGGTGTATCTGATCCGCTGACTTTTCAGTTAGTAGCCAAGTGATAAACCACTGAGTCACCAAGATTCCTTAACAGTTTCATGCAGAAGTTAAAGTCAGGGTGATTTCATCCACATTCATTCTCTTTTCTCCCTTCTCTCTTCTCTCTTCTCCCTTCTCCCCTCTTCTCCCTCCCCTCCCCTCTCCCTTCTGCCCTCTTCCCCTCTCTTCCTTTTTCTCCTCCCCTCCCTTCCTCTCTTCTCCTCCTCCTCCTTCTTCTTCTCTCCCTTTCTCTTCTCTCACTCTTTGTGTCTCTCACTCTCGCTTTCACTCTCTCCCCCCCGCCCCTGTCTCCTCTCTCTGTCTCTCTCTCTCTCTCTCTCTCTCACACACACACACACACACACACACACACACACACACACACACAGAGCTGCCCGCATTATTAGCTTAGCAAACTTTTTTAATACCAAAACCTTAAATCCACTGCCATCACATCGATTTTGACTCCTAGTGATCCCTCGTTAGATTTCAGAAACTGGAAATCTCTATGGGAGAGGATTCTTTATCCTGGAATTGCTGGTGGATTCAGTCTGTCAGTCTTTGGATAGCTGTCCTACACTTTATTCACTGCACCACTAGAGCTCCTTCGTTTCTTCCTCCATGGCTGGATAAGTAATTCACCTCAGCTTCGCTGGACCAAGAGTCACACATCAACATGCTCAGTCTACTTATAGTACAATTCACCAGAAGCTCTGGAGGGAACAAGCTGGATCTGAAGACAAGCTGCCCAGTGGGGATAGTTGTTGAAAGTGTTATACATGTTGTTATTGTTGTGTGCAGTCAAACCAACCCAAAGCTGACCCTCCAGTGGGTTTTCAAGGGCAGTAAATCGCACGGGAGGAGACTGCCCAGCTTTTCCCCATGGAGCAGCTGATAGATTTGAACTGTGTACCTTCAGGATGGCAGTGCAGTTCCTTACCACTAGACCATCGGCACTCTCTGTTATATTCCCTTTGTGTTTTATCAGTGCATTGTTTTGCAAATGGCCACTTCTAGCCCTGCTACTGAATGCCACCCTTCTCTCTGAAGTTCGCTTGGACTTGATTGGGATCCTAGTGCACTTGAACCTGTCCCTATCACCCTGATTTTAACCCCTCCTGTGTTTTCAAAGAAAGCATCACTGGGTGGTGCAAACAGCTGAAATCATCAGCTACTGATTGAGACGTTGAAGACCTGTGTCAACCTAGAGGCACCAGGGAAGAAAAGCCTACTTCTTCCCTGAAGTAGGCAATCTACTTCCCCCAAATCTACTGAAGGCAATCTACTTCCCCCAAACCAGGTCTCAGAAACCCTGTGGAGAAACTCTGCAGTTCTCTGACACGCATGGGTCACCATGCTTGGAGGCAACTGTACACACTGGGTTTATGTGTTTGCATTGGGGCTGGGCAAGAAATCCTTTCCAAGTTATTCCCTTTCATTATTTGAGATTTGCGTCCAAAGCAGAGCAATTCATTTCAGATCATTCCTAATGTATCCTACTTCAGCTGCCAAGGGTTAGGCGCTTTGATTATCTTTTGTGTGAGGGCCAAAGCTGTGCAGTTTTCTATCTGTGCCTTTCCATGCTAAGATGTCAATAGCGCACTGGCTCGAGTTGGGAATGCCCAGGCCATGAACGTCTCAGGGATCATAAGGCCTTTGTCTCCAGCCCTCAATGCTGGTATTGATGCTGGCTTCACGATGTCATTTGCATTGATGCTGGTGCCTTCCCCGCCCCCCAGAGCTGACATTAGATAATTGCATGCTGCCTAACAATAAATCCATACGCACATTCCTCGTTTCCAAGAGTGTAAAATACTAAAGATAGTTACCAGGGGAAGTGAAAAAATAGCTGTCCCTTTGCCAGAAGAGACTTCTTTCTGCTATCTGCTTTTCATTAATAATAAATTTCTGTGGTGAGTGTCAGAGTTTTAAAAAAGGATATTTTTGGTACATTCACTTAACTGGACTTCTTGGTAGGTATCTGAAAATGTCTTTTAACATTGTTCATTTAAAATTTATTTTGGTTTCTTTTTTGTTCGTTGGTTGGTTTTTCATCTGCTTCCTTTAGAGAGAAGGTTATAAGAGTTGTCATTTTGAAGTTTGTAACTTTATGCCTTGAATTTTAGCTCACCCATGAGTTATGAAAAAGATTTTTTAGGGAGCTCTGGTGGCCTAGTGGCAAGAAGCTGCACTGCAATCCCAGAGGCACATGGTTCAAATCCACCAGATGCTCTGCCAGGGAAGGAGGGACAATCTCCTCCTGTACCAGTCAGATCTGATTTGACGGTACACACACACACACACACTAATAATAATAAAAATAAAAAATAAATTAAAATATTTTTAAAAGATTTTCTAAAAAAGTCATCCTTTTTATCTTACTGAGAGATTTTGTATGTTTGTTTTGTTTTTCCAGTTTTCATTCAGGGCACTTTTAATGAATTTTTGCTTTAAACTGATAAAGGTCTGTTCTAAATGAAAGGTCCTTCTAAAAATGCCAAATTGCTGTGATTTAATTATCGGACTACTTAATGTGATGTCAAAAGGCTATAATTTAGAAAGAAAAAGTTAAGTGATACCACCACCACCACGTTCCCTGGGCCCATCACAGAGAGCTGTTTTGGTATCACTCAACGGCATCATTTCATAAAAAAGTGCCTTCTCCAAAATGTTGGAATCATGTTTCACTCTCTGAAGGAACGATGGTGGAATGTTTTGCCAAGTGAGTCATTTCATAAAGCAGGTCAATGTTTCATAATTGATCTTTTTCACACTTGGGAAGTTCTGGACTTGGGGAATATTTATGCAAAGACTATTCTGTGTTTGTAATGCCGGGTTATAGTGACCTACATCCACATCTGTCTTTCTGCACCTTTCAGTCCAGCTATCAATACGTCTTGGCCCCTGACCCTGTTTGAGATTTAAGAGAGCTGTGTGGTCTAGACGTGTCCAGAACTTTGGGTGACAGAGACACAGGGCACGTGTGGTCACTGCTTCATTTTAGACAAAATGACATTTATGTGTTTCCTTGGTTGAAGATTTTTCAAGATCTCGACCACAATACTCCCGCCTTCTAAGAGGCTTGCAATGGAATTCTTGGTGCTAGCCTCTTAGGTCTTTTTTGGAGCTTTCTAAAATTAAAGCTGTGACTGTCGCCCTCCTTAGCAGACGGGCTTTAGTTCACCTGCATCACTTGCTGATCTTGGCCCCAAGCCAGAAACTCCAGGGCACATCCATAGTTTAAATTAGAACTTTTAAGGTAATTTGCAATTCTGCTATGTGCCCTAAGACAGAAGGGCATCCCATAAAGCTGACTTCCAGTAGTTTGGGGGCCCACTTTCTTTGTGGCAGTAGGAAAGACTGAGGAGGTGAGCCTGGCACAAGCTTCCCAGACCCTAAGCAGCTCGTATCTTTGACTAACTTGGGAAGCAGTGTGGTGGATCCCTGAGCCTGAGCCCAAGCCTGACCTGAGCCCAATGATCATTGCTGTGTATGTACATCATAAAAAAATTTCCATGCACACACATGGTTATTGTGGCTTTGTTAGCGATAGTAAAGAGATGGAAACAATCCAAGTGCCTATCAACAAACAAATGGATAGAGCAGCTCTGGTATATTCACACAATGGAATACTATGCAGCATTGATAAATGAGGAACTCATGAAATATTATGTAAAATGGATGACTCTGGAGGACATTATGCTCAGTGAAATATCTCAGTCACAAAAGGACAAATATTGCATAAGGCTATTGTGGTAAAACGAGACTGACATCAGGGTTGAGGGAAGACAGAAAAGGAGGGGAAGAAAGATGTATATTGCATTGAAACAGATGAGGGAGAGAACTGTTTTAAAAGGATATATGAATGGGTATTCTTGTCATTACGGAAGTCCAGAGTGAAGGCTGCATAGTGGAGTGGACTTGGGGGGAGGGATTGTATAACAATGAAAGAGTTTTTCTTTTACTTTTCAAGGAGAAGAGTGATTGGGGGGAGAAGGGGGTTAGGGAGAAAAGTGCCCCGATGAATGACTGGAAACCCTAAGTCTCTAAACTTTCATTAAAATTAATTAAAAGAAAATTTCCTCATTGCCATCGAGTCAGAACTGACATGCATTGATCCTCCAGTAGGTTTTCAGAGGCCATGAATGATGCCAGTGGAGATTGTTCATCTTTCTCCCACAGAGCAGATAGTGGACTCGAACCACCTGCCTTTGGGTAGGCAGTATAACTCCCTACCTACTGAGCCACTAGAGCTCCCAATATATGGCAAACTCTATGTGCAGAGTATAAAGTCTGGATTTTGCCAGAGTCGTTAAAAACTGTCTTAATATATGTGTGTATGCACCCACACATGCCTGTATGTGTGTATAGGTTCATATGTATGTAAGCATTTTATTTGCTTTATTAAATTTTCTTTCTTTTTTTTTAAGAGCCATTTTAGTCTCATAGAAAAGTTAAGCAGAAAGTTCAGAGGCCTCAGTAAGCATCAGAGGGAATTGGGTAAGCATGCACACATGAATCAGATGTTGAGTTCAGTTTTCAGCTTTTCTCTTGTTATCTCTGCCGTTATCAGCAAGTTACTGGCAGATGCTAATCAGATGTTGAATTCAGTTTTCAGTTTTTCTTCCTCTTATCTCTGCAACTCTCAGCAAGTTACTGACTCTCTATAGGCCTTCTCCCCTATTTTGGATTTGGGGGGTGCAGAGGGGGAGGTGACAGTATTTATCCCATAAAAGTGTAGCAAAGATTAAATGTTATAAATGCCTGATGAATATTAAAGTCTGTCACTCTATGTGATGACCTTCTGCCCTTTTTGTCAATTGTTATTCTTAAAATACTTGTTTTCTGTGAAAACACTGTTTTTTCACACACCATTAATATGGATAGCTTGGTGGCCTAGTGGTGCTGCCAACGTAAAAGTACACGGTTCCAATCTACCAGCTTCTCTGCAGTCTCCTCCTATGTGATTTACTGTCTCTGAAAACCTGCTAGAGGGTTAGCTATTGGTCAGTTCTGACTTGACAGTACACAACAACAACAATTAATATGGGAACAGTCATTCTTATGTCAGAGCTGATAGGCTACAGTTGTCAGACCAAGCTTGATGAATGGTGCATCTGGCTGGGTTATGCTTCCACTGAACACATGGTCATTCTTCATATCAGGAGGTGTTATTATGTCAGCGCGGTTGGTTCAGGACTTGGTGTGATGTCAGTGAGTGGTTGGTATTAGGAGCCCTTGTGCCTAGAGTACGTGGTTAGTTGTCCTGCAATGAGCCTGGCTAATGATGTGGTCTCACTGAGGCTGTGGCTGTGGGCCCTTATACCTCTCTTGCACAGGGTCACTCTTGTGGCAGGACAGAAATAACCGAAAATGTGGTTGTTTGTAGCTGGAACTCACCTCTGTCTTCACTGGCTGGTCCAGTTACAGGGAGTTGAGGTGCTCTCTCTGTAGACCCTTCTCTGCATATCAATGGCCCCTTGAACAAAGACAGACAATGGCAAACTATCCAGGTTCTGCTTAATCTAAGGTAGTCTTGCGCGCGCGCGTGTGTGTGTGTGTGTGTGTGTGTGTGTCTTAGATGAAAGACAGCCCTTGGATACAGTCTAATCTGGGATTTTATTGGGCTGAACCACGTGAAGTCATATTAGACAGTGTTTTACCAAGAAGATGGCCATTTCAAGTGGTCCTTTTAATGCATGGATACTAAACAGGGTAACATGTAACGTTTCCCCTATAACCTCTTTGTATTTCAGGACAGATATTTGTAGTCTCTTCTGGGTTTAGGCTTATAAATTTACACTGGCATTTAGACTTATAGTACCAGGTTCTTATTTAGCTCTAGTTCAAAGAAAGTTGGGATTACTAAAGCTTGATTAATATTACTGGTTTATTCTGTTAATGCCTCTTGAATTCATTTCCCTGAATGTCATATTTCTTCCCCACCCCCCTCTAAATTGGTTTTCATTCCATCATTCATATGCAGGGTTTTTTTGGTAACATTAATTATAATTGATCAATGCCATTTATCAAAACATCTCATCAAATTTTCATTGTACCTAATACCAGATTTCTTAATTATTGTGTTCTAGGATGGTGCAATGGTTCATGAGATGGTTGCTAACCAAAAGGTTGGCAGTTCAAGTCTACTCAAAGACTCTTGGGAATAAAGGCCTGGCAATCCATTTTTAAGAAATCAGCCATTAAAAACCTCTATCGAGCACAGTTCCACTGTGAAGTGCCTGGCGTCACCATGATCCGTTGGCGGCTAGGTTGTCATCAAGGAACAGATCCAGACGTGGGGTTACCTTCAATCTAAACCAGCTTAAGTGAAAGCACAGGTTAAAGCTCTTTATAACTCATTTCAGGTTCATTTTTATTTTAAGTAGAGGAGCCTTGGTGGTGTAATGTATTATGTATCAGACTTTTAACTGTAAGATCAGCAGTTTGAATCCAGCGGCTTCTCCACAAAAGAAAGAAGAATCGTTTCCTCCTGTCAAGAATTGTGGCGTTGGAAACTCAATGGAGGGTCACTGTGTCTGGGAACCAGCTTGATGGCAGTGGGATGGGTTGGTTTGGCACAAACCGTTTACCCTCGGGTTGATTGTAATTTGCGGTAATCCCATAGTAGAACCATCCTCCAGAGAGTCTTCCTAAGACTGTAATCTTTCAGGAGCAGACTACTAGGGGTTTTTTTCCTTCTCAGGAATCTTTGAATGAATTCAAACAACTAACATTTCAGTTTGTAACTGCAGGCCTAACTGTTTGTGTCACTTGAGATAAAATTGTTGTTATCTTTATCAGGTGATGTCAAGGATAGGACAAGGTTCAGATCTGTTGTCCATTGGGTCACTGTGTCATAAGTCTACTTGATGGCACTTTACAACAGCAAGAACATAGTTTGAAGTGTTGCTATTCCTTTCCCTCTAGGTCACGCTTGGGTTGTTCTGTTTAGGTATTTCACTTGTGCTGTTATAATGTAGGTTACTTTTTGACCCATTTGCCACATATCAGTTTATACATTCCACTCCCTCAGCCAAGCTTTAGTCAAGAGCTTTGTTTTGTGGCCTATCCATGTTTGCTTTCTTTTCTCAAAAAAAAAAAAAAAAAAGTACATTGGTTTCCATACAAATTTCATAGACATTGTGTTTCATACTATCCTTCATTCACACTGTGTTTCATACAGTTTTCATTCATTGTTGTTGTTGTTAGATGCCATCAAGTTCAGTACAATCCATAGGAATCCTCTGAACAACAGATCAAAACCCTGTCCTATCCAGCACCATTCTCACACTTCTTGACACTTCTAGAGCCCATGGCGGCAGTCACTGTGTCAATCCACCTGGTTAAGGGTCTTCCTCTTCTTCACCGACTCTCTATCATGTCCTTCTCCAAGAAATAGCCTCTCCTAGCAACATGTCCAAAGTATGTGAGGTGAAGCTTCATCATCCTTGCTTCCAAAGAGCACTCTGGCTGCATCCTCTCCAAGACACACTTATTTGTTCTCTTGGCCATCCATGGGATGTTCAGTGCTCTTCTCCAACACCACAAGTCAAAGACAGCAATTCTTCTTCTATCATCCTTATTCATTGTCCAGCTCTCAGATACATAGCAAGTAATTGGAAAGACCATGGCCTGAATCAGAAGCACCTTAGTCCACAAACTGACATCATCACTCCTCAATGATTTGGAGAAGTCTCTAATTACAGACATTTCCGGTTCAATAAGTCTTCTAATTTCCTGACTGCTGGTAACAAGCATGTTAATTGTGGATCCAAGTAAGAGGAAGTTGTTGAAAGTTTCAGTCTTCTATCTATCATGATATTGCCTATCAGTCCAGTAAGAACCTTTGGTTTCTTGACATTGAGATGCAATCTATATTGAAGGCTATATTCTTTGATATCCTGCAACAAGTGCTTCAAGTCCTCTTCACTTTCAGCAAGTTTGTGTCACCTGCACAACAGGTTATTGATGAGTCTCCCTCTGGTCCTAATGATACAGTCCTCTTCACAGAGTCGAGCTTCTTGAATAATTTTTCAGCATGCAGATTAAATAGGTATGGAGAGAGAATACAGCCCTGATGCATTCCATTCTTAATTTTAAACCATGTTGTGTTCCCTTGCTCTGTTCGCACAACATTCTCCTAGTTCAGGAACAGTTTTCACACATGGGCATTCATTAAGAGCTCTGGGATTCCCATTCTTCTCAGTATTAGCCATAATTTGGTTTTATCCGCACAGTCAATAAAATATAAATAAACATTCTTCTGATATTCTTTACTTTCAGCCAGGATCCATCTGACATCAACAATGATATACCTGTTGTCATAACCTCTTCTAAATCCTGCTTGAACTTCTGGCAGTTCCCTATCTATGTACTGTTCTAGCCATTTTTTAGTGATCTTCAGCAGTATTTTGCTTGCATATGATATTAATGATATTGTTTAATAGTTCCCACATTCTGTTGGGTCACCTTTCTTGGGATGGGAACAAATGCGGTTCTCTTCCAATCTGTTGTCCAGACAGCTGCCCTGGCATAGACTGGTGAGCATATCCAGTGGTACCACATCTGTTAATTGAAACAAGTCAATTAGTATCCCGTCAATTCTTGGGACTGTATTTTTTGCCAGTGCTTTCAATGCAGTTTCTACTTCCTCCTTTGTTACCATAGACACCTGTTCATATGGTACTTCCTGAAATTTTTCAGTGTCAGTCAGTTCTTTTTGGTACAGTAATTCAGTGTATCGCCTTCATCTTCTTTTGATACTTTTGGGGTCATTCAATATATTGCCCCTAGCATCTTTTAGTATTGTGATTCAAGGGTTAAATTTGTGGTGTGCCCCCCTCCCCCCCCCCAGTTCTTTCAGCTTGAGAAATGCAGAGCGAGTTCTTCCCTTTTTATTCTCCAATTCCAGCTCTCTGCCCATTCCATTATAATACTTTTCTTTATCTTTTCAAGCTACTCTTTGAAATCTTCTGTTCTGCTCTTTTACTTTGACATGTTTAGCTTTTGGTTTGGCTTCCTAACATTCTAGTGCAATTTTTAGAGTCCCTTCTGACATCCATTTCAGTTTTTTCTTTCTCTTTTTTCTTTGTAATGACCTTCTGCTTTCTTCATGGATAATATCCTTGATATCACCCCATAACTCATCTG
This sequence comes from Elephantulus edwardii, assembly GCF_000299155.1. Taxonomy (NCBI): domain Eukaryota; kingdom Metazoa; phylum Chordata; class Mammalia; order Macroscelidea; family Macroscelididae; genus Elephantulus; species Elephantulus edwardii. The sequence goes on along the minus strand of NW_006399852.1, from coordinate 2,072,484 downwards.
GTCTTCGATCATTTGGGTTCAGTGCTTCAAAATTATTCTTAAGATAATCTTGAAATTCAGATGGAATAGGTTCAAGGTCATATCTTGGTTTCTCATTCATTATGTTTTATAAAATCAATCACCATTGAACCATGCCCACCATTACACTGTCCAGACCTCTGCCAGATCTTTCCCATTTCCTTTACCCCCACCCTCGGCCAAATTGTGCAGCCCTATGATTTCCTCCCTCGCCACTCTCTCTGCCTTGGCATGTTTGCTTTTGATACAGCTGTATGTATCAGGGAAGGGAGAAAATCAGAACTGAGTTGTGGCTTTTAGGCATACTGGGCTCTGCCTTCTTTTACATGAGCTTGTGTTAAAGATTCTGCATCATAGATTGCATCTGTTGGCTCACGAGTGGACAGTGGACAGGACACTGCCAATCTGTCTTCATTTCTCCACTTTCTGCGGAGTTCCTGCAGACTTCATTTCCATCAGGGTTGGTCTTAATAATTGACTTCTCACCTTTTCACTCATTGTTCTCCTGTTGTCATGTCCACTGTTCCACGTTTGGTTGAAGATGAAGATGCTTCCCAATTTGCTTCTTTCTACTTTAGGTTGCTCCATGAAGAGTTCTCAGAACCCTCACCACTATGGCTTTTGAAGAAGTTTTGAGTCTTTCTCTCCCAATAAGCTAAAAAAAAAAGTTTGTGGGATTTTTAAGTTTTTTTGATTGTTGGTTTTTTTCTTTTTTTTACTAGATCATGAAATTGTACAGTTTGATGCATTAGATTATGTACCATCTCTAATTATTTTTGGAAAATCTTTTCACTTTTTAGTGGGTTTTGTGGTTGTTGTTCGTGTGTGTGTGTGTTCTTTTTGCCTGGTGCTCATTGTATTAGTTGTAATAGGAAGTGAATTTTTCAGTTCCATTTTCAATTGTCGTCCTGACTTGATAACTTTGCCATTGAAATCACCACCACCTTTTCTAGCTCTAAATGATGAAATAACTTCTCTCCCAAGGCAAGGATCAGCTTAGGTTTCTTTCACTTGGAACTTGAAAGAAACTTGTTAGTTATTCTGGGAACACGAGGAGGTTAAGGCTGTAGATGGGAGATAGTGACCTTGTCCTCCTGTTGACAGATGGCTGCAGATCTAGTGACACAGGTGAGTTTGGAGGAAAGAACTTGGAGCCTTAACCCACTGGGCTCGACCCATTCTCCACGCTCTTTCATCTTCATCTGCCTGGACGGGGTTGTTTGGCAGCCCAGTCCGAGCAATCATCATGCCTGCTCCATGAATCAGTCTAAGACGCCTTAAAAATAATGTGACTTCCCAACCACACCCCGTCCCTTCAGAGACTTAGCACTTCTGGGACAAGAACCTCCGTGTCAACTCCAGAAACCAGAGCATCCAACACATATGTAATCGCCCCGCTTGGTGGTGTAGCACTGAATCATCCTTTTCCCATGGCACAGGATTGTGGGAGAACCATGCAAACTGTTGTCTCGCTGGGGAACGAGTGGGTTTAGTGTGTGTTTTGCTTTGTTCCTCCGAATGCCAAAACCAGAGGTTTGCTGTGGGTGGCACCAGCCCACTCTAGAGTGTAGGGAAGCAGTGTGGGTAGAGACCTGTAGATTGTGGACTTTCTCAGCATTTTTCTGAAACCCAGACTCACGAGTTTATGTGAATGTGGGGGCTCTAAGTATACCCACAGAAGAGGAAAAGGTGAGTCCTTCCTTTTCAAAACTTCACTTACCTTTGCTTTGGATAAGCTCTTCAAAATTGCAATGGAAGGACTCACCTCGATTAGCCTTCCTAGGCTTGACTGGCAGATTTTTAAAATCTTGGTGTTTTGTTTTTTGTGTTTTGGGTTTTTCGGTTTTGTTTTTCAGGTCTAGTGTGAGTCTTCCTAGGACTGCCAGCACAAAGTAAGTGACATTAAAGAATAGAAATTTATTATCTCAGAGTCTTGCAGACTAGAAGTGCAAGTTAGGGTATCAGCTATGTTGATTCCTTCTGGGGCAGAAACCATTCTATGTCTCTTGTCCAGCTCCTGGTGGTTCCCAGAAATACTTGGTGGTTTTTTTTGGCTGTGTCTGCCTCTGTAGACACATGACCGTCCTTCCTCTTCCTCGGCCTTTATGTCTTCTCAACCCTTTGTAGGCTCCCTCTCAGATGGGATCAGAATGAGCATAACCCATCAACTTGTATAACATTTTGCTAACTGTTGCCATCTTCAAAGATCCTCTTTCTAAGAAGGCTCTAGTCCTACCAGGGTACAAGACTTAAACCTTTTATCCTTTTGAGAGACAATTCTAATCTTTAACACTTCTCTTTATGGCAAAAGTACCAACATTACTTGGAAGTAATTAAAAACATTTCAAGGTTCATGAGTTTTCAGAAAAAGAGTTCGTGGTGGGAGCCATTGCTGCTGCTTTGGTTTTAAAACTAACTAATTTTTGTAACCATTTCTTAAGTGAATGAAGTGAGACAAGGCCTTGTCCTTAGGGGACAGTAAGTAATATTACTGCGAATTCCCACACACTTTCCCCAAATAAAAGCATCAAGTAATTACTGTCTTCACTTCTGCTGTCTTCCACCTCCTCTTCGAATCTGGCGACAACTGGTTAATTTTGAAGCTGCCAGAGAGATTATTTCAGTGTTACACTCCACCTCTGGGAAAAGAATGGAATCTCATCTTTTTTTCCATATGCTGACAAAAATCTCCTAATTTCAGAGGGCAATGATGTCACCCGCTAATGAGCAAAATATTTCTTGCTAAACAGATGACTCCTTCCCTGACTCCTTTGTGAAATAAAAAAAAAGGGGGGGGGAATTAGCCAGCCTCAATGTGTTTCATATTTGATAGCTTTTCGGCAACTTATAAACACATTTTTTTTAAGTAATTCTGATTTCTTGAAACAGTGAGACTAATTTTTGTATAAATAAAAAAAAAAATAACACATTAGCCTGGTTCCTGTGGCTTTGAGGGCCCCATCATGACTGGAGATGGCTGTTAGCTCTTGGGCTTGGGGAAATCTGGAACATGCCGTTTTGCTCAGAGAGTTGCTGGGTCTTCACAGCCGGAGCCAATATGCTGCCCCCAAGGTAGGGAGTGGCCTGAACTGCATCACTTCTTGGACCAGTAGAGGGGATGAGGCCGGCTGGAGAGATTATGAAATCAAGCTTGGAGAAGACAAGGGCCACGAGGCTGTTGTTGATTGGTGTCAGATGCTGTTTATAAGACACCAGCATCAGATGGGCTCTTGTTTGTCCAGAGAGGCAGGCACCTGGGGTCAGTGGGGAGAGAGAGAAAGTGGGGGGCCCAGGGCTGTAGGCAGTGGCTGTCTAGACTCACATTTCAATTGCTGTCCATATGCCCCCAATTCATGGTGACTCCATGTGTCAGAGAAGATATAGATGAAACTTCCTTGTGCTCCATGGGGTTTTCAATGGTTGAATTTTCAGAAAATGACCACCAGGACTTTCTCCCAAGGTGCCTCTAGGTGGGCTTGAACCTCCAACCTTTCTGTTAGCACATAAGTACTTTCAACAGTTTGGCCACCCAGAGATGCCTAGAATCATGTACCCATTGCCGTTGAAAGTCACATGGACCCTCTATGAAAGAGTAGAGCGCCCCCTAGGATTTCCAAGGCTATAAATATATTTTGGGGAGCAGTTTTGCCTTTCACCTATAAAGAAGCTGGGGGATTTGAACTGCTGACCATTTTGTTAACAGCCCAACACACTGGTTTCTATAAGTCTGACTCATAACAACCCTCTTTATAAGAGGAGACTACCCATTTTTCTCCTGTGGATCAGCTGGTGGATTTGAACCACTGACCTTTTCATTATCAGCCCACCAAGGCTCCTTTATGCTCACATTAAAAGACTCCTTGCTGTTGAGTCAGGACTGACTTGTAGCTGACCGTCTGTTGGGTTTCTGGGGCTATACATCGCATGGGAGAAGATGGCTGAGGTTTCTCCCGGGAGCTGTTGGTGGAGTCACACTGCAGAGAGGTGCAGGCTTTGGGACAGCAGTCCAGCTCCCTGAGGACCAGACAGGCAACAGAGCTCCCTTTGTGTTCATACAGAAACCCGGGAATGTCTCAAGCCCCTGCCAAGTGCCCTTCCTTCTGTCCACATGTTGCTCAGTGTCTCCAGCCAAAACGGAATTCTCCTCCCGCTGAATCCCTCCGTGGCTTTGTCACAGTTCTTTTATGCTTTGGTCACACTTGGCTTTTATCTGCCATATTTCTGAACTTCTCCGGGACCTCTTCCTATCCACAGACACTAGCTTTTGTAAGTAACTTTTCTAAGTCCAGGTCATACTATCTTACTTACATGTGCATTACTTGTTCTTTAAGTCAGTAGGAAGCTCTCATGACCTCGTGGTAAGGAATTGTGCTGCCAACCCAAAGGCAGAGGGTTCGCACCCACCAGCTGCTCCTCAGAAGAAGGCTGGGCAGTCTCCTCTCCCGTTATTTGCTGCCTCTGAAGGCCCGCTGGAGGCTCAGCTGTGAGCTGATTCTGACTCTGACACAGAAAAACAGCCCAAGTCAGTGCGTTTGTTCATTCATTCATTTCAGCTGGAAAAATACTTCTTCAGAACAAACATAGTTACTGTTTGCCTTCATGCAGGAAAAAGTGTGGATAAACACAGACATTTTTAAGCAATTGCTGGTTTAAAGAGAAGATCTTATCAGGACTTTAACCAGGGCCTTTTTTGTTTCCCTGTTGTTGCATTTTTATTGTAGGGACATATGTGTGACTAAACATTTGTCATTTGGGCCATTTTTTAAATATGCAGTTCAGTGACATTGCTCAAAGTGTCTTAGTAAGTTACCAGGGTAAAGGGAATTTATTGTCTTTGAGGTTCAGAGTTTTCATTAAGGATGATGGAAAAAACCCCAATTGCACATAGTTAGTGCTGATGGTTGTACAACAAGGTGAATAGGCGTTTTTGTTTGTTTTTATGCTGCTGGTGAGATTTTGAAGCTAATACAGCTTCTCCCTATCTTCTCCCCTCAAAATATTGCTTTATGTCAAAAACCTTACCAATGATACACTTAGGTTGACAATGAGGCACTTCTGACCAAAATGTTGGTAGTTTGAACCTACCCACTGGCTCTACTGTTAATCAAAACACTGGATGGTCAAGTCCACTCTGAAGTGCTTTGAAGGAATGATACATTCATAAAGTGATTTACTTCTGAAAAATCAACCATTGCACACCATGAGGGACACAGTGCAATGTTGACACCCACCGGGTTACCAGCAGAGAGCTGACTAGACAGTAGTTGCTTCAGTATTAAGTGCGGCTTGTCGGTTTGGGTCCAGAGAGCCCATTGGGAGGAGGCTGGCTCACGTATGCTCACAGTCACACGCTCGCTCTCACACTCAAGTCTGCGCCTACTCAGAGCTGACTAGCCTTTGGGTCTCCAATGCTGTAAATTGTACAGAAGGCGGTTGCTAATCTTTTCGCCTGGAAGTGGCTGGTGGATTTGAACCAACGGAGTTACCACCTTTGGGTTAGGAGTGCAGCTCCCTATGGACTATACCACCAGAGCTCCCTAGGAGTCGGCTAGCACAGGACTAAAACCAGGGGGTCTCACAATTGGCCTCCGCCAGGCACTGCCTGGAGAATGAGCTGGTGTGTGTCCATTACTTAGCTCAGGGCCTGGGAATGCAATGCCGGCCCTCAGATGGTAATGGGGGGGGGGGGGGTGCGACCCGTTGTCATGGGGCAGAGCCCTCCTCTTAGCCAGCCCCATCTGTGTCGGGGTAGAACTGTCCTCACAGGATTTTTCTCCCCCTTTCTTGTGGCTTAGTTGAATGTTTACAGAGCCAATGAGTTTTCCATTCAACAATTTAGACACATTTGTGTCATAAATTTGTTTGCAAGTCCGTTAATGTCACAACACGCTCTCTCCTTTCTGCCTAAGCTCCCCATGCCCACTGCCCTTTGTTCTATGCCCCCTCCTGCCTTTTGGGGCAAATGTTGCCCCTTTGGTCTCCCATGATGACTTGTTCTCAGCAGCATGTTCCTCACAAGTATAATGGTTCACTTTTTAGATCTTGTCTGGTGTTTCCCTGAAAAGGATTCCCTAGGAGTGGGTTCAGGGAGCTCTGGTGGCCTAGTACATAAGGAAATGAGCTACCAACCCAAAGGCATGCAGTTCAAAACCACCAGCTGCTCCGTGGGAGAAAGATGGGTAATCTCCTCCTGTGTGATTTACTGCCTCTGAAAATCCCTGGAGGGTCAGCTACGGGTCTGTTCCTGCTTCATGGTATCTAACAGCAGGGGTGGGTTCGGTTCCTGCTCCGTCGGGGTTGTCAAGACTGTGTTTCCACAAGCCAGTTAGACACTGGGCCTTTCTTCCCAGGCGTCTCTGAGTGGACTCAAGCCCCCAACCTTCTACTTAGCAGCTTCGCGTGTTAACATTTGCCTCACCCAGAGACCTGAGGTAGGAAGTGTGGGAAGCTGGGAGGATCTGTGGGTGTGAAATGAAGAAGTAGGCAGGACAATAGGGAAGGAGGGAAATCTTGTGGGGAGAAATGACAAGAAGTTCCATAAAGCATGAGGGGGGTCAACTTCTGGAGGAGAATATTATAGGGTTGGGGGTATCCCAAGGCACAGGCTTTGGGGAGCAGGGTGAAACTCTGGGGACTGTTTGGATGCCTGGGAACTCTACAGTGTGCAACATGACCTTTGGCTTGTCAGCCCCCTCTTTGTTTTTAGTTTAGAAAACTTTCAGACCCCCTGAAATCTGACATTCTACCATGTCAAGCAAGGAATGTTCACTTCCTAGTTAGTGAGCCCTGCGGAGCCAGGAGTTTGATTCATGTTGAATGAAATCTTACCAAGAGGTGGACTCTGGCCCAAGGCGTAAACAGAGTTACACGAGATGGGGTTCATGACCCCCCAGGAATGGCAGCTCCAATCCACATGAGGGGACTTCCTGTTGTAGATCAGACTCAGGCGACCCCATGTGTTACAGTGGCTTCTTAAATTTTCTTTGCTGGGATCTTAATAGGAGCGGACAACCAGGCCTTTCTTCCTTGCCACTGCCAAGTGGGTCAGAATGGCTAGTCTTTACATTAGCTGTCAAGTATACACGGTTTGCTCTACTTATCCACCCAAATGGATTTTGCACTGAAAATACAGACATGACTACAAGCCGCCCACGTCATGGAAGATTCAGGCCGGTCGTGTTTAGATGATGTACTCAGAAAGTAACAAACAGCCTGGGCCCGGGGGCCCTGGGGACCCATGAGAAAATGAAGTGATTATCTTGTGACACAGTCTCCGTGTTCGACCTCGGGGCCCAAGAGAGACCAGCTGTGCCGCGGGGCCAGTGTGGAAACCATTGGTGAGACGGTTTTAGAAGCATCAATGAGGAAAAAGTATCCACCGTTTCCTCCAGGAGTTAAAATAGACAAAGGCGTCGGGAAGGGAGGGAGGGAGCTGGAGAGAGTGACAACTCTGGGAAAACCACAGGCATCAGTTTTAACTCGGTCATTTCAAAAATAGCCTTGAAAGGTGTCTATTTTCACTGGCGACTGCTCCCTTAGAGGGGCTCAGGGAGGAAAAGGGCAATAACAAGCTTCCCCCTCTAGCGTAGTCCCTTTTAAAACTTGGTCCCTGCCCCACATTCGCTCAGATTCTCGCATTCTTTTTTCCTTTCGCTGGAATTCCATAGACAGTAATTAAGGAACTGGAGGCCAGCAGGGGGTCAGGGAGCCTTCCTCAGTGAAAACAGGGATTGTTTGCCATGTACAACACTCCCTTTTTTCCTGGTGGTGAATAGGAGATTTGCTTAGAGCTGATGACTTGTGCCTTTCTTAGAAGTTATGCAGTGAGCGGGGAACTGGGGCTTCAGCCGGCGGAGTGGAGCTGATTGAAGCCAGCGTCCTCCCTCTCTGCTCCCTGGGATCCTGAGCTGTCACGGGAGCCTGTGTGACACGGGAGCCTGTGTGATCATGTCACTCCAGAGCAGCGTCTCCCAGAAGTGCTCAGTTCCTACTTAGAGACCACGGAGTTGACCGGACAAGAGGAAGACGCTGTCCGAGTGGGGAGGGGGTGTGGGGCACCGCACTGGACGTTTGCACAACTGCCCCTTAGGCCTGCTCAATGCCGAGACCGGTAAGTCACTGATTTTATTTCACATGAGAGGAAAAAGTTGTGCTTTTATCACTTCCAGAAACTGCTTTTCTGCCTTTGAATACTTCTGGCTGGGCGGCTTCTCTCTCGCTGTCTCTCTCTCTCTAACTCTTTCTCTCTCTCTTTCATTGGCTTCTCTCTTTTCTTCAGTTCTTCTTCATCTGTCATCTTTCCTTGCTTGCTGCCCTCCCAGAACCCTGAGTAGTCTCCTGGCACCCTCACCCAACAGGAACAGATAGCGTTTGAGGAATGATGAATATTATGTTGAGGGGAAAGATCCTGACCAGAGGAGTGTGGATGAGAGTTTGGAGCTCAGCCTCAATCTCGGAGGCTCTGCACTGGGATGATTTCAGATAACTTTTCTCATATGCAGAGGGGTTTGCATCTTTCTGTTCACATTGTTTTAAAATGAATGTCATTGACAGAGTGGGCCGAGAGTTGAGTGGGTTAGAATCCAAAGAGGTGGTTATATGCACTCCATAAGCAAGTGCATTTGCAGTTCAAGAAGACTTTCAGGAATGCTTGACTGCCGTTAAGTGTGGTGTGTGCTTGGCTTGGGAAATCGAAGTCGCTTTACTCTGGGCATTAACTGTGGCGGGTGTTAAGTGTTTGGAGCTAGGGGAGCGAGTTAAATGAGTGTGTCTGTGCAGCAGGCACAGTTGCAGTCCTGTGCCCAGTGTGGTCTCAGGCAGTCCGCAGAGGCTTCACACCACTTCTTGCAGATTCTGATAGGAGCGTACGTTATTCAGAGCCTGCATAACTATATTGTGTGATTTTTGGAATGCATTTGTTCTGGTGCATTCTAATTACAAGGACTGTTAGAGGGGCCAGTCAGGTATCTGTTACCGCCCAACAATAAGAAGCTTAAGCTAAGTGGTGAGTAGATGCATTTCATTGGCTGTGGTGCACAGACCTTTGCCTTTAAGATGCTATTAATTTTGCCCCCTTTTTGTGACTGTTCTTAATGTAGCTATAAAGAGTCCTCCACGCTGGCTTCGTGTCTTTCCTATTAGAACATTGCAGATGTGTGAAGGATGCACTTGTTCCAAAAGCATCTGGGGCGGGCGGGAGGGCGGGAGCGAGGAGGTTCCACCCTCCTTCCCAAGCCAAATGGGCCCCATAGGTTCTTCATTCAGCACCCTGGCAGCCAAAGGAGACGCTATCTCTTTAAAGCAGCTATAGTTTTGTGCCTTGGCTTGGTCAATTTGTTATGGTTTAAAACTGTGGAGCCAGCTGTCTGCAATCTGATGTAATGTTGCCATGGAAACCAGAAATGAAACACTTAAGCATTCACCACAGAATTATTACATATAGCATTAGCCAAAGTAATTCGAAGTTGAGCCATATGGGCTTGCTGGTGGAAAAGTCTGCAGCAGGGGTGCTGGGACTCCAGTGTTTCTGTTTACAATCTTGTCTATCTACTTGTGGGCATATTCTGATGGGATGCACATTGCCTTTCTATGAATGGTTAGAGGTGGAGATTGATGCAAATGGTGGCTTTCACCTCCTGGTAGACAAGATGATCAAATAAAGCTGCATGTGAGTGTGCTTGGTGTCCATTGGAGAGGTGGGACAGGCAAGGGACACGGTGCCACCTTACGTTGAAATATGCATCAGTAGATCAATCCCTCCCATTTTACTTTATCTCCTCTGTAATAGGTGCCTGTTTGTGAAATCATTCATTGTTCCTCTTCTACTTATGTACCACTAGGTCAGAAGAGTATTTTAGAAATAGAAATAGATGACCTGGATGAAGGGAGAGGCAGTGTACAATAAAGGTTTGACTAGACACAGTAATTAATTCTACTAAATCAATTATAACTACTGCTATAAAACAAAATGTCTATGAATGATTGACTAAAACCCCAATGCTTTATAAAGTTTTAACAAAATTTAAAAAGAAATACATGGTATTTCAATAAAAAGTGTGTGTGTGTGTGTGTGTGTGTGTGTGTGTGTGTGTGTGACGCAGTTCGAGTCCACCTGCTGCTCCTCGGGAGAAGAAAGAGCACTGTCTTCCCTTGTGACTGACTCCCTCTGAAAACCCGCTGGAAGGTCAACTACGGGTCGGTTCTGACTTGCTGGTACACAACCACGACAAACATTTATGTAAATATATATACACACAGAGACTTTTCCAATTTTTACATTTCCTAATTCTTTTTCTTATTTCAACTCATCTTTTTTTACTACATATTCTTCCCATTGAATTTTCCCCTCATTCATTCATTCATTTATTGTTGCACATTTTCCTCCCTGCGCACCCCTCCCCCCACTTCTCTTTTCTCTTTGAAAATTAAAAAAAAAAAATCCTTTTAAAAAAACATAAAAGAAGAAAAAATTCTTTCATTGCTATACAACCACCCCAGCCCACCCCAAGTCCACTGTCCACTTTATTATGCATTTCTTTTTCTGGAATCTTGTCATAAAAATAATACCTAATCACATACTGCTTTCAAACAGTCCTCTCCTTCATCTGTTTCAATGCAGTATACATTATCTATCCCCTCTTTTCTTACATTCCCCCCAACTCCAATGTCAGTCCTGCTTTACAACAGTGCCATTATGCAGTATTTGTCCTTTTGTGACTGAGATATTTCACTCAGCATAATGTCCTCTATGGTCACCCATTTTGTATAATATTTCATTAATTCCTTGTATTTCCATGCAGCGTAGTATTCCATGGTGTGAATATACCACAGCTTCTCTATCCATTTGTTTGTTGATGGATATTTCCTAATTCTTATAGCAAATTTAACACACACTTATCCACAGGTATATTTGCTATGTAAACACACAACATGCCTTTGGAAACTCTATGAACTTTGAGAAACAATGATAGTTACAGAAAGCTTCAGGCCTTTTGTTTATAGAGTCGATATGAGTCATGCTTGACTCGATGACAATCAGCAACAGCAAACATACATAGATATGCACAGAGTGTTATTTATAGTATTGGAGAAGTGATGCGTGGTGATTTAAAAGGAGAAACACACAATGAGGAATTCAAGCTTTTCTCCCTAGTTGATAAGAAATGTTTGCCCTCTGCAACATCTTTGTTTTAAAACAGCTGGAGAAAAATTTTTAAAAGGCACATTTTTTCACAGTGCTTTTTTTTTGTGACGTTGAGAAGGAAACGAGGTGTAACTGTCTCTCCATCAGTAGAGAGTATTCTAGTGATGCTGTGTTGAACTTGAGTGGCTTCGAGACTGAGTTAAGAGGAAGCGTGACGTAGAGAACACACACGCACACACACGCACATTTCTAGAATAACTCTTGTCTTCCACTTCCCTTCATGTACACTGTGCTGCAGCATCTGTCTTGTCTCATGTCGAAAACATGAAAATGCAGAGAAAGTTCTTCATCACCAGTATTTGTAAATGGTAAATGCCTCCAAAGTTACTTTTTTTTTTTTTAAGGAAAAGAAAACTAACATGAGTTCAATGTTCCAAAGAGCCCATGTTTCAGTCCAAAATAGATGGAACGTGTGAAAACAATGAAATAAGTACCCAGATAAATTTCTCTTGTTATCAGAATGGATATGAGCATAGGAAAGTTAAGTGGCTCTTGTCTTTAAGCAATTGTCCTGATTTTACTGTTTTCTATAACCCTAGAAAGTTCTTTCTGCTGGAGTATCCTTCTCATTTAGGAATTACATCTTAGATGACTAAGAATTTTGAACTTCGTCTTTGTGTATCTCTTTTCTCTTTTTTCCTCTGTCTTGTCCTACACACACACACACACACACACACACACACACACACACACCAATACCACCACCACTCCATCCCTACCCACAGTATGCTTGCATCAACTGATTTTCATCCTGCCATGCGCCTGACTGTATAAATAACCTCTGCTTACTTCTTTTCTGCTTGATTTTTTTTTTTACAAGAGGAAAAAGAGGACACTTTTCATTATAAATTTGGTGGTGGGACATTAGATTTCTATCCTACACAAAAATATTCCTACACAACATATCCTACACAAAGATCCTATACAAACATATTCCAGTTATTAAAGACTTCAGTGTAACAGATAAGGTTCTAAAACTATAAAAGTTACTAGAAAACCCAAACCAGGTGCCTTGGGTTTACTGTGCAGTTTCTTATCACTAGGCCACCAGCACACAATATTAGAGTAAGAAAGGATATTTTTAAGATACAAAAAAACCCCACTCCCAAATAACTATGAAAAAATATCAAGTCCCAGGAATTGACAGAATACAAATTTAAATGTGGTTTCTGAAGCCTCTTGAATTTGTGAGCTGACTCCTAAGATGCATTTCACACCGAGAAGTATGTCAGTGAACTCAGGGTGGTTGAGTTGTGGTTTTCAGTTCTTCACACCTGGATTTGAGTTCCTGTTTACTGGCTATTTATTGTTTGTTGGGACTTTTTGTTTGGTTTTTTAATTAATTTTAATGAAAGTTTACGTCCATGTGAAGATTATAGACATGTCTGTCTCATTCACGTGTCGTGATGCACTGGCGTGCTTTGTTAATCAGACCGCAGTGATGACATCTGAAGGCTCTGGCAACTCTGAACCAACCAAGTCTGTTGGCGCCATTTATGTTTCCCAGCAGCACTAACTTCCTCTTAACAACAGTAACACCCACAATACTGGATTTCAAACTTATTTATAAAGCTAATGAACACGTCACAGACTACAAAATAGTGTAAACAAAGCTGAGAAACAAACAAAAAATTCACGTGACTCCCTTAGTAGTGATGTCCACTGTTCTCTGTGGCAGTGTGGAAACAAACTTGCCAGCTTCCCAAGATGTGCCTGGGGTTTCGATCTCTCTTCGTTTAGAATCACCTAGCAACAGGTATTTAAATGTTTGTGTCTAATTCCATGCACTTTGGCCTGGCTAGGTGCAGATGACCCAGAGGGAGGGCTACTCAGCCCTCAGCTTCTCAGCCCTCTGGTTAACCGGTCTGTTTCCTAATACACCAGCAGTGCAACTGAGTGAAAAGGAAATTCAAGCAATGCATTTTTTATAAACAACTGGATGTACCATTTTGGTTTTTTGTTATTTGCCTTTGAGAAGACAAGTAGGTTAAATGCAATGCCAGTGTCCAGCATCCAGTATAAGCTCCTGTCCTTTTTCTCTGGAGAAGTATTCATTCTTCATTATCCAGTGATCAATGTGGAGGGAAAAAGCAAAATAAAACAGACCTCAGCCCGTGTCCATCAAGCCCATTCTGACTCCTGGTGAACCAGCATGTGCACAGTGTCACTGCTCTTCGGAGTTTTCTTGGCTGTACTTTGTAGGGAAGGATATCACCAGGCCTTTCTTATGCAGCACAACTCTATGCATCAGCACTGCCATTCATTAGGGAAGGTTTACACCATTCACCCATGATTAACCTTAGCTGTGAAATGCGTGTGTAATGTTTTATCTAGATACTTTGTGGAGAAATTAGGGCATAGTTATTGTTGCGCTTTTCAGAAGGAAAGATGGAGAAATATTCCTGTCCTATATGACTTGCCAATTATGGGTTTATGAAAACTGTTCATCAGTGGGTGAAATGGTTTGCTCACAGACACGCAGAGACAATATTCTGGCTCCATGCTATTAACTACTTAAGGTTGGGGTGGGAGAGCCCAACGGTCATTTTTGCTGAGTCACTTTTGAGTCACGCTGGCCTCTTGTACTTCAGGGTGGAATTTGTAATCCCTAATCCGTAGGGAGGTGGCACCTCTCCAGAGGAGGTTCAAACCGCCCAGCCACGGAGATGAGCAATTTGCCCAGGTGATTTACTGAAACCCCACTTGAGGGTCAGCCCGGAGTCAGTTCCACCTCCACAGCAGTAAGCTGAGATTTAGGGTTTTCAAGGCTATCACCTTTCAGCACCCATCACCAGGCCTTTCTTCAAAGCTGCCTCTGGATGGCTTCCCACCCCCCAACCTTTAGTAGGGAAGCACTCAATTGTTTGTGCTAACCAGGTTGGGGTCAGAGTCTGAGAAATGCGTTATATGTATCGCTTCCTTCCTTGTTGTTGGTACTATGTGCTATGGAGCCAGAACCCACTCATAGCTGACCCTCCAAGGAGTTTACAGAGTCTGTAAATCACACCCATCTCTCTCCCTGGGAGCAGCTTGTGGATTCGAACCTGGTGCCTTTGAGTTGGCAGCACAACCCCTGGCCAGTAGGAGCTTCAAATTGTTCCATAGCGTTAAGAAAATGTTTATGAATGCCACGTGTGCACTGTTTTTACATCAAAGTTATTATTAGAATCGCCAGCTCTACTTTTTCTCAGGCTGTCTACCAAGTCTTGCTTGCCAGTTTTATTGTCTATAAAATTGAGTTTCTGGAGCATTCACTGGAAGGAAAAAGTTTCCAGTTAGAGTCCAGGTCAGAGATGTGGTTCTGTTTTGTTCCCGCGCTGCACTGCTTTCCGCGTGCTTTGGTGAGCCGGGCTGGAGGAAGCCAAGAGGAGCCTGCGCTCAGAGTACCCCGAAGCTGCGCGCTGGGTGTGCGGGCTGCGCGCTCACGCCGGCTGGGCGCCCTGGGAAGGCTTACCCCGGGCCTGAGCAGCAGGCGCCTGGAGTTGGCCACTTCTTTTGCTTTTCTACATTTTCAACAGATAAAGTAGAGGAAGCAGCGTATTGAATGCTAGCGCAGACTTGGAAGAGAAGCCCTCATTTTGTTCACAAGGAGAGGATTGTTTCAGTCCGAGTAACCGCTGCGGTGCGAGGATTTCTTTCTTTTTTTTTTTTACCACCCTCTCTCTCGTTGTAATGTTGAGGGAAAACAGCTGGGCCCGAGCAGGCTGCAAAAGCTGCAGCACGGAACGGGCTGCTGGGGAATATGGACGGCACTGGCCGGCTGAAAAGGTCAGCGTTTTCCCTTGTCCCTCTGGGAAGAGCGCAGGCCCCATCCCCTGGCCCGCCCGGCCAGCTCTTGGAGAGAGGCGGAAGGGACGCCTGTGATGTGGCAGGGACCTCCTAGCAAATGGGATGGAAGCTGGCTGTTTGCATCTTTTCCCCTTTCCTGCCCGGCTGTTTTTGATTTCGGAGAGGACTGGAAAAAAGTCAACAGAGTTTTGGGGTTTGGAGAAGTAGTTGATCGCCACACTCAGCGGCGAGTCCTGATGGGCCAGACAGAGAAGAGCCTGGCCCAGACCACAGCCGCGTAGCTGGAATTACAGGCCTGGACGGGGAGGTGGCCTGCGCGCCCCTCTCCGAGGACATGGACTCAGTTGAGACAAACTGCGCCCCACACAAGTCAAGGGCCAGGAATGCGGGTTTGGGGGCACAGGACCTGAGTTAGACATCACGATGGTACGTGGAGCTTCATGAAACTTCTCCGGGCCATTTGGAGTTGCCCCAAGTCCATGGCAGCGCCGAGATTCAGATGGTCAGCGAGGCTGGGTCCTTCCCGGCCGCCAGGGCAGAGCACTGCAGCTGGGATCTGATTAATTTTTTCCCTTTGTTTCTTTGCCAGTCAAGAGAACAATCGGATGATGAAAGCGAGGAGTCGGTGAAGTTTAAGAGGTTGCACAAGCTGGTTAACTCGACGCGCAGAGTCAGGAAGAAACTCATTAGAGTGGAAGAGATGCGGAAGCCTACTCCAGAAGGTAACTGGTCCTCTCGTGCCCTGGGAATGCCAGATACAGTCAGCCGGGGCCCAGCGCCAATAGAAAACGAGTGCAATGTCTAGTGATAACGAATGGGGTTCTGGGTGAGGCTGGTGGAGAGAACAGTGTTTGCAAGCCTTGACGCTTTAAAAGAAGCGAACATCCTTGAGCAAAGCCCCTTTGCACTCCTTCTGTGCTGCAAAGCTGGGCAACTGCAATACACAGCTAATAGGTGGCAACAACACCTTCCTCAGGTAGTGTGGCTTGGCTCTAATCCTTAGCACATACCACGATATATAAACTTCACGTTGATTGCCTCTTAATGTAGGCCTCCAGTCTCTCCAAAGAGCTCTGGTTCCTTGCCCGGGGAATTTAGTCCAAATTTGATAGGCATCTGTCTTAAACAAACATCTAACCGTGACACAGACACATCACTTGGCTTGGCCTTTCAAATCTCAGAGGAAGCATTTGTTCTTCCGGTAAGCAGTCTCCCGTCTCCATTAAAGGGGCTGGAAGGTGTTTTCATCCTAAGTGGATCCCTGAGAACGACGTGGCTGCCTCAGCCGCTCGTCAGAGCTAATGGTCACGTCAGCAGAGTGAGGGAACTGTGGCGTGGCTGTAGCCAAAGGTTAACCTGTGAAATACAATTATGTCAGTTTAAGCCTCAGCCTATTCATCTCCTTAACTGTGGCAGTGAGCCTTGCAGCCTGTTGGAAAACGCTCCCCTCAGGTACAATAGAAAATAAGAGTGTTTTCCTCTTCCGAAGTGATAATAAGCAAACTGAGGAAATTAGGGGCTTTTTGTTTTGTTATTTAAAAACACATTGCTTGTTAAAATGTCATATCTACACAGCAAGGAATTTCAGATTTTTTTTGCCTGCAGATTTAAAGATTCTCATGGTAGAGACTTATTTTTGTTGACAGAAATAAATTCAGGCCTTATAAAAGAAATCAACTTCCCCAGACTTGCCAAGCTGGGGGTTTCCTGTTATTACTGTCCTGACATTGTTATTATTTATCCTTCCATGAGGTTTAGAGGAACACGGCGTGTTAGAGAATGGAGGGCGGAGGAGGGGAGAATGAGGGAAAGCTGTCTTACAGCCAATTTCTTAAACTTTGAACTGTATCTGACCACACGTTTCATTGGAGTCTTTCTCCATGGTGACTCTGTTTCTGTTTGGGTGCTGTGCGGATTTGGCGCTGGGACATTTTAATGCCCTCCTGTCACCACACTCGCTGTGACTCCTCTCTTACCATGGCAGCTCTTGCTGAGGCCTCACATAGCGCCTATTGGTAATATTAGGGTGTAGCTCGTGAAACTGCCAGTGCTTAAATTTGGGGACACATTTTTAAAATTCACCTCAGACTCACTTGCTAAAGTGAAAATGTAATAATAGCCAATAGACTGGTGGAGTTTTTCCCATGACTGAGAGAACATGTTAGAAGGTCGTCGTCCCCCATCCCCCCACCTCGGCCACCTGAAGGCCTTCTCTACACGGTGGTCATAGGGGATGGTAAACCTTCCCACTGCAATGTGTCTTTAAAAGTTAAGCCATGTTTTCATTTGTAAACAGAGTAAATCGCTGTGGCTATTTGAGAGGTATAGTTGAGTTGCTATTTATCTGAGAGCTGGACAGTGAATAAGGATGACAGGAAAAGAATTGATGCTTTTGAGCTGTGGCGTTGGAGAAGAGCATTGAACATCCCATGGAAGTCCGTGAGAATGAACAGATAAGTCTTGGAGAGGATGCAGCTGGAGTGCTCCTTGGAGGCAGGAATGATGAGGCTTCGCCTCACATAGTATGGGCATGTTGCTAGGAGAGGCTAATCCTTGGAGAAGGACAAGATGCTGGAAAGAGTGGTGGGTCACAAAGGAGAGGAAGACCCTTAACGAGGTGGACTGACACAGTGACTGCTGCAGTGGGTTCTTGTCAGGAAATGTGAGGATGCACAAGAGAGAACAGGGTTCAGATCTTTTGTTCATGGGGTCACTATGAGTCATACTCGACTTGACAGCATGTAACTACAACAACATAGTTGAGTTGTATTGTCCACCCAAAGGCGTGCAGTTTGAATCTGTCAGCTGTTCCATGGGAGACAGACACTCTCCTCTCAGCCAGTTGACCCAGTTCACAGCCTCTGTAAATCTGCTGGAGAGTTGGCTATGAGTCTGTTCTGACTTGGCGGTACAGAACAACAATGTGTCTGCAGGACAACAGTGAGAACTTCCTCAGCCCTTGATTCATCTGGGTCTAGCCTGGGACTCCCAGGTAGAAGATGAAATTTATGACCTGAAGCCCAAGAGATGCCCAGTGTCCCTGAGTCAGAGTGTGGATTCTGGGGTGCCCTTAGCCAGGCTTGTGTGAGGAGCCCAGAGGTATATGCAGCTCAGATTGAGTTTCCTGGGATGCTCCCCAACATGTGGCCACACCAGAAGCTGCCCTGACCCCCTGCAAGTGGTCAAGACAAGCACAGGCTTCCCTTCCCATCTGGGGTGAACCCATGAGGACCCCACACCACAGATAAGTCAGGTCATGCTTGTCACGCCTGCTGCTCCTGTTAGAGATGGTAACCAAAGAGGCTTTGGTTCTGCAAGATGGTGCTGTGGGGCTGGGACTGAGACAGATGCCTACCAGGTCTATCAGCAGGATTTCTGATGTTGTGGAACCATGTCTGACTGCTCACTCCAGACAAGTCAGGAAGCACCAGGAAGACCCTGTCCCCTTTGCTTATTGGCTGTCCACTGCTTTTCCACGTGAACACAGGGACTGCTGACCTGGGGAAGGTTCCTTCACCCTGCCCCAGCCCCTCCTGTCCTGTCCCCCCAGCCAGCAGAGAGTGGACCCTTGGGCATCCTGTGTGTGCATGTCCGTGCCGCTTGACTATGTGGTAGTGGCAAGGATACTAAAGGCCACATATTTCTTTTAAACACTGAGGTTTGTATTTCCTTTTCCATACGGTCCTCTGAACAGTACCCAGCCCAGCTGTAGCCTTGTTTTAAAAATGAGGAAACTGGGCAAGCTCTGCTGGTCTAGTGGCGAGAAGTTGCACTGCAATACCAGAGGTGCATGGTTCAAATCCACCAGATACTCTGCTGAAGAAGGAGGGACAGTCTCCTCCTGCAACAGTCAGATCTGATTCGACGGTGCACACATAAGAAATAATAGAAAAATTTTTTTAAAAAATGAGGAAACTGACACAGAGATGAGATAATTTACTCACAGTCACTTCCGCACGCTTCATCTGGCCATGTCTGATTTTTTTCTCCCTGATGCCCTTCCTGACCCCTCAATTGCTCTAGCCCACCTGAACCCCATCGTAAAGCATTAGCTTTTGCATAACACTCATCAGCTTAAGTATTGCCTTCACATTTCTTTTTTCATTTAACGTCATCAGTAACTTTGTAGGGGATCTTACAAAGATAAACAAAAGCCATCAGAGCTGCCATTAAGTTGGCTCTGACTGATGTTGTCGACTGGGTCTGTCGGCATGTACTGAGTGCTGCAGGATTTCCACCAGCTGATTTTGTTAGAAGCTGATCACCTGACCTTCTTCTAAGGCATCTCTGAGTAATCCCGACCCTGCAACCTCTCTGTTAACAGCTGGGCACTCTTCAGAGCACCCAGGTCCTCCCTTACTAAGATAGGTCAACATCATCACAGATGAGGAAACGGGTTATCAGAAGATGCATCATGGCCCAGGGTTGAAACGCTGCGAGTGGCAGAGCCAGCCTTGGAATCCAGAGCACAAAGCCATGGCATTAAGCCATGCCGTAGCCTCCTGTCCTGTCCTGTCTGTACAATAGTTGAAGGTCATTGTATGAACCCAGTGATCATGGAGTGAGAGCATTTGTCACTCTTCACACATACAGGCGAGTTGGACTTCTCAGTCAGAGGAGAAGTAGGCACCTGTGCTCGAAGTTGGAAGATTAACAGCAGAGTGTGGGATTTGGGGTCTACAGGATAGGTGTGGACAAAAGGGCTAACTCTGTCAGGCCTGCCTTCACCACGGGTGGGTGTATCCACATAGCCACTGCCCTCCTTGCCAGACACTGACTTTCTGGAACCAGGAAGCAGCTCATCTGCATGTGTGCACCACCTGGTCCTAGCTCAGTGAGACATGGAACTACTGGAATCTCTAGTGACAACATGGGTCCAGGAGGTCCCAGACCACGGCTGAGGGCCAGATTCATAAGATTCCTGGGGTAGATACATCTGACTTCCCCCCAAACCCCCTTTAAACCAGAGATGGATAAGCATCTTTACATGTCTCCGGGACACCTGCTAGTTTACTGCATCTGTCACCAGACAGCACCTCTCTCCCTGGCCCAGGCTTTTCCAGAAGAAGTGGAGGGTGGTCTGTATTTGAAGAGAGTGTCGTTTTTCCCATTAGAAGAACCTTTGGTCTTAATACCTCATTGGTCAGATGTCCTGAGGAAGGTGTAGGAGGTGGTCCGGATACCCTGACTGTTTTTTGGCTGAGGAATTCCTGTCAGAACCTTGCACCCCTCTTTTAAGTATGGAAAGATCCTGGGACAATTCTTAAGCAACTGTATTTACGTTGCAGATTGTACACAACTTTTTTTTCTTTTCATTATTGCAGTGAAATATATCCGACTACAAGAATGGGCTTATTAAGCACAGCAGAGATTTTGAGGCTGGTGCAGGAAATGGTAGGGTTTTAGTCTGTTGTTTGTAGGGTCACTCATGAGTCAGAACCATGTCAATGGCGCCTAACGCTGACACCAGCAAAATATATGTAACAAAGCAATTGCCATTGCCATTGTCATTACTTTTTAGGTGTACATGTGTTCACGATGTCTTACAGACTCCATTGTTCACTTCTTAAACTTTTCCTGACTGTAGACAGAGATCCTCAATGCCATTCAGCAGTAATTCTCCATTTCTCCCTATCTAGTCCCCACTAACCTCTAATCTACCTTGTTTGGCAGCAGACTTACATCACTCAGTGTAATGTTTTCCGGATTTACTCATGCTGTAGGATGGAGCAGAATGCTGTTCCTCTTTATGGCTGAGCAATATTCCATCGTATGGCTATATACTTAATGTTTTCTTAATTCGAAGGTAGAACCACCAGCAAATGAGCCCAGCGACTGCACCCCCCACTCCCATCATCACTGTAGAAGCAGAGCTGAATTCATGTTATACGCTTAATGAGGTTAATGGATTTTCTGATGGACCTTTGGGTTGTTTCCATTCTCTTGGGGCTGTTGTGAAAAGCTGAGTTGGGAACCCTGGTGGCCCAATCCATAGGGATTTGCACTCCTAACCCAAAGGCAGCGCTTCTCTGGAAGTTCAAATCCACCAGTGACTCCGAGAGCAAAAGAGGAGCAGTCTCTTGCCACGCAATTCACAGCCTTCAAACCTCCACGGGAGGGTCTGCTTTGAGTCTGTTCCAACTCAGTGACAATCGCGTCATTTTTTTATTATGAGGGGTGTCGGGATGAACACTGGTGTCTGAACTGTCTTCTACTCTCTAGGGCATCTACCTAAGAGGAGAATTGCTGGCCCATGCGGTCATTCTGTGTTTAACTTTTTGAAAAATCTTATAGCAGACTTTAGACTGGGCATAGTTTGAGTCTCCTTCCTTCTCCTTCTCCTCAACATTAATAAAGTTTATCCTGGGCTGTATTTAATAATGACAATCATTTTCTCTTTATATTTGCAACTGTAATTCTTATCATTGGGTCAAGGAAGAAGCATTTAGGCTCTGGAATGCCTGCTACCGTCTCAGGCATCCCCGCCTCTCCTTTACCCTTTTCATTTCACTGTGCCCTGGCACCTGGTCCCAGCTGGCTCATTTAGTGCCATCCTTCATTTCCAAGAAACTTTTCAGTTTTTCCTGTCTTTGCAGTTCAGCTGGTGGAAAGCTGCAGCACTAGAGTTTCCTTATAATTAAAGGGACACAGCCAGTTAGCATCACGACACCCACAGCCTGACCTACTTCTTTGTGCACATCTGTTCACATAACACATGCCGAAAAGAACTCCGTTTTCCTGCCAGAAGCTCCAAACCTTTCCACTGGGCTCCGGAGGACTTGGCTCAGTACCTGGCATCCGCCAAGGCCTCAAAGCTGGAGGCCTTCAGTGCTCAGTGGCCTGCCTGCGTGTCCAGGCCCTTAAATGCCCTTGTCGCCTTCCTTGCATGGCCAGAATTGATGGGACCATCTGGCTGGGATCACCCAGGTCCCTCAAGTTTTGCATTTGG
Organism: Elephantulus edwardii; assembly: GCF_000299155.1. Taxonomy (NCBI): domain Eukaryota; kingdom Metazoa; phylum Chordata; class Mammalia; order Macroscelidea; family Macroscelididae; genus Elephantulus; species Elephantulus edwardii. The sequence continues at coordinate 2,050,525 of NW_006399852.1, read as the reverse complement.
CTTGTCACTGGAGACCTTTTATAAATTATATTTGCAAGATACTGCCTTTTATGGTATTTCCACACCCATATTCCCTTGATGATTTAATCACTTGAATGGTCTATGTTCTAATAAAATAAAAAAAAAATCCCTGTCAGCCACATAACATTCAGAACACTCCGACTGTCAAAAGTCAACCGGAGCCACTATAATGACAGCCTTTCAGGAGGGGGACAGTTCTAACGTCTCTAGCTTCTTATACATAATATACTTTTAATTGGGAAGGTCAATTTTTCTTACATGCTAAGACCTCTCCTAATAATGCTTGGTTGTCATTTTAAACATTGCCTCTTTTGTGGTTCTGTCGAGGTGTTTGGTTTTATGAAGAAAATTGTAGATGTATGATTAAGAAGAGGAAAACACATCCAAAACCTTTTAACACTAAGCTTTTGGGCAACTACAATGGTTGGGTTTGTTAATTTCCTTTTCTAAATGCATATATGGAAGTGGGAATAGGGCTTATGAAGAGGGTAATAAGCCCCTCAGTGGTACATTCGGTTTATGAATAACTTAAAGATGGCATTTCAAACCCACCCTATGGCAGTGCAGAAAATCGGCGATTTGCTTCCATAGAGATTTAACTCGGACACATTTCCTTCATGCTGATTCTGACTCATGGGAATCCTGTAGAGCAGAGGAGAACTGGCTGGAACCTTTTCAAAGCAGACTTCCCTCTATTTCTTCTGAGGAGTGACTGGTGATTTTGAACCATCAACCTGTTAGTAGCCAGGTACTTAACTAAGGTTTCCCAAGAAGATTACAACCGAGACAACACTACGGAACTCTTCTGCTCTGTAACATCTGAGCCAAGAGTTGCAAATGACTTTACTACAACTTTCATTTTCCACAGACTAGGAAGCAGACCAATGTAATTTCTGTGTAGCGTAGATTATTAATACCATTATTATAGGGAGATTTCGTGACTTGTGTTTGTTGGTAGAGGAAGGTCTAGTGGCTTAGTGGTAAGGAATTACGCAGCCAACCCAAAGATATATAGTTCAAATCCACCAGCTGCTTTGTAGGAGAATTATAGGCAATCTCTTCCTATGTAATCTAGACTCTAAAAACTCCCAGGAGGACCAGTTATGAGTCAGTTCCTACCTATTGGTACACAACAACATTATTGTTGTTGTGTAATAATATGAAAAATAGCATTATCATTATTGCTATTATTATAGGGTTGGGATATAAAGAAAGATCCGTGAGAGAATGCAGAAGTCTTATCAAGGGAGCATGAATATTGCGTATAAATATATATACACACACACACACACACACACACACACACACACATATATATATACATATATATTTGTTAATTTTTACACTGAAGTATTTATATAGCAAATTAAATTCTCATTCAGTTGCTGTGCATATTACTCGGTGACATTGACCATGCTTTTTACGTGATGTCGTCATTTTCCTTTTTCCAGTTTGGTTGTTCTCTTTCTGTCAATCTGTCTTCCGTGTTCCCCTCCCTGTACCTCCACATCCTTTGTCCCAGGTATGTTGACAGTTGGTCTCATTTAGCTGATTGGAGGACCATGTACTATTTAAACCTGGGGAGAGTAAAGACCTTTAAATATCGAGAAATATTTGTATCATGTCCAGCTTCCATCTTAAAAATAGTATTTTTTTAAAAACTTTTATATTTGTTTGCTAACAAAGTTCATATACATTGTGTTTCACACTAACCTTCCTTCATATTGTTAGATACAATTATTCCCATTTGTTATGTTGTATAAAATTAATCACAAAAATAACATTTTAAAGCTTCTTTTGAGATATTTAATTTGATCAAGAAAATGATACTATTTCTTTTTTATTATTGTGTGGATGGTATTCTTTTATGAGGCACTCTATCTGTTAGAAGGAAGCTCTGGTGGCTTAGTGGTAAGGAGTTGCACTGCCAACTCTAAGGCATGCAGTTTGAATCCACACATAGTTCAACGGGAAGGAGATGGATAGTCTGCTTCTGTAAGATTTATTGCCTCTGAAACCCACCAGAGGTTAACTGTGAGTCTGTTCTCACTTGATGATACATAACACCAACAGTCTTCCGGCTGGTAGGTAACATTTGGGAGTGGTTTGAGTTCCATGTTTAAAGAATATCCCAAGGTAACAGTCTTGAGAGTTCCTCTAGTCTCTACCATGTCAAGTCTGGAAATTATCAGGAATTTGAGTTTGGTTCTACCTTCCCCCGCCCCCCTTTTCCACGCAGGACCATACATTGTATCTCTGGTCAGAATAGGCGATAGTAGCAGCTGAGCACCATCTAGTCCCTCTGATCTCACGGGAGTGGAGACCATGGTTTATAACTTGCTTATTAATCATGTACTAGTTTTTCCCTTGAGTCTTCATTTTCTTTATACATTGAGTTTTTGTCTTTGGCTGCAGACACATGGAGACAAATAGTCGAATGGTGCATGAACATGTCTGTCTTGATTCTTTTTCAGGGGAGGAGCAGGCCTTTGACAATTCCCCAGGCGTGGATGAGAGATCTGCTCTGTACTCAGGAGTCCACAAGAAGCCGTTGTTCTTCGATGGCTCTCCTGAGAAACCTCCTGAAGATGATTCCGACTCCCTCACCACCTCTCCATCCTCCAGCAGCCTGGATACTTGGGGAGCTGGCCGGAAACTGGTCAAAACCTTCAGCAAAGGAGATGGCCGAAGCCTGATTAAACCCCCTAAGAAGATGGGGACGTTCTTCTCCTATCCAGAAGAAGAAAAGGCCCAGAAGGTTTCCCGCTCCCTCACGGAGGGAGAGATGAAGAAGGGCCTGGGGTCCCTGAGCCATGGGGTAAGTACGGATGGGGTCTGTTTCTATGACAACCACAGACGCAGGCGCCACTTGCTGGTATCCCTGGAGGAGGTGCAGAGCGTGCGGAAGCAAATCCGCCTGAAGAAGATGGATACTAACTACTCGTGTTCCAGAGCTTTTCTCTGCCAGCGTCCCTCCAGAAAGGGCGGGAGCAATGCCACCTGTGACCTGCAGGTGCCCCGGCCCAAGTCCCGAGCTGGGAGCAGCTGTGGTTTCCCCGGTAGAAGGGCGCGCAGCCGGGCATCGGTCAGCGAGTTCAATATCACCTACGTGGTGGAACGGAGTCTCTACAGCCACCTGAACTTGACCCAGCTAGTGCGGCCCGTCTCAGACAGGACCCTGAGCAAGGCTGAGAAGCAGGACCTGAAGCGGTATTTGCTGGAGGAGGAGGAGGAGGCCAAGAGGAAGTGGGCCGCCACAGTGGACCGCTGTACTAAAAGGGTTCTCTTGAGAATCCACCAGAAGTCTGTGAGTCACACCCATGGTCACGAGGCCAGCCTTGTCATTTCTGTGATGTGCAGTCAAGCATTATGGCCTTTCCTCTGCCAAGCCTGCCTTCTTCCTCTCTTTTCTCTTTAACCATGACATTTGGGCTCCATCCCACCGTCGCCTCACATCTGTAGTTCATAGCCACCTTTTTTTCCCCCCTTGACCTTCCCCCATTTCTCTTCTTGCCCATTGAATTGTTAGGTTTTAGACTTAAACCACCCCTGGACACTGGGCCAGGGCAGGACGTGCGGGGCAGTGGTGGCTCTGGTCTTTCTTAGCCACACATGTCTTGACTCCCAGCCATCGTGTCACTTGGCCTTGCAGAAGCTGATTCAAAACAGAAGAACGACATGCCCTTCAAAGAGATGCCTGCGCTTTGCAGTTACTGCAAACTGTGGCAACTGGCCATGGAAAATTAGCTCACGTCACAGTCACCAACTGGATGATTTGAAAACGTGGCTGAGTGTATTTCATTTAGTAGGGAGGCGAAGGAGGGGCATAGAGCCCTTTTGGTTTGCACACACTTAATGGGACCTCCTCCCCCCCTTAAATGAAGGAATCTGCATTTTACAGTGTCCCACTTTGCCCCATAAAATCTCTTCTACACATAGCAAGGAATGGATACCTATATTCAAATCATCCAATTGTTTTCAAGCCTCTTAGTGAATGAGTAACGCCCAGGAACATGTCTTTTCAAAGTCAGACTCCTTTTGAACTTGAGAGTATATGTATTCTCCTCCCGAAGCTCCCATCCCCCTTTTTGCCTGCACAATAACCCATAGAAAGTAGCTTAGAACAAGGAGGAACTGTGGGGTGCTTGGCTTAGCTCTCCCCCAGCTCCACGCTTAATCCAACTGGGACTGCTGGCCGGGCGCCCCTTGAAAGAGTGGGTTCAACGCCTCCAGCGGTGACTTTCTCAGAGTTTCTGCACATTCATGAATAAGATGTGCCTCCCCGGACAATGACTGTCATTTAAATTCATCGAAGTTCTGCTTTTGTGGAAGCTGAATGGCCAACGCCATCCTTAAAATAACCTTCCCTCTCCTAAAAGGCCTGTAGGTTGCAAGCCCTTGGTTTTTCTAAATATTTCAACATGCATTAACTGCCTTCTTACTTTTCCATCTTTCCCCACTTGTATAAATCTTTCATCGCTTTTAATACTATCAGTATGTAGCAAGACCTCTCTTAGGCTTCCGTTTCGCTTTTGGTAGTGGGTTTTGTTTTACAATAACAGAATTCTCTTCCTTACCCATCCAGCCTTTTCTCCACTCTGACTCACAGACTTTTTATAAAGTAGTTGTGCCTGCCCAGTTGGTCTCGGTGGAGGGTAGTTTTTGCTCTTCCATTTCCTTTATGTGTTGTTGTTCTTCCCAGTGCCTCTCCCTGTATGCCTTTTGACACGCCCCCTGATAACACAGAGGCAGGACTTCTGATAACTGGGTGACCAGGCCCTGAGCTTAAATCCCAGCAGCCTGAGACTTTTCTCACATTGACCACTTTGAGTGGCTCACTTGATCCTCGTGTGGTCTTGTGCCAGTTAAAACTATCCTTGTCTTAAGTATGTTGTTGTTGTTGTTATGTGCCGTCGAGTCACCTGCGACTCATAGCGACCCTATGTACAACAGCCCTGAACTCCGCTCTGTCCTGTGCCAATCGCACTGTCTCCGACACTCCCATCCCGATTATCCCAGTCACTGAATCAATCCACCTCATAGAGGGCCTTCCTCTCCTGCGCTGTCCCTCCACCCTCCCAAGCATGATGTCCCTCTCTAAGGACCGGTCTCTCCTCACAACATGTCCAAAGTATGTTAGACGGAGCCTCAGAATCCTTGCCTCCAAGGAGCCACATGGTTTAAGTATAGTTAGGTTAAAACTATAACAGGACCTTAGCTCTAGATATTACTTTCTGAGTTTGTGTTCATGAACTTTGTGGGCATGTGACACGAAGACGGACATTTGGATAAGTTTGTTTTCAAGCATTGACTTGTCGCCCCATCACCCACCTTCATCCCTATGAAGGTAGAACTATGAAATCTCTATCCCACTTAACAGTGTGAGACGGAACACCTTTAAAGTCATCTGGGCTTTAGGGAGTATCGGACAGGTTTAATAACTGCTGAAATAATGTGCAGTACAGAATTAGACACCTCCACATCAGTTTTCCCTGGAAATACATTTGGACAGCCAGTAGAACAACATTTCCTATTATCCAGAGAAAGAACTAGAAAATTAGTATTTTAATAACATAATTAAGACCTTTTTTTAAAAAAAAAAAATCAAACAGGCCTAAGAACACTTTTTCTTGGTTTAATCTAGAAATTCTTTTCCATTCTTCTTGGCATATCTTTATTTCACCTCCTCTCAAATTGTACCATTTCCTTCTCTTTTCAGCCTCAGTCTTTTTTGCCTCTTGCAAATGCCATATTTGCTTGATGAAACCACAGGGAAATGACAATGCACTGTCTTCACTGAAGGGCTCACCTGTCTTGGTTTGGTGGTGTGTGTTTGATTTTTTTTTTCCTTTGGCCATCCAATTTTTATTTTGAGAAACAGACATGCATGGCATTTTGGGAATTTTGTCCATTTAAAAAAAAAAAAGAAATATTCAACATGTCCAAAACATGTTTTCAGCTGCATGCCTATCTCATTGACTGCTCTCCTCACCCACAAGCATCTCCTGTCAATGTTTACAGATTGATCTATACGGGAAGTGTAGAATGCCAAAACCCTCGTTTAGCCTCCATCTATGTATATATACACCAGAGCAAAGACTAGTTATTCACTTTGAATGTTCTCTGTGCCACCTGGTTTATTTTGTGGTGAAGACTGCCATTTTGAGGATAACCAGTTATTTAAGAAAAAATTTGGACCCCCGTTCAAAAAATCCATTCCTCTAATAATAGTAATACATCCACTGCAGGTTCCTTAGCCTCTCCTGGGTGGTGTCTTCAATGGGATTTGAGAAAACCAGTTGCTTCTTTGCCTCCAGCTTTTTATTTTGTGCAGCAGGCATATGAAGAAATGAGTTTTTAATTCATGGCAGTCAGAGTTTCCACATAAATTCCTTGTCAGCGATTTCGTGTACAGTGAGAAAGAAAGTGCTGGGTCCCAATGCTTCAGGGAGTGGAAAGAAGGAGTGAGAAACTGTGGAGTCATGAGGCATCTGGGCTCCATACTGTGCCCAGGAAGCCCAGCCTCATGGGAAGGACACTGGAGTCAGTTCACTGCCTTTGCAAAAAAAAATAGGAGAAAGAACGTTTATAAATTGAAGAGGGAAAGTAAATATAAAAATTCACTCTAAGAGGTGGTTGTAGCACTGCTTGCTCAGGTTGCTGGCTTGGGGAGTGATTTTACATGGAGAGGGGCTGCCTCTTGTCTAGATACTGTGGCTGGGAGCTGGCATTGAACCTTCCTTTGACTCATCACAACCTTTTCAACAAAGGCATAAAATGCCTAACGGTGCCTTCCTCTGATTGGTCCTGGACCAGACCATTGTGATCCATAGAATTTTTCAAAGTAGACCTCACCAGGCCTTTCCTTCTAGCCCATCTTGTCTGGAAGTTCTGCTGAAATCAGCATCTCAGAACGACAAGAGCTTCTGTAAGTAATGGGTACTCATGAGAATCGATCCAGGTTTCCTGCATGGAGCCGCCGTCTCATTGAGTAATTCTTCTCATGCGTGACCCATTACAGAACAGAGATCAGCGAGGCTGACCTTAAAGGAAATCAGGCCATCCACTGATTGTTATTATAAAATGAAAGTAATGTTCCAGGAGGAAACATGTCTCCAGAGATTATTCAAAATAGCAACAACCTTAAGAAGAAGAAAAACAATTCCGTGATAACCTGTCTTGTTTGTCTCCAGATACCATTTCTGTCACGTTTGGCTTCTGCCATTTCTCCCTCTTTCGACTTATCCATGAGATATGCTAGTTGAACAAGAGAAGCTTCCAGAATGTCAGGGCACAGGAGTTCCAGTCCCTTATCTCGTTTAAGCAGCAACGTCACCACACTAGCTTCTGAATCTCAGAGTAGCTCTGATGGGAAAGAATAGAGGAAATCAGCAAGTCTTTGGGGGCACAAAGTCTTTGTTTTCTTTTTTTAACTATTTTTGGTGAATTCGGTGAAGGTTTACAGAGCAGGTCAGTTTTTCCATTCAGACACAATTCATACACATTTTGGGTCAAAAGTGGCAAATTGGCTTTCCGTTAAACGGTTCATACATATTCCGTTTGATGGCATTCAGAAGGCTTCAGATCCAATGAGCTAGGTCGCTTCTGTGTCACCTGTGAAGCATTCAGCGCTCAGAGAGCCTGAGTGGTTGATCGCAGAGCCAGAAGTGGCGGGACCCAGACTTGAATTTGCTGGGTGACTCCACTGCCTAGACTTTCCTCTTCAGAGAGTTTCTCCTTTATTAATTCAGCTCATTAATATTCATTGGCCACATATTTGTTCTAAATGAGCAACACTGACAGTATCTGTTGGGTTTTCTTGTTCGTTTCTTCCATTTAATGGTTACAAACTGTGGCTCTTTGAGAAACGTGCAATGCAAAGTAACGAGTTCCAAATCTACTATTCAGCTTTGATTCTACATTGCTAAGATGAACAGTATTATTCAAAAAGTAATGAGCTTTGCGTTTCTCTTTCTTCCTAGAGATTCTTATTTTCATTTATGAGGCCTTTTTCTCCCTTTTTAAAATAATTTGGTTTATTCCATTGAGTATCTTTTACTGATACAACAACAGCAAGTTCAAAGTCAATTCTGGAAATACAAAGTCACTGAAATGTGAGAGGCAGTTCCATGAGGTTTGAACCCAGCTGAGAAGGCAGTAAAGTTCTTGTCCTTTATCCAGCGCTGCTGATTTTCCTATTGAAATGAAAGAGTGTGGTCAGAGGCAGTCACAGAGTGAGCGTTTTTTCTTTCTGGGGGGAAATGCGGTGTCTTCATTTATACGCTATGAGAAATAGGGTCATAATTAATTAGGTTGGGCAGCTGGATTGGAAAGCTCTCCACATACTTGGCTAAGCCAGGCAAGGCAGGAGTGAGTAATCCTCTTGGCTTGATTGGACTGCTGTAAACATAACCCCCCCTTTCCTTTCCCAGTGATTTAAAACTAAACAAAACACAAGTTTGTTAGAAAAGCCTCTGTCAGTTGCCTTTGAGATGAAAACCCCATGACTCTCCTCACTGTAGCAGCATTTCAGGCTGAGTTTCCAAGACTCTTGAACACATGGGTGCCCTGATAACTATTTCCTCCCCATCAGGACTGTGTAGCTTGCATTAGGGAAAGTAGAAAGAGACGCTTTATTGCTGAGACGAGAACTTACTTAAAGCACTAAAAACATGGAGTTTTCCCCTCTGTTGTTTGGGTTCTTGAATAACCTGTTGGGTTTTGCATGTGAAGGAGATCAGGATTTAGGATGAAGAAGCATTCTGGTGGCCCGTGGAGGGACACACCGAGGGACGTTTCTTTATGACATGACCATGTGACTCTTCCCTCCTCATCATTTCTTGTTTCCCACATTCATCCTGTACACACACATTTGTGATTCAGTGCTCTCCAGGACAGGGGGCTCTGGGGTCGGGCGCTGAAGGCTGACTCAGTGCTGACTGGTCTCTCCCCGCCCCACTCTCTGCTCTCCACAGAGAACCTGCAGCTTTGGAGGATTTGACCTGACCAACCGCACTCTACACATTGGCAATAACAACTCCGACCCGATGGTGAGTATGTGTCTGAAGAAGAGAAGCCATCAGAGGTGCACATGTCAGAAGGAAGGTGGTCAGGATTCAAGTGATGGGGGTGACAAAAATTTCACATGTACTACTTTTTGTGGAAATGAAAACTGGGTAAGGAGCCCTCTTGCTAACTAAAAGACTGGTGGGTGAGACCCACCTAGCAGCTCTGTGGGAGAAAGATCGGTTAAGATTCTGCTAAGTCCAGAAAATCCTGTGAGGCAGTTCTGCTCTGTCATATAAGGTCACTATAAGCCCCTGACCCCATCATCACGCTGACCCTCAATGGGCCTGAATCACGTCAGAAAAAGCCCTGTTTCTCCTGGTCTGGGACTCCTCCCTGGTCCACAGGTCCACCTGTGACCTCATCCCTCCATGGGGGCCCAGGTCCTTTAATGCCTTTGTTTCTAAATCTGCTCAAGTAAAACCATTCCTCCATTGGCTTTGACTCTCATGGATTTAACCATTTGTGCATGCATGTTTTTTTCTTCCTGTTAGTGCAAGTATATCTAATAACAATTCACAGATAATGCAGTGGAATGCTGCGATTTGCATACTGAGTGTTTGCACCACCAGAGGCAATGTCGTCCCCTGTGACTGTTGCCTCTGAAAACACACTGGAGGGTCAGCTGTGAGTCAATCCTGACTTGATAGCACTCAACAACAACAACAACAACATCCGCATCATGGGCTTAAGTTTATAGTGCCCAAGGCTTATGGAAAACCTAGGTGTTTCTGGTCTGATAATGGCATAGAATTACCCAGTCTCTTTGGGGTCAAAATAGGTGTAATTCCTCATGACTACAAGGTATTGGCTGCCCGGAGGCAGCTAGATTAGCTTACAGCTCAGGGACAGGCCGCTTCTGTCTCCTACATGGCCTGCTCCATAAAATTCGCTTTCTCAAACCCCAGGAACTTAGGTGAATCTGAGGTGTGGCTTTGTTCGTCCCTTGTGTGTTTTATAAAACTGGGAAGTTTGGAGTTCAGTTTGTTTATCACCACGTGTCAGCCACATACGTTCAGTGTGAAGTAGAAGGGATCTGAGAATTTCCTGTAAGAAGAAAACTATTTTAATTGGATATAACATTTTATTGATTGATAAATTAATAATCTTGTTTAGTAAATCTTGAAGAAAGAAAAGCAAGTGCCGTTTCCCCCCTTTCCTGAAGACATTTTGATTTTATGTTTTGCTTTTAATGACAAATTGAGTGAGAGGTGACCACAGTCTGCCTTGTTTAGAAGAAGAAATCTACCCTTCAGAGCTGATCACGCCAAATGTTGTTGTTCGGTCTATGCTGTTAAATGAGAACTCAGAGCTGGCCCTCCAGCGGGTGCTCAGACATTGTGAATTGTGTGGGAAGGGTTTGTCCATCTTTCTCATGCTGGTGGATTTGAACTTCCAGGGAAGCATCACATTTGAGTGGATAGCTCAATGCCACCATCTTTGAGTTAGTAGCTCAGTTTTACCAGAACTCCCGTGTTCCATCAGAACTCCCTTGTTACCATGTGCTATCAAGTCTAACCCAACGCACAGCTGACCCTCCAGTTGTTTTCAGAGGTACTGTATCACACAGGAAGAGATGGACCATCTCTCTTCTGTGGAACAGCTGGACTCGAACCACATGCTATTGGAATGGCACGCGACTCCTTTCCATAAGCTCCCACAATTTGTTATTAATTCCCATTCCTAGTGACCCCATGAAAACCCATCCTGTTTCTCAGCTGTAATCTAAATGGGGGCAGACGATCAAGTCTTTTCTCCCAAAGAACAACTGAGTCAGCTTTGAACCACCAGCCTTTCAGTTAGCAACCAAGCAGCCCGCCCGTAACTTACGATGACAGAAATTCAATCAGACGTTGGACTCTCAATGGCTGAGCTTTCCTCATTTTGTTCTGACTTCTTACCCTTTATCTAAAAGGAATTGGTAGTGTTTCCCCTCTCTTCCCAGACTGCTGGAATTATAGGTATGTAGGAAGTCAGAATTCACTAATGACTATTTATGGATGAAATGCAGCCCTCTTAGGTTTGTTTGGGTTTTTTTTTTTTTTTTTTTTTTTGGAGGGAAGGAATATGTTTCATTTTCACTATGTGTATTTTAGGGAGTTCTGGTGGCCTAGTGGCAAGAAGCTGTGCTGCAATCCCAAAGGCACGCTGTTCGAGGCCACCAGCTGCTCCGCAGGAGAAGAATGGGTAATCTCCTCCTGTGAGATTCACTTCCTTTGAAAACTCACAGGAGGGTCAACTATGGTTCGGTTCTGATTTCACAGTGCACAACAACAGTAGCCATCGCAGCAGCATGTGGATTTTAGATGAAGTTTATACAGCAAAGTAAGTTCCCATACAGTCAACGGGGTCCCATTCATCAATCAGTACACAGAGGTTTCGGTGATATTTGTTACGGTCCCGGTAATGTGTCAGCTCTCTCATCCTTTCCTGGCTGCCTTATTTGTCTCCTAGCTGACCTGCCCTCCCTTGCCTTCTCATCTTTGTTTCTGGGTAAATGTTGATTATTTAGTCTCCAGGGCTGATTGTTGAAAGGGCACATCCCTCCTGGGTGTTAACTGATTTTTCAGGCCAATTTGTTAATTAGCTGGAAGATGAACTCTATCAATGACTTCGGTTCCAGGTTCAAATTATATCACACAGTGATCGTCTCAGGGATTTCTCTCATCCCAGACAGTCTGGTTTTAGGAATTTGAATCTTGTTATCCATTTGTCGTCCGTTCTAACCTGGACCTTCTGTTATTTCCTCGGTCGGAAGTATCAGTGGTGGTGGTCGGGCACCGTCTCATTCTAATGGTCTCGGGCTAGAAGTGCTGGCCATTCATCGGGGTTGCCAGACTTGTGGACTGATTTCTTCCTTGAATCTTTGTTTTCCTTCACTCTCCTTCACTCCAGACAAGTAGAGACCAATCTTCAGTGGCCCTTTGTGAGATGTTAAGACCCCAAACGTCACTTAAGAAACTAGGCTTTGGAACCTTATCTTTAGGAACTAAGCTATGCCAATTGATGTGGTTGTCTCACAAGACTATTTCCTGACCTTCCTGACCTTGCAATGCTAGTAAATGAATTCCACGAGGTGTTGGGATATGTCTGGGAAAGATCTCTAACCATGCTCCCTCTGTATCTTACTGTAGATGAGAGTTCATATGCAGCATATATAAACACGTACATACATATATCCACGTGTATTTCCACCCACTTTCCCCCACCCAGAGAGCATAATGACTGCCTACCTAATGACTCGCATGCGTGTGCTTGCTGTCACTGTTCCTGCAAACCCACCGCTGTTGAGCCCGTCCCAACCCTCAGCAGTCCTCCAGGGTGAGAGGACAGGCTAGAACTGCCCTATAGGGATTCTGGGGCTGGAAATCTGCACTCATGCGGCTGCCCCGTCTGTCTCCCACAGAGCAACTGGTGTGCTGGAATCACTGATGTTTACTGTTGCAGGCTGCTGCTTTAACTATAGTGTCCCCGGTGTTTCTATGTGTTTGCAAAAACCAAAAATCCAAACTCCTATCTAAAGAGTTCATTCTGACCGAGTGGGACTGCCACACCATGTTTCTGAGTCCTGAAATCTTCGCTGACATGATGAAGATGGCACAGGGTTCAGGGCTGTTCGTAGCATCACTAAGAGTCCTTCTTGACTCGACAGCACTTAACAACAACAAATATTAGCAGGAACGTGGAGTGGTCGACAGCCCAACAGTTAACTGACTACCCCACAAGGGCTCCTTCTATGTTGACCACGAGATCCACTGTCTTTGTAGACGGCAGCTCCTGGTGATCCTCCACTAGGCTTCTCAGGCTGCACACCCTTATGGGAGGAGATGATATTTACTCCGTTGTTGTTATGTGCTGTGGAACCGACTCCTGACTGACCCTCCAGCAGATTTTCAGAAGGCCATAAATCTCACTGGAGGGGATTCTTCACAGAGCACCTGGTGAATTTGAACCACATGCCTTTGGGTTGGCAGCACAACTCTTTACCACCAGGCCACCAGAGTTCCCTGTACTTATTCTGTTGTTGTTGAGTACTGTCGAGTCGGAACCGACCCATTGCTGCCCCTCCAGTAGGTTTTCAGAGAGAGAATTTTAATCGCGTGAGAAGCGATTGCTTGTCTATCCCCCATGGAGCAGCTGGCAGATTTGAACCGTGTGCCTTCGGGATTGGCGCGCAGATCCTTATATGAAGCCAGCATAGCTCTGGTTGTCCCATCTTTCTCGTTGTCATCATTTACTTTGGTGAAATTGTGCTGACTCTCCCCGTATTCCCTGGATTTTAGAAAATGGTGGGGAAAATGTAATCAGAGACAACTGTACTAAGATTGAATGAAAAGAAAAATGATTCACAGTTCCCTTTAAACAGACAGAAAACTCCTCAGGGCTCAGTCGGTTCCGCTTTTTATCCCACAGACAAATAACACAGCCCTGAGTTATCCTGCGGAAACTAAAGAACCTGGCAGATGCCAGTGCTGCTTTGAGAGGTGGGTTTGAATACTAAAACCTGCTTCTGGACTTCACTTTCAGTGGTTACCAGTTGCCATGGTGACCTCGTGTGGCTCAGTGCAGAACTGTGTGCCATCCGATTTTCAATGGCTGATTTTTCACAGGAGGTTTGCCAAGTCTTTCTTCTGTGGTGCCTCTTGGGATCCCAGAGACTCTAGGTATTCTTGAGGAGTGTCAAGGCAAGACATTGCGGGCTGTCACCATGAATTAAAGCTCCCTTTGTAATATTTTGTTTTCCAGGGCAAAGAAGGAGATTTTGTGTACAAAGAAGTAATCAAATCGCCCCCTGCCTCCCGTATCTCTCTGGGGAAAAAGGTGAAGTCGGTGAAAGAGACAATGAGGAAGAGGATGTCTAAGAAGTACAGCAGCTCTGTTGTGGAGCAGGTACGCAGCTCCCAAGTTCAAGGCACCCAGCCTCTCCCGGACAAGGTTGTAGATAGATGACGCCTGCTACTCTCAACATAATTGTGCTTTGTTTCTGTGGACAAACACTGCGCGTCACAGACATTCATTGTGTGAACACAAAGTCACTCAGGCATGCACAGCCCTGTGCTTGTGCTGGGAATACACACTCAGAAAGGAGAAGAGAGGGGAAACAGAGGTGTAAAGGAATTGTTCCCTTCTCTGTACCAGGCGTGCTGAAATGTAAACACAAACATTCCATCCTCTAAAATGCCAGTTGCTGCAGATAGCTTTCATCAGAATCAAACCAAAGAAAGAGTCCAGTTCTCTCCATGAGTGGGCTTTTGAAGTGTGGTGTTTCTCATCAATCATTCGTTCCAGAAGCATACTGCAAGCTGGAGAAGTAAAGGGTGGGTAAGCTGAAAATGCTTACTGCCACATGACTCCCATAATATAAGTGTTCCCACAAACCATGTTTCATTGACCAGCCTCTCAAATTAGGTGTCATGGAATTTGCTTCCACCACAACCACCCCTTATTTCTAGAATTTCTCCCCAAGAAAGGTAACTAGTGTTTGTCTCAATTGCCCAGTAAAAGGACTGGACATACCACCGAGATGCGACGTGTTGACCATGGGGGTCTCTTATTGCTGTGACAGCACTTTCTGGAGTCTGAGGACTTCTGCGGGTTCAGTTCCAGACCACCACAACTCACGTGATTTTTTTTTTCCAAATTTTTATTTCCTAATGTATACAAAAGTTGTATACATTACATTATATACCCTGATCCGGGCTATAGTCTTCGCAGTTATGTGCTATGCGTCAGAGAGTCGGACAGTGAATAGGGTTGATAGAAAGAGAATTGATGCCTTTGAGCTGTGGTGCTGGAGAAGAGGGTTGAATATACCATGGACTGCTAGGAGAACAAACAGGTTTGTCCTGGAGAAGGTGAAGCCGGAATGCTCCTTGGAGTCAAGGATTCTGAAGCTTTGTCTGACATATTTTGGGCATGTTGCAAGGAGGGACTGGACCTTGACATCATGTTTGGCAGAGTGGAGGGGAGGTGAAGGAGAGGAAGACCTTCGATGAGATGGATCGATTCTGTGACTGGAGTGGTGGGAATGAGTGCATTTGAGATGGCTAGGTTGGCACAGGATAGAACGGCATTTAGAGCTCTTGTACATAGGGTCGCTATGAGTTGCAAGCGACTCGATGGCACGTAACAACAACAACAATACAAAAGTTGTATGGGAGCTATGTTATAGTCTATTAAGTGAGCAATAGTGTTATGAAAAAGTTTGAGGTATTGTGATAATATGACAGAGGTATAAGGCGAGCGTAAGCTGTTGGGAAAATGGCATGAGAAGACTTGCTTTTTATACAGGATTGCCACAGATGGAAAAAAAAGACTTGCTTTTTATACAGGATTGCCACAGATTTTTTTTTTTTTTAAATAAAAAAATAAAGGCATTATACATGAGACACAGTGAAATGAGGTGTATCTGTACCTGGTCTGATTGCCTCTATATGTGGGTGGTGCCTCTGGGTCTACCAGTCAAGAAAGCAGGTATCTGCTTAGCTGCTGCCCTCTGCTGGGCCCATGAGTCAAGTGTTCAAGCCTTCTGTGCAACTCACAGAATCCCAGCTAACATAAAACCAGTCCTAACTGGTCACCTTCCCTCTACTACAAGGCTTCTCTGGGGGTTTTGCTCCCACCCAACCCCGAGGCCATGTCTAGAGAGGTTTTTTGATCGTCATGACTGGACTGGCTGGAGAAAGGGCAGATTACTGACAGCTGGTGGGTCCAGACCAGAGTTGTTCCTCAGCACTTTGTAATGCCCAGGACACCCCCATATTAGCAGATTAGCCAATGGGTCCAGACCAGAGATGCTTCTCAGCATTTTATAATGCTCAGGACACCCCCACATTCGCAGATTAGGCAATCCTATATATTAGTTGTGCCGGGGTTGAGAAATCCTGGGTTATTAGATGTGCAGAGCAAGTCTGGGCAGCATCTGTGCGTGTTCCCTGAATAGTGTCCCGTCTTTTCGTCCGCCTCCATCGGCATAGCAGCCATGATGCTCCTATGAGGTGAGAGAGAGAGATCACAGCTTGCTAAAAGCATTTCGTTGTGTTTGCTTTTTCCCCAAATTCAAAAAGCTGCTAAAAGCCTCAAAAAACCCACGCACCTTGGAGTTCACCCTCAAAAAACCCACACGCCTTGGTGCTCACCGTTTGATAGATCGTAATCATGGAATCCTAGTGTCATTTTGAGTGTTTTTCTATCATTATACTACCAGCCAACAATCTTGTGTTCTTAGTTATCCTGTTTGCTATTTTATTTAATGTGTTCATTTCATAGATGTTAAAAATAAGCATCATTGTAATGCTTTTGTGTAGGCAGAGACTTCATGCTGCTAGGTTCTTGGTTGTTGCTCCTGAATTTTTAGTGCAGCCCCACTGATAGGGAGCTTGATTCATGGCTGTGCCCCCCGCCCCATCTGGGTCGGTTCCTGTTCTTACCCATAATCAATTAAAAAAGTGACGAATTCGTTAACATTAGGCAAAACATCTGAGACCGTATTACAGCAGAGATGTATGTCTCATATTTCTTCCAAAAGATGGGGTTTCCCCCCCCCACCTCAAAGCTATTTAAGTAAAAATGTCATTGACTTTATGATTCAGACAGTCAGAATGGAAGTGTATTCCAAGAGATCTGCTTTGCCATTTCAGCTATTTCCTATAATGATAACTGTTCCTAGCCGCTGTGTTTGTGGTCGTCTGCTTGCTTTTCTGAAGGGGGTTCTGGGTGAGGAAATGCTTTCTCTAGGGCCTGCAGGGACGCGTTCTAGTCCTTGTGATGATTCGGCAGCGTGCAAATAACAGGTTCCCTTCAGCTGGTTTTACGCTCACGTGGCTGAGTCATACGCCAGTGAGCCGTCTAGCCTAGCAAATCAACTCTTCTCTCTACAGACTTTGGGAAGTGTGGTCATGTGTGCCCTGAGAACACCAGGAATCTGATCAACATGTCATGCTTTTCTCCACGCAAACAGGAGCTGCTAGACTTAGAATCCAGGAAAGGCAATCCCATCACTATTGGAGTCAATTCTGACTCTCCATCAGATTTCTCAAGCTGCAAAGCTTAATAAGAGCTCATTTTTCTTACACAGAGCAACTGGTGGATTTGAACTGCCAACCTTCCAATTAGCATCCCCACCTGTAACAGAATACGGCAATAGGGTTCCTTTGAAAATTCACTGTTGTTGCTGTGCTATTAAGTCAGAAAGGACTCTTAACTGACCGCGCAGTGGGTTTTCAGAAGCGGTAAATCACGCAGCAGGAGATTGTCGTTCTTGCAACGTGTGGATTTGAACTGCTTGCTCTTGAGTTGGCAGTGCAGCTCCTTACCCAGTAGGCCACCAGAGCGCCCTCTACTGCTCCCCCAAAGAAAGGCAGAGCATTGCCGAGGTGTTATGCTCTGTATTCTGATCTCTTCCTGCCTGTACAGCGATTCACAGTGTGACATGTAGAAATTTTGTTACTGACAGAAAAACTGCATTTTCACCATTTATGTCTCTTAGTTGACATTTCTTTAGCCAGTTTTAACCATTTGTTAAAGAAAAACCATGAGACTCCAGCCAGGATGCTTTTAAACAGGCAGTGCGCTTTTCTCCCAGGGTAGATGCCCATTTCTAAGGTTGTTGAATTATTCTGTGATTGTCCTTCCAGATCCTAGATGAATAGTGAATTGTGTGTGACCTACATTTAAAGTCCAGCCTTGTTGGTAGACTATTAAATATGCTTGGCCTCTCTAAGCCTTTAAATAAATATTTTGTCAAAGAGGTAGATGTGTAGGTGAAGCTTTCAAGGACATTTATTTGCATATGAAAAATAATTTCGAGTGCTTGAAATAATACTTACATAAAGTTAACAATAATTACTTAAAAATACAGATAATATAGATTAAAAAGGAGGAGAATCCTGGGTCTCAAATAAAATATGGATATGAAGACCTATTTGATTGATTGAATGAAGGATTAAATTGCTGAGAAATAGCTACCATGATGGACCCAATCCCCATAAAGATAGTGCCCATCACTTCCCCTGAGTGGAGGCTTCCTTGATGGCACTTAACTCACATAGCAGCAGATGCTTGCAAGTTACAAAATGACGCGTGCCCACCATGATGAAACTTCATTCTGTTGACACCGTTTCAGGACTCAGGCCTTGATGGAATGCCCGGCTCCCCTCCGTCATCCCAGCCGGACTCAGAGCGCATGGACAAACCCAAGCTCAAGGCGGGTGGCTCTGTGGAGAGCCTGCGAAGCTCGCTGAGCGGCCAGAGCTCAATGAGTAAGTGTGGATGGAACCTTGGGAGTTAAAACCAGCCCCTTACTGAACGCTGCTCGCAGGTGATTCAAAACAACCCCTTCTCACCATTAAGGAGCCGTTGGTGACACCGCTGCAGATGGCGGGACTTAATCAGACTTATTTAGTCACTAAGTGGTGGGACCACAGGGCTTACTGATTTTGAGGGAGAGGATAGCAAAGCATCTTGGAAGAAGGATCTTGTGTTCACAGGGTCTGTGAAGACCAGCAAAATAAGGGTGGGGGTTAGTGGGGGGGAAAGGGAAAAAGAAAGCATCTGCCATCAAGTTGATATTCCAGCTCCTGGTGGCCCCATGGTTGTCCCAATACAACAGGGCCTCCTAGGATTTTCAGTGGATGGTTTTTGGGGGAGTAAGTCTCCCAGTTTTTCTTCTGAGGTACCTCCTGAATAGACTCAAACCTTCAGCCTTTTAATTGGTAGCTGAGTATGTTAACTGTTTGCACAATCCAAGGAGAAGGCCGAGAGGAGCATGTGTCTTTGGTAACAGACACCACCATCCACTCCAGGACTGGTGGGGGTGTAGATCAGCTGGTAATGGGGGAAAACCAAGGGTTACTGACACCACTTAGAGCTCTTGGCCTTGGGCAAGGGACTTCACCCCTCCAGGACAGTGTGTGTCCTTATATGTCAAATGGAGTATTGATAGGATACCTACCAATTATTGGACGTGGGTGTTAAAGGCAGGGTGCATTCGGGAGTCTCTGTCTTATATTTCCCCTGCTGTTGGAAGTTTGAGAGGGATGGTTTTCAGGGCCTCCCTGCAGCCGGCCTGACACTTAATGACCCCTGAATCATTCTCTTCCTAGCCTGTGTGCAGGAGATCTGCAACTTAGCCGTATTCTTCCTTTTTTTCCTGGATAGGTGGCCAAACCGTGAGCACGACGGATTCTTCCACCAGCAACAGGGAGAGTGTCAAGTCAGAAGACGGTGACGATGAAGAGCCGCCCTACCGGGGCCCCTTCTGTGGGCGCGCCCGGGTGCACACCGACTTCACGCCCAGCCCCTACGACACGGACTCGCTCAAGCTCAAGGCATGTGCTGCGAAATGCCCCAAAGTGGCAAGCTTTAAAGAATAACATTGATTGTTCTCTCAGTTCATGAGAAAAGATGCCCAAATGTAGGTGTGACTCCAGGTGGAGGTTCTAGTCTATTTCAACTCCTGAGAGTTCTTATTGTGGCCCTGGGATAAATTCCAACTTTTAGCCAGCCTGGAGAGCAGAGTGGAGCTATTCTGTGTATGTGCCAAGGCTGTAAATCTTTTTTCCCCCTTTCTTTACTAGTTTGTTTACAAAATTTGAATACAAATTTGAACAAATTCTTTCCATTTCCCTCACCTCCCCCATCAAATTGTACAATCCAATGATTAACCCCCCCTTCCCCCTGTACCTCCACATCCCTCTGCTTCCAGCCTCTCCCACCCCTCCTGGATCCTTATACTCATTCTACAATAATGGTTTTATACAATATTTATCCTTATGGGACTGAGTTAGTTCACTCAACATAATGCTCTTCAGTCCCTCCCCAGTTAGGTAATAATTTACAAAGTTATTGCTCCTGCATGCTGCGTAGTATTCCATTGTATGAATGTACCATAATTTTTCTATTCACTTGTGGTTGGACATTTGGGCTGTTTTCCATGTTCTTGCAATGGTGAATAATGCTGCTAGGAAGTTTGGTGTGTAAATCTCAGTTTGTGCCTCAGTTCCCATATTCTCAGGGTATATTCCAAGTAGTAAAATAGCTGGGTCATATGGAATTTCTATGTTCACCTTTTTAAGGAAGCACCAAACTGCCTTCCAGAATGGTTGGACCATTTTACAATCCCACCAACAGTGTATAAGAGTTCCTTTCTTGCCACATCCTCCCCACCGTCTCTTACTTGCTTTGCTGCCCTGTTAAACTTTGTTCGATAAGCGACTGGCAGGTTCTTATTATTGACCTTTTTATGAGCTGCTGAGTGCTTACTCACTGAGCTACCAGGGCTCCATTTTTAGCTTCTAGGAGCCAGCAATCTTGGAAGGACTTGGGCTTATATATTTATCCGCCTCTGGCGTACTGGTCAGAGTGCTTGTCTGCGAACCTCAAGGTTAGCAGTTTGAGCCCAAGCAGCCTGACAGTCCACTTCTGTAAAGATTTATAGCCACAGAAACCCTGTAGGACAGTTCTGTTCTGTCCTGTGGGATCTCCAGGAATGGCTGATTCAGAGTCATCCTACAGGACACAAGGGGGCTGTTGGTGACTAACTCAACAACTCTGTTTTTGTTTTTCAGGCAGACAGGTGTCCTCTCTTCTAGGCTCCATGCACCCTCCGCCAGCCCCACCCCCACCCCCAATCCTGTTTAGCCCTGTGGTAATCTCTTTCTCTAACTCAGAAATTTAGGGCACACCCTACACTGATTAGGGCCTTAATTACACAACAAAGAAACCCTATTTCCAAACAAGATCACAGAACATAGTTTGAGGGGAGCACACTTTTAATTCTTCACAATGTCTCCTCTGACCCCAGAGAGTTATGTGCATCATTTTCTTTGTTTCTTCACAGAATTTTCCTTTTTGCTCCCTTTTTGCTGGGCTCTCATGGAATATACTGGACAGTATCTTTACAAACTTGTCCCCATTTTGGGAAGACAGACAAGAGACTAGCCAACTTTCAGGCATTAATTCCCTCTGCAGCCCCCGTGTTCTCTGCTCTGAGGCTCTCCACTTCTACCTCAATTGCTATGCTGATGAGAGATTCCTGCCCTCTCTGAGTGATTAGAGGTCTTTCTATGGGGAAGATGGTGCCTTAGGAAACACAGGACATCATCATTACGGGGTAGATTGCCACTGGCATTTGATGGGTGGAAGAGTTTTCTTCCAGGAAGTAGATGATAAAAGGGTATTCAGAGGGCCAAGTTTATGGTGACTGCACACCTCAGTCTAGGTACTTCTCAAACCCACCTCATCCTGTGGCACCAGAGAGTGGAGATAAAGACCTAAGCCTTTATTTTGGCCTTCGTGCAAACTCCCAAGTCATTCTTTTCTGTAAATCATTCAAAAGGGTGATTTATGTGGCTCTGGTCTTCAGAGTGATTCCACATCTGAATAGTAAATGCATTTGACTGGCTTGTGCTTAGAACTGTATCTAATGGAAAGACCTTTGTTCCTTCGTCCATAGAAAGGCGATATCATTGATATAATCAGCAAGCCACCCATGGGGACGTGGATGGGCCTGTTGAACAACAAAGTCGGCACGTTCAAGTTCATCTACGTGGATGTGCTGAATGAGGAGGAGGAGAAGCCCAAGCGCCCCACCAGGAGGAGGCGGAAAGGAAGACCACCCCAGCCCAAGTCTGTGGAAGATCTGCTCGACCGGATTAACCTGAAAGTCAGTCACTTACCATCGTCACGCAGTATTCACTTCACACGTTGTCTGCTCTTAAAGCAGGAGGTTGAAGAGGTGGTTTTAGGACGTCGTAGAGGGTGACCTCTGTCATTCAACACGAATGGAATAGCCAGTATTTTGCAGAGATGGCTGTTGTTGTTGTTATTAGTTGCCAGTAAGTCAGTTCTGTTCGATGTTGACCCTGTGTGTAAGCAGAGTACACGGCTGCCTGGCTCTGCCCGACCTTCCCCAAGGGTTGCCTTTAATGTGTCATTCCACCTCACTACAGGTTTCTCTAGTTTCTCTGGTCCGTCCCTTTACCAGACACGGTGTACTTTTCTAGCAGTATGTCTTAGTTCATGGCATATCCAGAGGGAGCAGTAATCTCACCGTCTTTGCTCTAAGGAATGTTCTGGCTTTCCTAAAATGAATTCAGTGGTAGCTCTGGTGGCCTAGTGGTAAGAAGCTGCTCTGCAATCTCAAAGACACGCAGTTTGAATCCACCAGCAGTTCTGGGGGAGAAGGACGGGCAATCTCCTCTCATGCACTTTACAGCCTCTGAAAACCTGCTGGCAGCTCAGCTATGAGTCGATTCTGACTTGACAACACACATCAACAAAACAGATTTGTTCACTCTTCTGGCAGTCCGAGACTTCCCCTACCTTTCCACACAGGCTTCTCTGCTTAAATAATGCACACATGTGGTGTACACGAGAAACTAATGCAGAAACGTGTAATGTGTATATTATATGGGTATAAAAGAAGGCACTCTGCATTCCTCGCCAGTACCACAGTTTAAACACATCAGTTCCGTCTTCTTTCTCAGTCTCTGACTTTTGCATGCATATGAGACAAGTGATCATGATCAGATGCACCTTAGTCATCAAAGTGGCATCTGTGACTTTTTAAAAAGCTGGAATACTTGTCAGTGTTCTCATGTTGCCCTGGACCTCTGCTACAGTGATTTCATAAGCCCAGGTCAAAACTTGGTAGTGACCCAAAGGGCAACTTTTAAAGAAATGAGAGCTTTGCGCCCCACCCAGAAGGGCACTCTGGCTCCTAGCGCACTGCCTGCTGAACGGCCAGCAGGCACCCTCCGCAGGCGCCATGAGAACCCTTCCCCCAGCCTCTTCACCACCATCACTCCCAGCCCTCGGGAGACTAGATCTGCAATGGTCCTTGCAAAACCCTCTTGCTCCTGAGTAAGCGAGAGAGCTCGCTGAGTTGTAGTTCAAAAGCTCTGGGAATGAAGGCAGACTCTCCTCCTTGCTGTGATGTGTTGCGTTAAAGCAGTCAGTGCCTGTCAAGGGCACAATTAGAAGGCAAGCCGGTGGGCTCCGTCACGGCATGCCCTGCCCGTCTTCTCAGCCCCCGGTTAATAAAATGCCCCGTCTGCCTCCTGAGCCGTAGGAGTGGGATGCACAGCTTATAATGCAGATGGCGCTGACTAATCTTCACATTAGCATAAAAATGATGGAAGGGGGTGGCAGGGTTTAACCTCGCCGTTAGTCAGTCACGTGTCACAGGGCAGGATCTGCGGACTCACTTCTGCCTTCTCTATCTCTCAGGAGCACATGCCCACGTTCCTGTTTAATGGCTATGAAGATCTGGACACCTTTAAGCTCCTGGAGGAGGAAGACTTGGACGAGTTAAACATCAGGGACCCGGAGCACAGAGCCGTTCTCCTGACTGCGGTGGAACTGCTGCAGGAGTATGACAGTAAGTCCCTGTGCCCACGGGGCTGGGGCACAGAGCCGCTTCTGGGGCTCCGAGCCGCTGGCCCAGCCTGGCCGGTCACCTCCTTGCTCCTGCTGTTTTCAAAAGCAAGGTTAAAAATTGGTATTAATTAAGTCCAACAGCGCCACGGCATACAGATTCCCAGTGCGTACAGTCCAGTGAATGTTGTTGTTATTATTGTTGTTATGTGCTGTCAAATCAGAACTGACTCATGGTTGACCCTCCAGCAGGTGTTCATAGGCAGTTTAACTGCGCTGGGGGGGATTGGCCACCTTTCTCTTGCAGAACAGCTGGTGGGTTCCAACCCCTGGGAAAGGCCATGTCTTACCTCAAAGCGACCAGAGCCATAAAAAAATTTAAAAAAAAACCAAACCCTATTGCCCTTTCCTTTCCTGGCATGTTCCTAGAAAATCACAGGGAAATGCTGTATCACATGGTCAAGAGAATTGAATGGCCATTGTTTAAAGAACTGCTGCAGACTCTCTTAGCTACGGGCTGGGACAGGAGCCTTCAGCAGGACCCTGGGATATGTGGGGGCCCAAGTGTACCAAAATGCTAGTGCCTTGCTGAACCAAGAGTTAATTACTCCCCTGAGGGCACGAGGCAGTCTTTTCTTATTGAATGTGTTGGTTAATGGATAAATGGGATTCATCCCTTTCCACTAAACCAGGAGACAATGTCTGTCTGAAGTGAGTACAATAGTGCGGGACTCCATCCTGGCTTGAAGAGAATCAGAAGCTAAAACAGCAGCTCATTTTCACAGACCATGAAAGGAGTCAGTGAGCCGTCTATGTGAGCACACAGGATCCTTTACTCCATTAACCCAGTCCTATCTCGCTCTTTATTCTTCAATCTGACATTCAGAATCTCCTCAAAATGATGCGTCACAAAGGGAGCATCCTTTCCAGTTACTGACTTCAAATGTCTGTTCGTTCAAGGGTTCAGCTCAAGTTGAGCCTCGTCATTGCTAAAAGACACACCGACACCCTGCGTAATGGTGGGGAAAATCGCACCCCAGCGAGCATATCGCAGCCATGGGAAGCGAGTGTCTCAGGACAGATGGATTCCCTTCCACTCACTAGCTCATGCCCTCTTAGTTAACTGATTACATAGAGAAGGAGATGCCTGAATCATAGAGGAATACGTGCCTTCAGGGAGAGTTGGAGGGAATGGCGTTTTGTCATTAATACCACTTTGTAACTAGGCATATAGGGTTTGAATCTCCCAAAAGACACCTTGGGGTCCTGGAGCCAGCTTGTGTGTGAAGAGCTTAGCTCCATGCCGGCTACAACTGACCAGCAGTGACCTAATATTGAACTATCTCTTCTGGGCCACATGGTTATCAACTAGCTCGGCCACTGTTTCTTGGCTCCTGATGGCAGCTGGCCACCTGCTTCATTCACTGTGGTTTCTTTAATATTCAAAAGAGAGGAAGAGCACAGCTGAGTGTAGTCAGGGTTTGTGCTTAGCCTGTGCCCTGCCTTGCTGACTCAGATTCATCCCCATTGAGACTTTTCACTAGGGGCCATTTAATGCATCGGGGTCTTTGCCCAGCACTCTAGGCCATACCCTGTTGTCTGAGACCCACTGTCTCTTCCAGGATCCCGTCCTGAGATGACCCTGTCCTTGCACCAGCTGATACTGAGTAGTCAGTCCACCATGATGCTAACTCAGAAAGCTACGAGGGCCTCTCTGCATCCTCATAAAGCCCATTTGGAATCTGAGCTGCACCGCTACTTAGAATTTTCCCAATAAAGTAATCCTTCCTTATATAGCTTCAGAAACAGGGCTTCAAGCTTGGGCTTTGGGGTTACTGAATAGTGCTAAGATTCTGGGTTATAAGAATTTACACTCATTGCATTTCATTTCATTGTGTTCTAGAAGTTCTGTCTATGAGGAACTATTAGGGACAAGAACATATTGGTTATCTATCAAAACAACTCTTTCTATGCTAAGAGATGCAGAGATCTACCAGGACCTATGATGTTAGGTTGGTTTTATCATCAGTTTGGAACTGACTCAGAGCTGGCTCTCCAGGGAGTTTTCAGAGGCAGTAAATTGCATGGGAGGAAATTGCCCATCTTTCTCCCACAAAGCAATTAGTAGACTTGAACCATGTGCCTTCAGGTTGGCAGCACAGCTCCTTACCCCCAGGCACCGAAGATCTGGCAAAGTGTCTAGCCCAAACTTGCATTGACAATAGAAAATCACACCATCAGTATTGCTCTAGCCGGCCTCTGCATGATATCTGTGGATGAGGAGCCACCTCCATCCAAGATTCCATGTGGAAAAGATGCTGGTGGCCGGAAGGTTCTTCCTTACCCTAAGTCCAAACCCACACAATCTAAGGTCTGCCACATGAAAGCTCCCTTTTAAAAATTAATTTTTATGTCAATTTGAATTAAAAATTATTTCAAGGATAGAGACAAATAGAGCAAAGTCTATATATTCTTCTTCCTGAATCCACCTAAAATGACTTTGCCAGAATTGTGTCAGTTCTTATTTGTTTTTAAAGATAGATGTGTCAGAACTTCTAAAACAAGAATGAAGAAATCGAGGAATTCTAGAAACTTTTGCCATTTGATTGAAAATAAACATTAAATGAACAGAATATGCCGTTTTGCTTTTTAAGGATAAAAAGTAATGAATGAAAAGACATATAAGATTGTTAAAAATCTAGCAATCCATGAACGAATCCCATCTCCTTTCTTTCTTCTC
>NW_006399852.1:2018404-2024222 GCF_000299155.1 Elephantulus edwardii | reverse complement strand
CAAATTGTACAACCCAATGGTTAATTCCCCCTCCCCCTGCACAGCCACAGCCCTCTGATTCCAGACTCTCCCACCCCTCCTGGATCCTTAGTAAATTATTACCTAACTTGGGAGAGACTGGAGAGCATTATGCTGAGTGAACTAACTCAGTCCCATAAGGATAAATATTGAATAAAACAGTTTTGTAGAATGAGTCCATTCTTTCTTATTTCCAAGATAAACAGCTCTCCAGAAAAGAGTGAATGTCCATGCACATAACCACTCTTTTCTTTTTTATTTTATTGTGGTGAAATACATATAACAAGGCATTTTCTCTATGATCCATTTTTACACCTATAGTGACGTTAATTGTGTTCACTCTGCTGACAGCTACCACTAGCATCCATCCTTGGATGTTTTCAGCATCCTTGACAGGAACCGTGTTTCAGTGACTCTGTCTTGTCCCTCCCTCCTGGTATCCACTGATAAAATTTAGTCTCTGTGCCTTTATTTGTTCTTTATGTGTTCTTTATTTGTTTATTTGTCAGTAAGTGTAGTTTTCTTTTTCATGTCTTACTTCACTCAGCATTATGTTTTCAAGGTTTAGCCATGTGCTGAGGTGGTTATCACCTTTTTGCTGTTTAAAGATTTCATGAGTGTCTTTGTGTGTTCTCTGTGTGTGTGTGTGTGTGTGTGTGTGTGTGGTTTGTAGAAGGTCATTTGCCCCAAGCACCACCTCCCAGATCCAAATTCAGGTCACATCTAGATGGTGTTTCAGCCTCACAATTCATCTCCTCTCTTGCTTGACTGTAAAAATTCCCTTTGCTCCAACTTGTCTTTTCATGACCTTTGTACTCTGGCCTCAGTGCTAGTAAGTTTAGGACAAGAATATGGATTCTGCGGTACATGTCAGAGGCACCCCATCTCTTCTCCAGCTTGCTTGGGAAACACTGACTTTTTAGTTTTAGGGGAATTTTACGAGCATTCCTCCTTACAAGCTGCTATGTAGCTTATTCTGGAAGATCCTGGCTCTAGACTCGGGGCAAATGCCTCATGGTTTTAATAAAACCGTGGATTTTAGAGCCTGCCCAGGACCTCTTGCCTCCCCATCACTCTGTCCACGGTCCTGCTGTGTCTAGTGAGGCTGCCTCTCCAAAGCTGCACACTCGGGACACATGCTCCATTTTATTCCCATTGGTCAGCACTAGCTTGGTGGCAGGAGTGGCCAGTACTGTATGTTTGCTGCTGGGGACAGAGTATACCAATTCCTCTTCCTGGTGTACAAGTGATAGACCAACCCCTCATTTTATAAGGATCATTTTCTTAAATAACGTGGTAGGTTAGTACAAAGGCCACCTCAAACCCACAGACTTTTCCACGCAATAAGGACATTGCTCTAGAATGTTCCAGTATTTGTGTGTGTGTGTGTGTGTGTGTGTGTGTGTGTGTGTGCGCACGCACGCTTTGCCTTGTGTTTCCTGCCAGTTAAGTATTCATTGATTATTTTAAAAAATAACACTAAATGATGTATACTGCATTGAAACCGATGAGGGAGAGAACAGTTTAAAAGGGATATATGATTAGGCATTATTGTCATGACAGGAGTTCAGAATGAAGGCTGCACAGTGGAGTGGACTTAGTAGGAGGGATTGTATAACAATGAAAGAATTTTTCTTTCATTTTTCGAAGAGAAGAGCAAATTGGGGGGGGGCAGTGGTGGGCAGGGAGAAAAGTGAAACAATAAATGAATGGAAATCCAAGGTCTCTGTAAACTTTCATTAAAATTAATTTTTAAAAAATAACACTTAGTGTTCTATTTAAGGACTTACTTTGTTATGCTGTGATAGAAAATGCTGTCCATGTGAAAAATACAAACAGGAAGTGGCATATGGACAACAGGAACAGGAACAAGGCAGCTAAAACAAAGCTTCAGACTCCTTGTTGATCAATTTCATTGTTCTTCATCTGGTGAGGAAAGGGGAGGGAGTGGAAAAAGGAAAAGGACACTCGTGAGGCCAGTGGCTCTTTTATGATCAGATGTGTTCTTTGTTTCTGTTGTATG
Organism: Elephantulus edwardii; assembly: GCF_000299155.1. Lineage (NCBI taxonomy): Eukaryota > Metazoa > Chordata > Mammalia > Macroscelidea > Macroscelididae > Elephantulus > Elephantulus edwardii. Next base: position 2,022,181 of record NW_006399852.1, on the reverse strand, counting down.
TGATCAGATTCTTTCCCTGCAGAACAGAAGAGGTGTTGTGTGTGTCACCTCCACTTCCCATGTGCATGTCACACATGTCCTCTCTGTGGAGGTGGGACGTAGGATGAAAATCCGCATAGCCATTACCCTAAGTTGCCTTGCACACCAAAGCCACGTCTGACACTTCAGAAGGGTTCCCTTGAATGAGGTGATCAGCTTTCCACCCTTTTCCTTCAGAGTCTTCATTGCTACTTTCAAGCAGTTTGTATTTTTTTTTTTAAAGGATACTTGTCATTGAGTCACTTCCCCCTCTTGGTTACCGTGTGTCAGTTTAGAACTGTGCTCCATTGAATTCTCAAAGACTGATTGTCAAAGAGAACACCCGTCCTATCCTAAGGTACCTGGGTAGACTCAACCTTCCAACCTTTTGGTTACCAGCCATGTCCTTGACCCTCTGCACTGCCCATTGGTTTTGTGATTGGGTCCCATTGAGTCAACATCTATTCATAGCTGACCCTTGATAGTGGGATTTTTCTTGGCTGAGACATTTAAGGAAAGAAATCACCCTATTTTTCTCCCAGTGAGTTGCTGCAAAGGTTCAAGCTACCAACTTTTCAGTCAAAGGCTGAGAACTTGACCGTTTTATTTATTACTAAGCCCTTGCTTTTAAATTAAAGCGAATTTCTGGGGCTTTCCCTTTCTTACCTATTTTGGGTTAATAACCTAATGTTGACCCCAAGACAGAAGGAGAAGGTTGTTATTGTTGTTGTTAGGTGTCATCAAGTCAAGTGCAACTCACAGTGACCCTATGAACAAAAAAATATTTGAACCCTGTCCTATCCTGTACCATTCTCACACTTCCTGACACACAAAAGCCCTCTGCAGCTGTCACCATGTTAATCCTCCTAATTGAGGGTCTTCCTCTCTTTCACAGACCCTCCACCCTTCCCAGCATCATGTCCGTCTCCAAGGATTAGACCCTCTTAGCAACATGCCCAAAGTATGTGAGGCAAAGCCTCATCATGGCTGGCTCCAAAGACCACTCCAGCAACACCCTCTTCAAGACATATCTGTTCATTCTCTTGACCGCCCATGGGATGTTCAGTGCTCTTTTCCAACACCACAGCTCAAAGGTGTCAATTCTTTTTCTGTCGTCCTTATTCATTGTCCGGCTCTCAGATGCACAGCAAATAATCAACAAAACCATGGCCTGAATCAGAGACACCTTCATCCTCAACAAAAAAAGACAAAACTTTCTAAAACATTCCAAATGACAAAAGCCCAAGACTTGCCACTGACTCCTCTTTGGTGCGGGGATGGGCTCATCCGCCTTTCACCTGCTGAGATAGTGCAGGCGTCAGGGAAATCTGCAGGGGTTAAATAAAAAGGAAATTTTATTTTGACACTGTGTATTTCCTCTCAAATTTGGGAAGCTGATAATATAAAATATATAAAAAATTGAAGCACCGATCTTACAGATCTTTGAAAAACATGTTGTCTAAGACCATCTTAAGTAGCCCTGGGGCCTGGTGTCTAATATGTTAGACTGCTAAAAGAAAGGGCAGCAGTTCAAATCCACCCTTTGCTTAATGGAGGAAAGATGGGTATCGTCCTCCCATAAGCATTTACAGACTCAGAGCCTGAAGGAGGTTTGCTGTGGGTCAGAATCCACTCCGTGGTGATAGCTTTCGTTTAATGCCACTTTGTCAAAGGCTGTCTGTGAACGGATTGCTTCTCCTTGATGTTGTCATCACTCAGAAAAGACAGAGCTATGCCGGATGCTCTGAGTGTTTCTTCTGTCATTAACCCTGAGGCCAGAGTTACCCTCAATCCAAAATCTCCGTTGCCATCGAGTCAGAATCAACTCCCAGCTGACCCTCGAGTAGGTTTTCAGATGCTGTTGTTCACACAGGAGGAGATTGCCCATCTCTTTCCCATGGAGCAGCTGGCGGAGTCAAACCGCTGGCCTTTGACTTGGCAGCACAACTCCTTACCCACTAGGCCACTGAGGCTCCCCTTGTCCTCAGCTGGGTAACTTTAAAGGGCATTGACGGAGCCCAACTGTGCACTGCCTTGTCAAATCTATCTTTATGTCATACTTTATGGCAACAAAGAAAGTTGCAATCTCATTGCTCACTTTTCATCATATTCACTTTAAAAGTAATTTATTCTTTCTCACAAGCCTGGAGCTTCAAGATGCTTGGTCATGACAGGTTAAAATCAGGATTTGGTTGGCCCTGAACCTCCCGCCCTCCCTCATGGTTCCATGCTGTTTGTTCACCTCTCCTAGGTAACAGTGACCAGTCGGGATCCCAGGAGAAGCTGCTCGTCGACGGCCAGGCCCTGAGCGGATGCTCCCCACGGGACTCGGGGTGCTACGAGAGCAGCGAGAACCTGGAGAATGGTAATGTCTGCATGTCACGCGTGCCTCTTCATCTTCGAGCCCCGTGGTCCCTCCACCCCCATCTGGGCCGAGCCTGGCCTGCAGATCCTTCTCCTTACCTTGATCCTTGAGCCGTGGCTTCTTGGGGGATACTGGCTGTGTTGTTGGTAGATGCCGATGACTGAACTCTGATTCACAGTGAATGAATGGACAGCAGGGTGAACGCTGCCCTTTGCTGTGCCATCCTCACAGTCCCCTCTGCCCGTAGCCATAGTCGCTGTGTCCATCCATGTCCCTCAGGGTCTTTCTCTCTCTTTCGCTGACCCCCTAGTTAAACAAGCAGTGTCTTTTTTCCTGACCACTGGGAACATGTTTCCTCCCCAGCTATTTGTTTAAAGTCTATTGATTTGAGGGAAAGTTAACAGAATCTTTTAGTTACTCATCAGTTTATAAATAGTTTGTTTGACACCCACCGCACTCTCCTCAATGTCGTAACACTCTTCCCATTTCCTCTTTGGATTCCGCATTTCCATTCTCCCTTCTCTCCCACGCCTCTCTGCCTTCTGAGCTTTGCTTTGGAGTAAATGCTTTCCTTTCAGTCTCATTTGGTTGATGGCAATGAGGAGTACGTTCCTTCTTGGTATTGTTATCCATCTAATAAGCTTATTGTTCAGCTGAAAGTCGATCCCTGGAGGTGGGTTCAGTTCCAGGGTTGAGGATGTCTAAGGACCATGATCTTGAGAGTTCCACCAGTCTCTGTCAGGTGTTTTCATTGTAAGATATAGTCATGATTTTTTTTTATTCTTCTACAATTTTCTCCTATTCTTCTCAGAGATGTGTATTATGATCCTAATCAGAAAGGTCTGTAGTGGTGGCTGGACACCATGAGGTTCTTCTGGTCTCAGGCTAATGACGGCTGTGGGTTCTGGGGTTTTCTAGGAATGTTTTTGTATTGTTATTATGTGCCCATGAGTTGACTCTGACTCATATTGACTCTATGAACAATAGTTCGAAACCTGCCCTGTCTTGAGCCAATCCCAACATCTCTGACACGCCTACTCCCATTGCCATAGTCACTGTGTTAATCCATCTCATTCAGGGTCTTCCTCCTCTGTGCTGTCCCTCCACACTTCCACGCATGATGTCCTTCTCCAAGGACTAATTTCTTCTGGCAACATGCCCATGTATATGACATGGAATTTCAAAACTCCTTGCCTCCAAGGAGCAGAATAGTTTCACCCTCTCTAGGACAGACTTGTTTATTCTCTTGGTGATTTGTGGTATATTTAGTACTCTTCTCCAGCATCAGCTCAAAAGTACCGATTCTTCTTCTATATCCTTAATCATTGTCCAGCTACCAGATGCATAACAAGTAATTGAGAAGACCTATTTCTAGGAATGTTGTTGTTATGTGC
>NW_006399852.1:1991426-2017984 GCF_000299155.1 Elephantulus edwardii | reverse complement strand
GCCTGTATCAGATGCACCTTAGTCTCCAGAGAGACACCATGTGATTATTCAAGATATGTAAGAAGAAGAAATAGCCATTGTAGATAGCTGATGCTTTCTGAGATAGATAGATCTTGCCATAATTATCCTTCCATCCTACTCAGCACAGACATTAAAGAATTTGGGACTAGGCAAGCTCTGGTGACCTAGTGTAAAGAAGCTGCACTGCAATCTCAGAGGTACCTGGTTTGAATTCACCAGATGCTCTGCTGGAGGAGAGACAATCTCCTCCTGTACCAATCAGATCTGACTTGATGGTACACACATGCACAAAAAAAGAAGAAGAAGAAGAATTTGGGATCAAAGTTTTATGTCAAAGCAGGGAGGGACCTTAAGCTTTCCAGTATTCCTGACCTAAAAGTTTTGGTCTTTGGCAGGGATCATGAAAAAGACTGGCAATGTAGAGGGCAATCGGGCCCTTATGAACTGAAGAGAATGGCTCCATTACTCCAGGTCTTTGAGCCCTCTTTACCTCAGAAATAAATAATAGTAATTGTTGTTGTTGTAATGATATATAAGTAATTGCTAACATTTATTAGCTGGACACTCAAGCTTAGAAAGGTTAAATAAAAGTCACATGACTTTGTTTCTTCTTTTTGGGTCATGTTTCCCAGGCAACACCAGTCTGGCTCAGAGTCAATGCTGGTCACCTATAGACATTGTTTTGTGGTTCATTTTTGTTTCCATTTAATTGATTCGAACTTACAGCTGTCTAAAATATAGCGTAACTAAATTCTGCCTAGTTAGGCACCAGCCTCCCCGCTGTTGCTCCATTTGAACCCATTTTGAAGCCACTGTGTCAGGCCTTCTTGTAGAGGCTCTTCGTTCCTGCTAACCCTCTACTTGACCAAACATTCTATCCTTTTCTAGAAACTGCTCCCTCCTGATAACATGTCCAAAGGGAGTGAGACAGAGTCTAGCCAGCCTTACCTCTTAGGGGCACCCTGGTTGCACATCCTCAAAGACACATTTATTTATTGTTCGGCAGTCCGCGGGACATTCAGTACCCTTCACCATGATCATTATTCATAGGCATCAATTTGTCTTCAGTCGTCCATCTTCCTTGTACAGTTTTCACAGGCATATGAGGCAATTTTTCTTGCATCTGCCATCAGCACCGAAGAAGTGACCATCAAGAAATACTGCATTGGGTAAATCTGCTGCAAAAGACATCCTTGAAATGTTTTAAAGTAAAGATGTCATTTTGAGAACTCAGGTGTGCCGGGCTCAAGTCATAAATATTTGCACATGCCTCATGTGCATGTGAAAGCTGGCCAGTGGAAAAGGAAAACCAAAGGCAGCATCTTAGACCTTCTCACTTCAAACACCGTAAGCACTTTCAGCTCAGTACTCTTACTTTTACTGTCATCATGCATCAGCCAGTGGCATCTCAGCTTAGTGGAGCTGTAACTAAGAAGGGATTCAGTTGGCATTTGTTGTAAAAGTTATGTTCAAAAAATGACTATTTAGACTAAAGTGTGTGGGCCTATTTTAAAACAAAGAGTAAAGTAACACACAGCATACAAGGCTGCTTTGTCTGTATTTCTTTAGTCTGAGATGTGGGAATAATTCAGTGGCAGGAGCTGTTATTTATGTGACCCTTATTTCAATATGAGCATTTGGAGGCAGCCTTACTGAGAACATGACGTCAAACCCAAGGATGAAGGTTTGGTTCCTTTGCTAGTATTATTATACATCATCCAATTTTTTTCTTCGTAAATAAACTACACCCCTAATCAGAGGCCACCCCTGATCTTCCGACACTTCCCAGCGTGACTCAAGACAGCTGGTCAGCATGGAAGTCACCGTCACAGAGTGACTCCTTCCATGACAAGATAGACTCTCATGGTGACAGCCATAACAAAGATTATAACATCATAGTATCTAAGCTCATATTAACGGTAAGTGACTGAGTTATCCAAATAATAATGGCTTCAGTTCTGAAAAGTGGATCTCTAAATAAATGATTAAATTATAAAACAGTATATTTAAAAAGGGGGCAACCTTCAAAAATGCAAATCAGCTAGACTACAGACGACCACTACATCTAATAAGGTACTTGCATCAGTCTCCCTCAGAGCACAGGAGTGTGGGCTCAGCCTTATAGTTTTGCTCTAAACATCATGTGCTCAGATTAGCCATGTTCATAGTCTAGTTATTGGATATTATGTGGTTTTATGTTAAGAGTATTAAGTCCCATATGCATGAAAATGGTGAACTCAACTTTGAATCACTGGTCTACCTAAGTAGGTCCTGTCTTAGTTATCTAGTGCTGCTGGAACAGAAATGTCACAAGTGGCAGGATCTAACAAATAGGGAGACTAGAAGTCTAGATTAAAAATACCTGCTCTATTGAAAGGCTTTTCATCATTCCCTTAGTTCTGGGGTAAGCTCCTGCCTCCTTTCAGCATCTGTGGGCCCAGCATTCTTTGGAGATCTTCATGTGTCTTACATCAGTCTTACTTTGAGTCTAGGAGATTCTCAGCCTAGATACCTTGGATGCGAACAAGGTGTGAAATTGTCCAAAGTCCACAACTCAAAGAAGCTAAAAACACTTTAAAAGAGGTGCTCAGAATAGGTTTCACTTTTTGATGAGGGGGTACTTTTAATCTTTTCTGCATTGTCTTTAGGAACCTTATGTTGTTGTTGTGTACCATCAAGTGATAACTGACTCATAGCTGACCCTCTTACAAGTTTTCAGAGGCAGTAAATCCCATGGGAGGAGATTGCCCATTCTCCTTCTGTGGAGCAGCACATGGATTCGAACTGTATGAATTTTGGGATTACAACACCACTTCTTACCACTAGTAAGGCCAGATAAGACCATGGTGCCCACTTCTGCTTGTGTTTACTCAAAACACTAAAACCAAACTTCATGATTCTGTCTAGTTCTCATTAGAAAAGTAATTGTATTGAATGGTGGAATCAATACAAAGTATGTTTAAAGGAGCTTCTTCTGTATGTGATTAGTAACTTCTGCTCTGAAAGATTATGCTGCCAATGGCCCTGGTTATATCTAGGATCCATGGCCCCTGAGGGCTTTTGTGATCCCAAGGTCCTCAGTGGCTTGGGTTTTGGTACTCACCACAGAAGTGGGAACAACCTAAGATTTTGCCACGAGCCATTCCCCAAACACATTTCAGCTTTGATCTGTTTTATAAATGAAGTCCCTGAACTAAATTTCATTAACAAGAACTCCCTTGCATTGAGAGTGACTGACATCAAAGCTATGCCTTCCTCAGAAAGGACGGTTCTGTTACCATGACTAACTCCATGATCTTTTCTAACCTCGTCATTATTCTAGGCTAGTTAGAGCCTCCTGCTGGCTGAGGTTAATAAATTCTGCTGAAAACACCTGCAACCATAAAACCTAAATTGTGTGTCTCCTATGACCCTTTTTTAAACTCAATAAAAACCATCATTTGAGTGTTGGGAACTATTAGCACTGTAAGGAAAACAATTTACCGGTTAGATGATCCATCAGGGTCCCACGAGCGGCAGTCTCATAAATGACTTCTTTACGCGTCCCCCGTCCAGAGGCAATTACCTCGGGGCAGGATGACTTGAGGGACACATCTCTTGGTCTGTGGCTTCTCTGACCACAGATTCATGGAACAGTCGATAAGAAATTTCAGAAAGCTGACTTGTCTCACACAGATAAGAAGCTGTAAATGGAGTGGGGTCAGGAGGGCTAAATATTTCTATGGTGTTTCTGATTCCAGCTGTGACCCCAAAACTCCCCATTATCTCAAGACTTGGAACCATAGTGAAGGGTTCACATCTAAGACTCTGTCCAGCACTTGACAACAAAATGAAACACATCCCAGACTTGATTAGGTTTTAGCCACCATTGGACTCCTGCGTAGTGGTTTGTTCATGGCAATGTTTATTGGGTGCCTGTGAGAGCCAAGTTTTCTAGCTGCAGGTTGTGATTCAGTGAGTGGGTCATGAAGGCAGTTTGTAGGCTAGAACCAATAGCATATATCAGAATGTGTTTCATGGAGAAAGGGCCAGTATTCTTAGTCATCATCTGTATTTGGGTTGTGGCCATGGATGTGTATACTGGACATTGGGTGTAAATGATTTCTTATTATGGATCAGCACTGAAAAGTAGTCAGGTAGCCATCAGGGGTACCCAGTTGGGATGGCGCTTACTTCTGTGAGCACCCTGCATCAGGAGCTCACTGCCAGCTGCACACCATGCACTTGCACAGCTCTGAGAGTGCATGCCTCCAAGCTTACACCCTAGACCCTGACTGGATTCACCCTTATCCTGATTCTCATAGGGTCTGTGGAGCCCACAGATTGTGAATCTTGAGCCCCGGGCCATGTAAAGATGTTTATTAGGGTGGGGAGATAGCAGTGCTCCCCAAACCCCCAGTATCAGCAGAGGCTAGATCAGGATCCCTACTTGGCTCCTGAAGCTTCCTCCTTTCTGCTAATAATCTTTACATATCCCAGAACTGCTTAGTAAATTCCATATTCTCCATCCATCCTGGTCTGATGGGAATCTCCGGTAGGATAGTTGTTGTGCCAAAGAACCTGAGTGCACCTCCAGAAGAACTAAATTAAAAAGGCTGCCAAAGTGTGCTTTAAACTCATGGTGAAGTCAGGTCTCTTCACAGTCTAGGCAGATTGAAAATGGAATTTTTATGTAGAGTTTGTGATGAACGTGATGGCAAAGGTAAATTATATCTCTAAAATTTACATCCACGGGGTTTTAGGGATGTTCTATTAACCTTTAGAGTTAATGTGATAGGCACTTTAAAGCGTCTCTTTTGTTCTCTTATCTATTGTTTTACTACTACTGAACCATGAGGCCGTTGTCAGTATGTTCAGCAGGAACAATAATATAATAACTAACCTTTGCACGGCTGTGATACAGTAACCTTATGAAATGTTTGCTTTACTCAATATGGTACAAGCTTGTGCACATGGTGTGAGGCCTCAGCTATACTGCCCCTCATGCCATACAAGGAAGGACAGATACCAACTACTGCATGTTGGTTTGCGTCTTACAGGAAAAAGTGATCATTAATGTTGCTAATGTGCTGTCACTGGGTCAGTCCATCTCCTAGAGGGTCTTCTTCCGTTTCACTGACCTAATTTTCTAGGCATGATGTCTTTTTCCAAGGACTGAAACCTTGTGACAACAATGCTCAAAGTTTGTGGGACAAAGTTTCAACCCTCCTTAGCTCTAAGGAGAACCCTGATTATACGTTGTCTCAGCCAGAGTCCTTTGTTCTCTTGACAGTCCATGGAATATTCAGTACTCTGTCAGCACTGCAATTTGACGGCATCAGTTATCCTTTGGTCTTCCTTATTCATGATCCAAATTTTACTTGCATATGAAACAATTAAAAATCCCATGCCTCAGATCGGACGTACCCCTTGAACTGACCTCCCTGATCTTTAGCATTTTAAAGAGGTCCCTGACCGCAGATTTCCCCAATGCAACATGTCTTTTGATTCCACAAGTATTGATTGTGGATCCAGATAAAATGAATTCCATGCCTCTTCACTCCTTTCTTCTGTTGCCTATGTATGAGTCCAGTGGGGACAATTTTTGTTTTCTGACGTTCAGATCTAATCCACACTGAAGATGTAGTCTTTGATCTCCTTCAGCAAGCCCTTAAAGTCTTCTTCACATTCTGTGTTCAAGGTAGTGTCACCCATGTGCTGTAGGTTGTTGACAAATCTTCCTCCTATCCTGATGCCACGTTCTTCATCAGATAGTCCACCTTTTCAAAGGATTTGTGGAGAAAGGCTATAACCCTGATTCCTATCTTTCATAATTTTTAACCAAACAGGATCTTCTATTCAAATGACTACTTCTTGGTCTATGTATAGGTTTCACATGAGCAAAATTAAGTTCTGGAATTCCCATTCTTCTCACTTGAGGAGGTCAATATACTTATTCTTCAACTTCAGAGTCTAGTACCGTGATTGACATGGCCCATTTCATAAGATGATTTTGAAAGTCAAGGGAGCTTGTAGACAATTGTGAAATTGTGGAAGGAAACAATTTCTCTCGCTGCTCATCCCTTTGTAATGTCCCGATGCCCAGGCCTTTCCTTTCTGTTCCTTAACCTCATGTACAGACTGTGCCAGTGTTGGGTGCTAGCAAGTCAACTGTGAGATCCAGTAACATTACACATCAAGCTAAAACTACCCAGTAGGGCTTTCTAGTTTTAAATGTTTGTAGGAATAGATTGCTAGGGTTGTTTTGGTTGGGTTTTTTTTTGTTGGTTGGTTGGTTGGTTGGTTATATTATATTGGCTTGCTTACAGAGTTCATATGCATTTTGTTTCACACTATTCTTCATTCACATTGTTTTTCATACAATCATTCCCATTCATTATGTTTTAGAAAATGAATCACTGGATTATTCCCACCATAATAAATAGGTGATCACCAGGTTTTTGTTTTGTGGTTTTTTCCTTCTCCTACAGAGTAGCTGGTTGTTTTGAACCTTCAACCTTTTGATGAGTAGCTGAACATGTAACCATTGTGCCACCAGGAACCTTTGCCTTTACTTGTCCATTTGGGCATTTTATCAGGAGTGTCTCTCACTTCTGTCCACTTAGCGTATGCCCTATCCACACCACTTCTCTCTCCACCCAGTGAGATCCACCCTCCACTTGATCCACCCTTTCTCAGGCTTAGGGGGGAGATGTCAAAATCCTAGAGTAAAAAATTAAATTCCAACTGTTTCTACTAAAGCCATGATGGAAAAGTTACCCTTCATTTACCAGATTGTGGCTTTTGCTGAGTTGAGAGCCAGCTATTTCCCAGCCCCCCTCCTCCACCTTCTAAGCCTGATGTGTATTTAAGGTTTTCACTAGGTCAGTTGGTGCATGTGTTTTTATCACGTGGAGGGTCCCCATCGGACATCTCTGCTCAGTGCCAACTCATACAGCCCTCATGTTATGAATTAAAAATGTGACCAAGGATAGTTAGTAATAGTGTGTATGTGAAACGTAGTAATAAGAATAAAGCAATTTGCATACCACTTGGTGCACAGATAACAAGTCCTCAGTAAAAGTTGTCAGGGAGTAGCAGAAACTGTTCATCATTAAGTAAGTAAAGTCTATCTAGTTGATAGTTCATTCGCAATCTAACGGCTCACTCACCCACTCACTCACTGCTGTTGAATTGGAATCAGCTCATAGCTGACCTGCCAGTGGGGTTTCTAGGGCTGAAAAAGTCCTCAAAGTGACTGGTGGCTTTGAACCATCAGAGAGGCATGGCCTCTTGGTCAGCAGCACAGCTGTCTGTGGGCTATGCTATTCCAGTTCCTTGGCCTATTGGTTAGTTTCTTGAAATTGACACTGTAGGATCCTGGACCCCGGTCTACGTCATAATCGTATAGGTTGTTAATGGCCAAGTGCTGTCTCTAGCTAAGATTGATTGTTAGCTGAGGGGCCCTGGTGAAATAGTGGGTTGTGTTGCTAACCCGAAGGCCACACATCTGGTAGTTCAAATCCACCAGCAGCTCTGAGGGGAAAAGATGGCATTTTCCTTCCTTACTAATTTTCATAGGTCACTGTGGCCTAGTGGTAAGAATCTGTGCTGCAATCCTGAAGGCATGAGGTTCAAACCCGCTAGCTGCCCTGCAGGAGAAGGATGGGCAGTCTCCTCCTGTGCAATTAACTGCCTCTGAAAACCCGCTGGAGGGTCAACTGTGGGTCAGTTCTGACTCAATGACACACAACAACCACCTCAGAAACCCAGTGGAAGGTCACTGGACCCGGAACCAACTTGACGACAGTGAACTCGGGTGCCAAAGTTGGTTGGTTGTGTCTAAGATACTTATCTTACACACATGAACCAACTGCCGAGAGAGGAACGGCTTCCAGGAATGTCCAAGTTCACTTGATCACAGACGGAGCTCAGGGCCACCACTTAGGGAACTTATTCTGGAAGTTAGCCCCCTCCCCTTTTCCAGCACAACCTTAGGACACGACTCAACAAACAGAAATCACCCCGGTGTGTTTGCAGATGGAGTCTGGACAGCCATCCCTCCCTGTACTATTTGTTGACCGGAGCAGACACTTGGTACACGTTTGTGGACTACTGGACACAGCATATTTCTTTCCAATGTGATCCAGTTAATCCCAGTTTCCACAAGCAATTTCGTGGGACTAAGTTTTTGGTTTTGGTGTTTTGTTTTGTTTTTTATGAGGCCACGGTCACCCTCCATCTCAGCGTATGCCCTACACAAAGACGTTAGGTCCTTCATGTAATTCAGGAGTGGGATAAAGGAGTTGGAGGTGGCCATTATGTTAGCACGTTTTTCTGCATCCACTCGATGGCTTGTCTTCCGAAAGGCGGTGGTAAGAGATTTTCCTGTCTTACAGGGAAGTCTCGGAAAGCTGGCCTCCTGCCTGCCAAGTCGTCCACCGAGCCCAGCCTGCAGTCTTTCAGTAGGAACCAGCTGGGTAACTACCCAACACTACCCCTAACCAAGTTGGTGGATGCGCTGAAGGAGGGCGAGAAGGAAAGCCTGCTGGCCAGGGGGCTCGCCCCTCGAGACGCCTCCAGCTGTGACCAGCCGAGAGTGACTGGTGTGACAAAAAACAGGAGAAGTCTCCCCGTTTCCATGTGCCGGAGCTGCGAAGCCCTGGAGGACCCCCAGCCGGTGGCAGCCTGGCCCCGGTCCCACTCCCTGGATGACCTTCAAGGAGGGCCGGATGCTGGAAAGGATGGGCTTGGTGGGCCTGCTGGCCCGTCCCCTCGGGTTTTACCAGAAGTGCCACAGAAGACCCCCGCCGCCACACTCCAGGCGCTGCTGTTGACCCAAAGCAAGAGATGTTCTGATCCCCAGAAAATGACCGCTAAGAGACTGGATGATCCAGGGGCTGTCTTGTCACCTCCTCCGTGTTTGCCCAAAACCTGTGGCATGAAACCCAGCTTAACGAGGACACCTGTGGAGGGTCACAGAAAAGGACATGATTTTGAAGGAACAAATCACCCCCCAAGCACCAAAGAAAAAGCAGGTGCTGAGCAGAAGGTTCCCGAGGCGAGAACGCAGCCGAAAAATCCTTCCCAGCCCCCACCCGTGCCTGCCAAAAAGAGCCGGGGGCGCCTGGCCAACGGCCTCCTCCTCGTACCCACGGGCCCCGGGACCACCGCGTCCAATCAGGACGCACCTTGTCTGCCCATCAAAAGGGGCAGCCCTGCCAGCCCCACTGACACTGACTGCCACCCAGCCCAGGCTGCCAGGACCACCCCAGGGGATGAGTCTGGCAGCCCTGTGAGCACCAGGCCCCCGCCCTGGCTCTCAGAACTCCCAGAGAGCAAGAGTATCCCTGAGCATGGTGCCCGGGCCAGCCTGGTGCTCACCAGGAAGGTGTCCTGCAGCCGCGGGGTCAGCCTGGAGATGCTGACTGAAAACAAACTGCAGGCAGAGGGCATCGACCTCACTGAGGAGCCCTACTCGGATAAGGTAACTGGGACTGGTCCCCAGCCCCATTGGCCTTGGCTTCTGCAAGCTGGGTGGCCAGGCACCATGCCACCCCCGCTGCTCTGAGGCCTGTGCTGATAACAGGAGCACAGACTTCAAGTCAAATGCACAGACAGCTTTGGAGCTTGCTTTTGCATCTTTGTTTTTCATCTTGGGCAGCTATGCTTGGCTGGGAAGGGAGCTGGTGGCCACAGGGTAAGGATTTGAGCTATGAATCCAAAGGCATGTGATTCGAATCTCCCAGCTGCTATACTGGAGGAAGAGGGGGCACTCGTGGGGTTTACAGCCTCGAAAACCTGCTAGAGGGTCAACCATGAGTTGGTTCCAACTTTATGGCACCTAACAGCAATGGCAGCATACTTTGCTGTGTGGTGCAAAACAATTAATCACACAACCAGTAACCAACAGATCAGTGATTCATACCTACCCAGAGGCACCTCAGAAGAAAGTCCTGGTGATCTGTCCCCAAAAGATCCCAGCTATGAAACTTCTATGTTGTGGTTCTGTCCCGTGACATATGGGGTCCCCATGAGTTGGAATCAACTTCAGTGCAACTGGGCAGCTGGTTTGGTTTTTTTGGTTTCATGCTTTGCAGCATCGACTGTCGGTGCTGATGGGAAGATTTGGGGCACAGGAGAGACCTGAGTTCAAGGGTTCTTTAAGGGTTTATGAGATACGAGGATTTTTTTTTCTTCAGGTAGTTACTTCTCCCAACTTCACTGATCATTTGTAGGATGGAGATAGTAACACCTGGGTTAATGACCTCAAGCACCAAAAATCCAAACCCAGCACCATCAAGTCTATCTCTTCCCTTAGCCACCCCGTAGGGCAGACTAGATCTGCCTCCTGGAGTCTCCAAGGCTTTACAGAAAGCACAGTGCCTCATTGTTATCTTTTGGGAGACTGGTGGCATCGAACCACTGAGCTCTAGGTTAGCAGGTGAGAACTTATCCACTGCACCACCAGAGCTCCTGTGTATCTATCTGCCCAAGAGGGGTTTTATTAGGAGCAAATAAAACATGAACATACATTAAAGATTGTGCAACAGGATTCAGGTGTGGTAATTCCCTTGTACAAGTAACTGTTTGAATCAAAGGGCAAAAGGAACATTTTCTAAAACACCTCTTTGGTGCCCAAAACATGTCGATTTATTATTAAGAATCATTTTTTATTTGGGGGGAGAAATGTCTATCTATCAGTATCAAAATAATTTTGAAAAGGATGTGTAATAATGGCTGGGGCTTGCTTTGCTCTTGGAAATAAATGGCTTGCTAGAGTACATGGTTGGATACATGAACCTGCTAACCAGGAATGCCTTTCCCTAAGCCCGCCGCTTCTCTCTCTCCCCCTCGATGTTTTCTGTGTGGTGAGCTGGGTAGAATTCTACTCTGAACGCTGACCTGAGCAAGGCATGGCAGCTTTTAATAAACTAAAAAAGTCAATCCAGCAGCTGTCCCGTCCACTTGAGTTCTTGGCAGCTGCGTTTGTTTAAAACAGAACTGTGTTCCAGAGGGTTCTCAAATCTGTGTGTGACCTTTGCAGGGCAGATCACCGCTGGGTGGGTCCAAACTACCAACCTTTGGATTCGCAGTTGAACTCTTAACCGTATGCACCCCGTAGAGACTCTTGCACTTGAATAGATGATGGAGCCTAAACCAGAGACTGTTTGTCAGGGTGAATTGTGTCCTTGTTTCTGCTGCTTTAGTGAACTGCCTTCACTAGCCTCAGAGGAACAAGGCCAGGCAGAGTGAACACTGGTCCAGAAGATCTAGGATAATCCTGTTCTTCCTTATGTTTCAAGACATTGTCCTGGTGCTAATTAGTATGTAAAAGATAAAGGTGCAAAAGTATTTCCTCTCCAACTTCTGTATGGATAATATAGTGTTACTTTCAAACAAGGCCTTCCAGGGCCGCCTTCCAGCTAGGAAGCACCCTTCCCTGCCTCTGCTGGGTGTCTGGTGGAGGGGCTGGACGCTCCTGCCCCTCCTGATACCCCGTTTCTGCTCTGCCCTCCAGCATGGCCGCTGTGGGATCCCGGAAGCCCTGGTGCAGAGATACGCCGAGGACTTGGAGCAGCCGGAGAGGGACGTGGCAACCCACATGGACCAGATCCGTGTGAAGCTGCTTCGGAAGCAGCACCGCATGGCGGTGAGAGCCCACCCAGAGGGTTACCTCCCCACCCACTCTCTCCCCGGCACATCTCCCTGCGGGCCTTTACGGACTCAGGTGCTGACGACTGCTGACCAGCTCAGGGCCCGTCACAGTGCTCAGCAGGAGATAACAAGGCCCTGGGGAATGGACGCTCAACCTAGAAATGTGCTTCCCCTTTGATTTATTCCGTTGATGTTGAGAATAAACACACACCATTCCAAACAGTTCCTACGTGTCCAATTCAGCGGCATTGATGACATTCTTTCTAATCTGCCACTGTTCTCATCCTCTGTAAGCATTCATTCACTGCCCATTAAAGTTCATACCTAATCTTACCACTTCCTGTTGTCAGTTCAATTCTGTACAGGTAGTTCTTAAAATGGCATAATGCGGGAGCTCTGGTGGCCTAGTGGCAATAAGCTGCACTGCAGTCCCAGAGGTACATGGTTCGAATCCACCCGATGCTGTGCTGGAGAAGGAGGGGCAGTCTCCTCCTGTACCAATCAGTTCCCACACACACACACACAAAACAACACAAACACCAAAAAAAACCCCACCAACCCCCCCCGCAAAAAAAACAAACAAAAAAAGGCATAATGCTCCAGGTAGACCTATTTCTGTACTCAAACTACGTACTCTCTAGTCTGAACCAGCTCATAGCTGACCCTCCAATGGGTTTTCTTAGGCTGAAGATCACACGAAGGGACATTGTTCATTCTCTGTTGAGCTGCTGGGGGGTTGAACTGCCAGAGATGCACAATCTCCCAGTGGTCCGGGCCACCAAAGCTCCCCAGAGTAATTGATTCCGTTTTTTAGAAAGAAAACACACACACACACACACACACACACACACACACACACACACTCTTAATCCTAGCACAGCTGAAACCTTTTTTTGTGCATCTTTGTCATTTCTCTCTGCATACATATGCAATAGTGTTTTGCTTTAAAAACAAAATTTGCTTGTTTTTACCTCTAAGATCACAAATGTGTTCTCCTGTATTAAGCTCTTTTACAGTGTTAACATTCTGCAATGTGGAGGATTTAGATAGTTTGCATCTTTTTATAGTGGTTATTGTTGAGTGCTGTCTAGTTAGAACCAACTCTCAGCTGACTGCCCAGTGGGCAGTTGATCCCACTGGAGATTGCTGGTATTTCTTGCACAGAGCAGCTGGTGGAATCGAACCACAGGCCTTTAGGTTGTCTGTGAAACTCCTTATCATTAAGCCACCAAAGTGTAATCAGGACATTGAAGAACTCCCTTGTTAGTAAATCTTGGTAAAATATTTATAGTTAAATTCCAAGGGAGATTTTGCATGATTGAAGGAATACAAAATTTTGAGGATTTTTGTACTTGGGAGCAAATTATCCTTCTGAGAGAAATCACCCTATTTCTGGTTGGTGGTGGTGATGGTTGCCAGCAAGTCAGTTCCTGCTCCTGGTGACCCCAGGCCCAGCAGAATGAAGCCTTGCCTGGCCCTGCTCTATCTCCATGATCACTGGCGTGTCTGAGTCCCTGCTATAGCCACTGTGTATACTTTCCAGCCTAAGGGGGGTTCAACTTCGAGCACTACACTAGACAATCATTTTGCGAGCCGTATGTTTTCATTGGCTGAGTTTCAGAAGTAGACGGATACCCAAGTCTCTCTCTTGGGTCTGCCTTAGTCTGGAAGCTTTGCTGAAACCTATCCACCAGGGGGGAATCTGTTGATATTTGACGTATCTGGGGCATGGCCTCCAGAATCACAGCAACGCACAAGCTACCACAATATGATAAACCAATGAATGCTGACAAATTTTGCTGTTGTGGGCACTGTCTAGGTGACCAACTCATGGCCACCCTGCGTATAACACGTCAAAACCTTACCTGATCCTGTCCCATCCCCACAACCTCCATTGTGTTTACTCCCATTGCTGCCGTCACCATCCAACCCATCTCGTTGAGGGTCTTCCTCTCTTCTGCTGACCTTCCACCTGTCCAAGCGCGATGTCCTTGCCAAACACCAGCCCCTCCTAACAACATGCCCAAAGTATGTGAGGTGAAATATCCCTGACTTGTCAGTATTTACTTTCTTTATATTAAACATCCATAGCTATTTTGAAAACCCACAATGAGTTGATTACATCTCGACAACACCACCAATATAGACAAAGTGGAGTTTTTTTCTATCATTGTGCATTCAAGATATGGTACAAATGTACTTCATAAAAATGATAGCAGTTTAATACGCCACCGTCGATACCACTGCACAAGTTTGCCTCTTCAAGTCACCTTCGAGGTCTCTCACTGTTGGTAACAGCACAGTGAGGTAAATGCTTAGAGCCTGGAGATTTGAACACACGGCTGGCTTTTGATCTAGTTCCTTGTACCTCCTAGAATCCACGACGACCCAAGCATTTGAGAGTAGAACTGCTCCAGAGGGTTTCCAATGATGAATTTTTTTGCAGGAAAGGGCTCTTCTCCTGCGGCGTTTCTAGGTGGACTTGATTTTGTTAGCACCAAACGCCATTAACCATTTGGATTCCCCAGAGGCTCCTACACAGCCTTCAAGAGTTGTGTTCTCTCTGGGAAGTCAAGAAAGAACTCTTCATCCTAGTCTGTGGCCCCCCACCTGCTCTCACATTCATGTAGCAATCTAACAAGGAAAGATGGTGGGACCACTCCTCTTAGGGGTGACGGAAGTGACAAGTGTGGACTCTTGGTAACACCGTCTTCTTTCTTTGCACAGATCCCAAGTGGTGGCCTCACAGAGATCTGTAGAAAGCCCCTGTCTCCCGGATGCGTGGCATCCGTGTCTGACTGGCTGGTGTCCATCGGCCTGCCCATGTACAGCAGTGCCCTCACAGAAGCGGGGTGCAGCTCGCTCAGCCAAGTGCCTACTCTGTCCCACACTTGCCTTCAGGAGGCCGGCATCACAGAGGAGAGACACATCAGCAAACTCATGTCCGCAGCCAGACTCTTCAAACTGCCGCCGGGGCCCGAGGCCATGTAGCCAGGCCGTATTGGGAGGGGGCCCCCCTTGCACCAGAGCCAGCCTCGCACTGTGCTTCTGACGTGGTTCCTCCTCCCCAGGACGTGCAGACCAGAACCAGAAGGCGGGCCCATTGCAGGACCTTGGCATAGGCCAGAGGAGATGCGTGGGGTTCGCCTTGACCCTCCAAAGATGAGACAAGTACTGCTTTTTATTTTCCGAAACATAAAAAGAACCGAGATGCCAACTTGCCACAGAGGCTGTGCCTCCAGTCTGTGAGCTGGGAGAGGACGGGCAGAGCGGGAGTGGCAGCCTGTCCCTGCTCCTGTCCTTGGCCTGTCACCCTGCAGGATGCCCGAGGGCCAGCCAGGCTGGAGCTAGGCCAAAGGAACTGACTCGGAACTTAGTGTACACAAGAGTATCTGGCTGCATCAGAAAAAAAAGAAATATTGTCCTTTAGCTAAACAAGAGACCTGTTAATAATTGCTTTCTAGCAACCAGCTTTTCTTTGCCTTAACATGAGCTTTGAGCAGTTATTTAACTAGTGTTCATGACTCCGTAACCATAACCAGAATTCCCAAACCTTCAGCTTAGATTGCTGCCTAATATACCTGGGGTGTTTTCAGCAAAAATGAGCTTTTCTAATGGTTTCGTTCTGACATGGCTTATTTTTTAGGGGTGTCTCCCAGACACCAATTTCATGTGGGGTTTGGGTTTTTTTTGTTTGTTTTTTAGGTTTTGTTTCCCGGTTTTTAAAACTAACTGCAAATCTAGTAAGAAGCTCTCTGAAGTTCACGAAGATAACTCGTACGTGTGCGTGTACGTGTGTGTGGTAACTACCCTTCACTTTGATCGGTTTATTTTCGTTACCCTATCGGTCATCGTGCCACCGTTTTTGACTTGGAACCTGGACTGTATCCATTCCAAACTCCAGTCACCAGCGTCTCTAAAGCTAATAGCCTGTGCAAAAAGTCATTGTAAGCTTGAGTGTTCTGGAAAGATGTTTCTTGAAAGGGAAATAGATTGGAAGGTGTTTTCTAAGTTGTTTTTTAAACGCTATAATTAAGCTGTTGTTATATTTCCTTTCTTCCGTAGGTCACTCTTTTCCTTACAACAAAGCTTCATCATGAAGCCATACAAACCACACCAGCCATGTAGTAAAGAATTGCATATTTCCAGTTGCTTCTCATATGGTTTCAGCCTATTTCTTCCTCTTTGAGTCTGGTGTCTGGTTTTTCTAAAAAACAGCAAATTTAGACAACAGTTACAGTTTTCCTTTCTGATGGGATGGTTTTTCCTTTTTGTTCTCATGAGCTCTGCTCTAAGCCCCCAGATGTGGTCAATCACAGTAGAAATGCGTTGGACACAAAGCCTTGAATGAAAGTTGTATAATATTTCATCTACTCATCAAAACGATTTCCCTCAGGAAAAAAAAAAGAGAGAAGTGATTCCATTTATTACAAAGCCATCCTTAATATTTGCTTTATATACCTGGATCCATGTTTTCTGAGGAAAAGGATGTACTCAGGTGATGTATTATTATTATATTGTTTTCTC
This sequence comes from Elephantulus edwardii, assembly GCF_000299155.1. NCBI lineage: Eukaryota > Metazoa > Chordata > Mammalia > Macroscelidea > Macroscelididae > Elephantulus > Elephantulus edwardii. The sequence goes on along the minus strand of NW_006399852.1, from coordinate 2,001,799 downwards.
TCCACGCTTTGAAGTGAGTTTTAAAAAGAATGTTTCTTCGCGAATGCTTACTTTCTGAGAGATATGGTGTGAACACGTGGTGAATGTGTAGAATAGTTAAAGCTGCCAGTCTTACACTGAGCTCTTAACCCCAGCTTCCTGTGGCGTGGTCACGCAGGGCTGCCAGGGCCTCGTGTGGACGCATCCCTAGTCATCACGTGTGGATGCCTTCCCTCAGTGTGGTTTGAATGATGGCGTGCAGGTGGACAAGAACAGACCCATCATACCTCCACAGCCTGTCAGCACCATGTGAAGAAGCCACAAAGGAAAAGGAGAAATCTGACGTGTGTTTCCAAGTTTCAGTTCACGCTCGGTGCAGGGTGTTCTTAACATCATAGTAGCAGCAGGAAAAGGAGCTTTCTGGATTTGAGCATCTTGGAAAGCCAGCCCCTTCTTTGGAAAGAAAGCATTGCTTTTGCAAAGAATATCCAATTCAGGGACCATGAAGATAAGGGTCCAGTGGTGAGGTCTTCCTGATGTGAGAAGCCTATAGTTTTTATTTTCTTGCTTTGTTTTGTTTAGTTTCTAAATCTTTGATAGCATTAGCATTTGTTTGACCTTCTTTTGCTTTAAACTTTCCCATGGATCCTAGAAAAGCCTGAATGTGTGCGTGTTGACAGTTGACTAGGTGGCTCGGGGACACCGGTGGGTATCGGTAGTCAGATGGTGGCACCAGCAATAGCCGGTTCCAGTCAGCGGCATTTGATACAGCATTCTGCATCCCGGTGAAAATGGTTCGGTTGGAGAAAGCACAAAAGAAACCTGGAAAGGTATTTTGGCTCAGGTATTTACACAGCCATTGTGTATGATTCCCCCCGCCCCCTCTTCTAAATTTGTCTGGAAGGAAAAACAGCCAGCCAGCCCCCATAGCTAGTTTCATGCCCAGGAAACCAAGGAGCAGGTATCTTTCCATAGTCATGCCTCATGCCCTGGCCCTTCGTCCTACCTGGACCAGGTGTCGGTGTAGTTGAAAGTACCTGTCCACTGGCAGTGGATTTCTCAGACAGCAGAGTCTGCCTTCCTGACTCCAGCCACAGGGGTTGGTGAGTTTGCCAGGTCACCACCACATGGGTGTACTGTATTCTTTTCAGAAGAAGAAAAAAAAATTCTTGTATTCTGAGTCGAAGTTGTCTAGATTTTAAATTGATAGAGAAGAGAAAAAAAAAGAAAACCACCAAGAAACTGTCAAGCAAGTTATATAACAACTAACAGCATTGCACTTTCTGTATATGAAATCAATATTTAAATAACTTATTTTTCTCCATTGCTGTTCTTAAACATTGTAAGTAGCTGTAATATACCAGTACCAATATGTTCTTGCAATTGCTTCAGCCCAAGAAAGCTGTGTATTGTTTTAAAAATTGTAAAAAAAAAGTGAAACAAAGCAAAAAACCTTTAAAAAATGATTGTGATGATTCATTTAGCAAAATAAGAGGTGGACAGAGGGTTTGCCCATGTGTGAAAACTTGTGTATAATTATGTCATCTCTGTATCTGGAGGGGACAAAGTAAATAAATAACTTCGATTGAATGTGTGTTGTCTTGTAATTCCTTGGCTATGCCAAAGATGAATGAAGTAGAAATGGAATTTGTAGGTGGAAATTTGAGAAAAAGCATTTGCAAAGTATGGCTGATGGGCAAAATATATGACTAAATTAGTAATTATGTGCAATTATTTCTTCTATATCACCTAAGCACACTGAGAGAGAGAGAGTGTGTGTCAGTCTATTTTGTATAGATTTGCTACATGGAATGCTTTTTCCCAGAAATTCTGCATAACCAATTCCTTTATCTCCTCCTCCAGATCTTTTCTCAGAGTTCATTCTCCAGGTCGCCTGCCTTGATGACAGCATCTGAAATTGCACCTTCCCCTGCCACCATGCTCTCAGTGCCTAACATCCTAACAGTAATTGACTTCTTTACTAAAAGTGCTGCCAACTCAAAGGCAAGTGATTCCACCCACCAGCTGCTCTTTGGGAGACAGGTGTGCAGTCTCCTCCTGTACAATTTACTGCTTCTGAAAACCCTCTGGAGGGTCATCTATGGGTCTGTTCCTACTCAACGGTACACAATATAACATGCCGATTATTGTTATCTACCTCCTGCTAAAATTCAAAGACCATGAATGCAGCAGTTTGATCCTCATGTACCCAGGTTTCTGTACCCAACAAACAGCCTCAATTATCTGTGGAAGAAATGACCACCATTGAGTCCTACTTGCTAAAATTGAGATCATCTCTTTTAATCCACTCATTTTCTAGAAACAGACCACAGAGGGCGAAGGAAGAACAGAGGCCATACACAGAGGATAGTAATGGAGGACTGATAGTGGAGCAGGTCTTCTGTGACAGCAAAGACTTAACTCCTACCTGTGCTCCATCTCCTCCCCACAGAACAACCTAGCACGGCTTTCAGACCTTAATAGAGGGAGTAGCTGTTGCAGCATGTGACCACTAGAGGACACTGATTCACCAGGTTGAAAATCCAAAGACAAGCCTGCTACTTTCCTGTTTGTTCTGACGCAAGAGAACCCTTCCTTGGATTTTGAAGGCTGTACATCTTTACGGAGGCAAATCAACTGATGCAGACTGACTTCCCTTTCTCCTGGAGAGCAACTGAGTGGTTCAAATAGCCCAATGACACCGGCATCATATCACCAAGGCTCCTGAGATGCTTGAAGGGAGAGTCTGAATTTGTGGAGTTTGAGATGTGAGAGAGGGTTCCCCAACTAGGAATGAAGACATGTGCAAATAATCACAGCTTTGACCTGAAATCTGATGGCAGGAGGCAGCCCTCGGTCTTCATGGCTCCCAAGTTCCCAGGCCAGGCCTCCTTGGGCGCCACAGAATGGGTGCATGCTCACTGAGACCCCAAGGGGCAGAATACAACTGTCCCATAGGATTTTCTCAGCTGTCAACATTACAGAAGGAACCTTGCTGGCAGAACGGTTAGATGTTCAGCTGCTAACTGAAAAGCTGATGGTTCAACCCCACCCAACAACTCCCAAAGAAAAAGACCTGCTCATGAAAAGACTATGGCCCAGGACATCCTACGGTCAGCTCTCTGTCTCATGGGGGTCCCTGTGAATCGGAATGGATTTGGCAACACACAACAGAGCAGATCCAGGTCATTGTCCCACAGAGCTATTGATCCAGGGTCCCTGTAACGAAACCACCTAATGAAATAGGAGGTGAAACAATCTGTTAAAAACAAAGTGAGTGAGGGATAGTGAAAAGTGGTGGTGAGATGATGGGGAAGTTAGGACCCTCCTGCTGGTGTGTATGCCGAATGGTGCAGCCACTGTGGAGAACAGCTGGTCGGCTCCTCAAAGAGCTAAGCTTCGAACGAGCATCAGTCAAAAGCATGGCGGGTGGGGTGAACACCAACACATGCCTCCAGCTCATTCTCAGAGGCTGTGAATTAAATTGCCCTGGAGGAAATGATCTGTCTCCCTCCCACAGAGCAACAGGTGGATTTGAACTGCCTGCCTTTGCGTTGGCAGTACAACTCTTTATATGGAACCCAGAAATTTCCACTTGCAGATGTATACTCCAAAGATATTGAAACAGGCCCTTGAACAAATCCTTGAACACAAATATACGAAGTAATCCGAATTTTTAGTGATGGGTGAATGGACTAACAAACTGTAGAATGTCTCTACAGTCCGCCCAGCTCACTGCAATCACGTGGGTTCCACCTCACAGCGGCCTCCAACAGGTTTCTAAGGCTGGAGACTGAAGCAGGAGGCCACTGCCTCTCTTCCTCTCTCAGAGCCACTGGTGGACTCGAACCATCAAAGTCATGCAAGCCTTTGGGTTAGCTTTGCGACTTTCTATGACATATGCCACCAGAGCTCCAATAGGCAAGTATTATTTGGCTATGAAAAAAGAACTCTGTTGATATATGTTACCACATGGATGCTTCTCTAAAACTTTGTTGTAAGTGAAAAAATCTGGCTATAGAAGATCACATGATTCATATGACATGTCCACAATGGGATAAGCCTTTTATGACTTGTGGGACATATAGTTCCCACCTGTATTCTCTACTTCTGGAGCTTAGTGGGAAGTGACTATCCCACTTTTAGTACATTCTGCCATCAGGTAGAGGGGCTGTCTACATAACTACAGGATTCTGAAGAAAGAGGCCTCAGCCCACCAAGACTCACACCAAAGATTCCTCAGAATTGCATAAAAATTCATATTATCTTTTTAATTTTTAAAAATTTTATTAATTTTAATGAACATTACAGTGATTTTGAATTTCCATTCACTCATTGTTGCATTTTTCTCCCTGCTCACCCCTGCCCTCAGTTCGCTCTTCTCTTTGAAAAGAAGAAAAATTCTTTCATTGGTATACAATCCCTTCCCCGCCCCCACCCCCACCCCCGAATACTATGCAGCATTCTGGACTCTTGTCATAACCATAATACCCAACCATATATCGCTTTTAAACAGTTCTCTCCCTCATATTATCTTTAAAAAAATCTCAACTCATTCAGTATGTCTGCCATTGCTGAAAATACATGGTTGCAACAAAAAATTCAGAGTAGATAATAATTTGGTTTTCAATGAGGGAAAAGAACAAGTGAGTCATTGCCAGAGATGGGGAAGGAGAGATGTGAGACTAGTGAGAGTGGCTGCCTGCAGACTGAGAGAAAACTTTCCTTGGAAGTCACATAAGTGTGTGGAACTTGATAGAAATGGTATTTGCACAACATTATGATTGTGATTGTACTAAAGGCTCCACAATGGTTCTTGGTGTATATGGTCCAATTTCTGTCACATGAATTTTTCTTGAGGGGGGAAAATCATAGGCAAAGGATTGATCCCACGTAAGTGGAGAAATTGAGGCCCCTTAGAATAAAGTCTGTGGAGTTCACCTGATGATGGGCAGTAATCCAATCTGCAAAATGCCTTCACAACTACAGCAAGGCCAGAGTTTGAGTAAGGGGACCCGGGAGCTTAGCTCGTGGCATCTGGTGGTGTAGTCTGTAGGGCATTGCACTGCTAACTCACAGGTAACATCTGTCTGGTGGTTCAAATTCACTAGAGGCTCCTTGAGAGGAACTGAAGTCCTTTCCTGCCGTGCCATTTACAGCGTCAGAGACTGACAGGAGAGTCAGCTATGAGTCAGTTCATTCTCAACCACAGTGAGTTTGTTTTCTGAGTAACCTAGCCCAGTGGCTATATCAAAATTACACCCTTACGCCTGGGAAAAATGAGACTGAATGGCTGGGCCAAAACATATGCACAGAGTCTGTGACTCGGGCCTGAGAGAGTCAGCTCCCAGTTTTTTTAGCTCCCAGGTTATTTATTATTATTATTATTAATTTTAATAAAAGTTTACAGAGACTTAGGGTTTCCAGTCATTCATTGTTGCACTTTTCTCCCTGCCTACCCTCTCCAACCAAGTCACTCTTCTCCTTGAAAAGAAAAATTCTTTCATTGTTATACAATTCCTCCCCCCAAGTCCACTATGCAGCCTTCATTCTGGACTCCTGTCATGACAATAATACCCAATCATATATCCCTTTTAAACAGTTCTCTCCTTCATCTGTTTCAGTATGCATCACTCTCAGCTTATTCTGACATGCGGTGAGGGCTGACAACATGAGTGCCAGAAGCAGGGAGCCCTGGGGGTTCTGGGGTTGGAAGTGACCTCTCAAAGCTTGATTTCCTGCGGTAGGACCCTGCCGAAGACACTGCCACTGTGGGAAGGTGGTGACGACACCTGGAAAAAGGTGTCTCTGGGCTAGTTTGGTCACCCAAGGAGCCCCCCCCACCCCCACCCCCCCGGCCACCAAGCCTCCACGCTATCACTTCTAGGAGGGATACTGTGGGGAAATGGCCTGACCCCCACCAACCTACAGAGCAGAGACCACTGTTTCTCTAACAGCTGTTCCCTAGCTTTCTGCTTGTTGGTAATGTTGGTGCCATTGTGCTATCGTCCATGGGATGAATTATACGTGGCCCAGCCTGGTCCTAGCAGTTCCAGCCCCTCTCCTCCCACAAGGTGCCTTGTGACAGCTTTCTTGCCACCACTGATGGTCGTGATGCCCATGTCTGGACGGTAAGACACAGGGGAGGTTGGCTTTGGTCCTCGAGGACACAGTTCCCTCCTCGGTAGGAAGAAAGGCTCTCATCACAGCTTCATATGCAAAACCACAAGGCTGAGAAACTTGGTGCAATGGCAGCCATGTGTGTCCATGAGGCAAGGGGGACAGGCCCATATGCTGAGGAAGGAAATGGGGAAAGTTTAGTTTCCAATGTTATTGCCAAGCCAAGGTGTTACCCCCCATGTGACCATGACAGGCTTATCCAGAGCCCTTGCCCTGATCAGCAATTGAGTGAGGAGGAAAAGAGGAGCCGTGTCATTACAGAGATTCACAATCTGTAGCGCTTACAGTCAGAAAGAAGCCAGAACTAAAGGAAAACATGTCAAAGTGAAAGAGCTGAACAGACGGTTTCAAAGGGCAGCTCGGGAGAACAAAACGAAGTATTATGATGGAATGTGCTGAGAGCTGGAAGTGGAGGGGCTGGGGAAAGGGAAGAACTTCCTCTGCATTTTTCAAACTTAAAGAACTGAAAAACAAATTTAAGCCTCCTGTCGCAATATTGAAAGATACTATGAGCAATGTATTGAATGACCCAAAAAGCATTAAAAGAAGATGGAGGGAATATACAGAGTCACTGTACCAGAAAGAATTGATTGACATTGAAGAATTTCAGGAAACACCATATAAACAGGAGCCACTGGTAATAAAAAGGAAGTGGAAGCTGCCTGCATTGAAGGCATTGGTAAAAAAAATAAGGTTCAGGAGTCGATTGGATACCAATTGACTTGTTTCAATTAACAGATGCAGCCTTGGATGCACTCACCAGTCTATGCCAGGGAATTTGGAGGATGGCTGTCTGGCCAACAGATTGGAAGAGGGCCATATTTGTTCCCATTCCCAAGAAAGATGATCCAACAGAAAGTGAAAAATATCGATAACACATGCAAGTAAGATACTGCTGAAGAGCATTAAAAAATGGCTGGAACAGTACATAGATAAGGAACTGCCAGAAATTCAAGCAGAAATTCGAAGAGGCCATGGCACCCGGGATATCATTGCTGATGTCAGATGGATCCTGGCTGAAAGTAAGGAATACAAGCAGCATGTGCATTTGTGCTTTATTGACTATGCAAAGACATTTGACTGTGTGGATCATGACAGGTTGTGGCTGATGTTGAGAATAACAGGAATCCCAGAGCACTTGACTGTGCTCATCCAGAACCTATGCCTGGACCAGGTAGGCTGTTGTGCGAACAGAGCAGGGGAGCACTGGAGGGCTTGGAATTGGGCAGGGAGTGTGCCAGGGTTACACTCTCTCTCTATTCTATTCAATCTGTATGCTGAGCAAATTACCCAAGAAGCTGGATTCTGTGAGGAGGAATATGGCATCATGATTGGAGGGAGACTCATCAATAACCTGAGTTATGCAGCTGACACACAATCTAGCTTGGTGAAAGTGAGGAGGACTTGAAGCCCTTAGTGCACAAGATCAAAGAATGCAGGCTTTGGTATGGATTGCATCTCACTGTCAGGAAAACAAAGATTCTTACCACTGGACCAGTAGGCACCGTCTTGATGGATGGAGAGGAGATTGAAACTGTCAACAGCTTCATCTTTCTCGGGTCCACAATTAACACCCTTGGTACCAGCAGTCAGGAAATAAGGAGACACATTGCACTGGGAAAATCTGCAGTTAGGGACCTTTCTAAGTTTTTTAGGAGTAGTGATGTCAGTTTGAAGACTAAGGTACATCTGATTCAGGCCGTAGTCTTTCGATTACTAGCTATGCATCTGAGAGCTGAAGTATGACAGAAAAAGAATTGACGCCTTTGAGCTGTGGCATTGGAGAAGAGCACTGAACATGGACAGCCAAGAGAACAAACAAATATGTCTTGGAGAGGGTGCAGCCTCTTTGGAGGCAAGAATGATAAGGCCTCACCTTACGTACTTTGGACAAGTTGCTAGGAGGTGCTATTCCTTGGGGAAGGACATGATGCTGGGAAGGGTGGAGGATTGGTGAAGGAGAGGAAGACTCTCAACCAGGTTGATTGATACAGTGATTGCTGTGATGGGCTCTTGTGTATCAAGAAGTGTGAGGACAGTGCAGGAAAGAACTCTGGGGATGTGGCCAGGAGAGACTGGTCATTGGAGAAGGACATCATGCTCAGAAGGGTGGAGGGACAACATAGGAAAGGAAGACTCTGGATGAGGTGGATTGAGGTGGTAATTTGTATAATAGTATTGGTAGGGGTGTTGGAGTCAGTGAGACTGGCTCAGGGTAGGGCACAGTTCAGAGCTACTTTACGTAGGGTTGGTATGAGTCACAGACAACTCAATGACACATGATAACAACAGAAGTTATGGTGGGCATTCTGGACATAGAAGACTGTAGCTCCACAGGCATTTAGGACATCCTCATTTAGCGCAAGTCTCAGTCAGGCAATGAGACTCAAGTCAGACAGACTTTCTCAAGGCTCGGCACAACCTAGCCACCTCCTACCCTCATCAGTGAGCCTGTCTCCTGAGTGTCCCCAGAATATTTCATGGGGATCCTTATGCTCCTTTGGCTTGAGTTCCATCTCTAGCAAGACACCATTCCGCATCCTCCTTTCTCTCTACATGTTCAAATCTTATCATCTCAATTCCAGCCTTCCCTCTCAAAATTGCCCTATCCCAATAGCCCAGAACCCTCCAAGGAGGGGTGGCATATAAGTCATATTTGATCCCAGAATCATAGACGAGTCCTCAAGGAGAAGTTCAAATGCTAACCCGAGCCCCAAAAGCATGCTCTTTCTTCCTTTGCTCCCAACAATCAATTCAAATCTGTGTAACAAATACAGATCGGCTGAAATTCTGGTCCAGGATATTCTGCTACCTCTGATAGATGCCCTTCCCCCAAATTTCCTTAAAAATATTAAACTAAAGTGAAAGAAGTAAGAAGATGTCACTAGTTAACTCCAAGTTTATTCCATTTCTGAAAATAGAAAACCAATTTGATCTACTTCACCAGCGTGAGGTAGAGATGACACAGAATCTTTTTCATTTCATTTACACCCACTGTTCACTTAGTGACTGTCACATCATCTGACATCCTGTATTTAGAACAATTGTGGGGGGGAACCTATTTTGTACATTAATGATGTACATCAGGCATTAACAAATGCCAACATGTGAGGCAAGAATCACAGTGCCTGAGATGGTTAAATTGTGTGTTAACTTGGGTAAGTGTACATCTCGGTGATGTGGCTGTTAAGCCATGAGATTTTGTGGAAGTTACATAGTTTTGTAGTTATGTAATGATATAAGCTATGAGTCGCTATGAGTCGGAAACGACTCGATGGCACAGAACAACAACAACAACAATGATATAAGCATTCTCCTTTTGTCACTGGATGCAATCAGCTTCAATTTTCACATAAGAACCTGTCCTTCGGAACCTAATCGTGTGGATAAGTGTTGAGTAGGTGTAATTGCTTTAGTCCTCCCTGGCTCAGATGACAAGGTCCTTGGGCACAGACAGAAACAGTGGACACTAACTCACCCAGAGGTGCCTCATAAGAAAAACCTGGCAGTCTGCTTCTGAAAGGGACCTGCCTTGATATCCCTATAGGGCACAGTTTTAGCCTGTAACTGATGGGGATGCCTACAGGTCAAGTGACTTGAAAGTGATTGTTCTGGTGGTTTTGTTTCCTAAAAGAAGAGGACTTCCTGCATTTCTTTACCTCACCATACAACGTAATGCCTTAGAATACCAGGTTTAATCAAGGCAGAGAGGTCTGTTTTATCTCCATACAACAGGCTCACATTAGAACCAGGGGAGCTGATAAACTACTGACAGCCCCCGTTTCCCCCTCATCATTTCTTTTGACACAGGATTAGTGTCAAAACGATAACCTCATTGACTCCATCGTCCTTGCTTTTCTAACTCCAGATGTGCACTAAGGCCATAGCCAATGCTTGGGTTTTAAAAAATTGGATTAAAAATACTTAGAAAATGGTGCCACCACTGTGGAAGGCAGTATGGCGCTTTCTCAAAAAGTTGCAAATAGAGATACCATTTGACCCAGCAATTCCACTACTTGCAATATACCCCAAAGAGACCATAACTGACATCCACGCAGATATATGCACACCTATGTTTATTGCGGCTCTGTTCACAATAGCAAGGAGTTGGAAACAACCCAGGTGCCCATAAACAAACGAATGGATAGAGAAGCTGTGGTATATTCACACAATGGAATACTACGCTGCATTGAAAAACAAGGAACTCATGCAAT
>NW_006399852.1:1982975-1991026 GCF_000299155.1 Elephantulus edwardii | reverse complement strand
TTTAAAAAATACTTAGGAAAAAAAACATGTGCACATCCAACAAATTATACAACAAAGTGCAATCAGTGCACTGACTGTCTCAGTCATGCAGGCCAGTTAACATTATTCTTTTCCAAATTATTCCATGACCAGATAAAATAAACCTAGTACACTCTAAGCAATGACTTTCCTTTCTCCATCACTTCCACCTCTAGTAACCACTGATAAAGTTTGTTCTGTCTGTATTTGGCTCAGGAGAAAGACAGGGAATCTCCTTAAGTGTGATTTATAGCCTCCAAAAACTCATTGGCGGTCAGCTATAAGTCAGTTCTGACTCTACAGCAATGAATTTGAGGGAATGTTTGAGTCTTCTTTATATGACTAGGTGGCTTAGTGGCAAGAAACTGTACTGCAATCCTGAAGGCACGTGGTTCAGGGCCACCAGCTGCTACACAGGAGAAAGATGGGCGATTTCCTCCCATGCAATTAACTGCCTCTGAAAACCCACAGGAGGACCAGCTATGGGATGGTTCCAACTTGACAGTACACAACAACAACAACAACAAAATATGTGTCTATTTTGCATCATTGGGATTGTATTTGTCTCTTGTAACTCAGTTTTTTACTCAGCAGAATGTTATCAAGATCCACCCATGTTATATAAAATGCTTTAGAACTTTGTTATTATGGCTAAATGTTCTTTTGTATGTATATACTGGGGAAACTAGTAGCCAAGTGGGTAAGGAGTTGCACTACCAACCCAAAGGCAAATGGTTCAAATCTGTCAGCTGCTTCCAGGAAGGAAGAGAGCAATCTTCCCCCACATGATTTAAAACCTCTGAAAACCCACTAGTAGGTCAATTGTGAGTTGGTTCCAAATTGAACAGTAACAAACAACAAAAACATACAGGTACTTAATTTGGGTTATCCAGTTGTCAGCTGACAATTGGCAGCATCAGGATGGATGATGAAGAGATTGAGATTGTTCACAGCTTTAGTTTGTTTGGCTACACAGTCAACACTCTTGGCACCAGCAGCCAAGAAATAAAAAAATATACTGCGATGAGAAAGTCTGCTGTTAGGGACTTCGCTAAAGTACTGAAGAGCAATGGTGTCACTCTGGAGACTAAGGTGCATCTGATACAGGCTATGGTCTTTCCAATCACTTGTTATGCATCAGAGAGTTGGACAATGACTAGGGAGGATAGAAGGAGAATGGGTGCCTTTGAGCTGTGGTGCTGGAGAAGAGTATTGAGGGTACCATGGACTGCCAAGAAAACAAACAGATTCATCCTAGAAAGGGTTAAACCAGGCTGCTCCTTGGAGGCAAGGATTCTGGGACTTCGTCTGACATACTTTGGACATATTGTAAGGAGGGACAGGTCCTTGGAGAGGGACATCATGCTTGGGAGGGTAGAGGGACGATGCAAGAGGGGAAGGCCCTCTATGAAGTGGATTGATTCAGTGACTGGGATAATCGGGATGGGTGTGTCAGAGGCAATGTAGTTGGCACAGGACAGAGCAGAGTTTAGGGCTGTTGTACACAGGGTCGCTATGAGTCGCAAGCGACTCGACGGCACATAATAGCAACAACAACAATTGCCAGCTGACAGACAATTGGGTTATTTTCTCCATTTGGGAATTGGAAATGATGCTATATTGACATGTACATGAGTCTGTTTGTATCACAGCTATCAAATCTTTTGAGAATAAACCTAGAAGGGGAGTTGCTGGGTCATTGACACAGTGACTGCAGCACTGGGCTCTCGTGTGACAGAGCTGATGAGGATGGCTCGGGAAAGGGCAGGGTTCAGATCTGTCATTCACAGGGTCCCTGTAAGTTGGCAGTACTGTCGTCATCAGGCAATAACAGCACAGCACATAGCAACAACAACAGCACAGCAGTGCGATATTTAATGTCTGGAAGCTGGAGTGGCATCCACCTCTTAAACAACATGCCTGTGGAAACTATGAACTTAGAGTCGGCGATAGTTACAGAAAGGCTGCAGGCCTTTTGTTCATAGGGTCACTATGAGTCATGCTCGACTCGATGGCAATCAACAACAACAACAAAGTACTGAATGCTTCTTCACATAACGCTTGTATCATTTTACATTCCTTTCAGTAAGGGATGTTGTAGTTGTTGTTGTGGATTGCAAGTCAAGCATGACTCATAGCAACCCTATGAACAAAAGGCCTGAAGCCTTTCTATAAGTTCATAGAGTTTCCACAGACATGTTGTTTAGGAAGGATGAGAATTCCTTTTTTTTCCCACACCCTCACCATCTAATCTTCTCTCTCTCTTAAAAAAAAAAAAAGCCAACAAAACAAACACCACCCATTTTTAATTGAAGCTCAACATCAAGAAAACAAAGATTCTCACTACAGGGCTGATTGATAGTATCATGATAGATGGTGAAGAAATTGAGATTGTTAACAGCTTCAGTTTGGTTGGCCTCACAATCAGTACTCTTGGTACCAGAAGCCAGGAAATTAAAAAAAGATGAATTACATTGGGAAAGTCTGCTGTCTGAGACTTCTCCAGATTACTGAAGGGCAATAATGTCAGTCTGGAGACTAAGGTGCAACTGATCCAGGCCATGGTCTTTGCAATTACATGCTATGCATCAGAAAGCTGGACAATGACTAGGGATGATAGAAGGAGAATTGATGCCTTTGAGCTGTGGGGCTGGAGAAGAGTTTTGAATATACCATGGACTGCTAGGAGAACAAACAGGTTCATCCTGGAGAGGGTGAAACCAGGCTGTTCCTTGGAGGCAAGGATTCTGAAGCTTTGTCTGACATGCTCTGAGCATGTTACAAGGAGGGACCAGACCTTAGAGACTTATTAGGCTTGGGAGGGTGGGGACAGAGCAAGAGAGGAAGATCCTTAATGAGATGGATGGATTCAATGACTGGGGTGACGAGAATAGGTGTGTGAGAGCTCAGGATAGAGCAGGGGTCAGAAGGTTGTACACAGGGTCTCTATGAGTCACAAGCAACTCGAAGGTATTTAACAACAACTACAGAGTTAGAGGTGGTGTGTCATTATGGGACATGGTGATATTTTCTTTTGAGGGAAGACATTGGACAATGCTAGTCCTCTTTGCCTGAGATTTAAAGTCCCTAAAGGGGCTTTATCTCAGGCTTTGGCCCCTGGACAAGCCCTTTGACTGAGTACTTTTTTGGGGGGCACTTGGAGCCTGTCACACAACCTTCTCAGGCCAGCTTCCCAATGGGTCTCCAGTGGGAAGCTGAGTCAGGTTACCCTCCAGCCTTTACCTCCACTGGAAGTGGATTTCTTGGGGGGGGGCCTTAGGGTCCTTCCCAGCTGAATCACCTCAGTCCATCAGAGACGTTCGGTTGCTCTGTACTCTGGAGAGGAGTGGCCTCTTCTTGGGGGTTAACCTGTTCCCTGTTGGACTTTCCACTAGGCGAACTCTTGGTTCAAGCCCAAGATACAGAGGAATTGAGCATTTCTGGTCACACGTGTACTAGGACCACGAGTTGCGACTTGACCACATGTCACTGTGAGGTATCCTGAGAGTGACCATGTGACAGGGTGAAGGGGAGCTGCCAAGACGGGAGACCCACTGATCAACTGGAAGTTTGTTTGTTTTTTCAACAGAAATATATTTAATTAGCATGAAATTAAACAGATTTCCAACACAAAAGCTTGGAATTATATGTAACAACCTAGGAATAAAGTTTTAAATTGCTCATTATAAAAATAAAATAAAACAAATTGGCAAAAAACCCCACCAAACCCTATTATCATGAAGCGGTAGCGCTGGACTCAAAGCAATCTTAGGACAAAATAGGACAACCTCACAGGCAGTTGGATCCATATCTCCCAAATCAACTGGCAGTTTTGTTTTTTTCAAGCCAGTAAAGCTCTCTGGTGGCCGGGGTGGGGTGGGGTGGGGGTGGGGTGCTGTGCTGCTCTAGCCAAGGCTGAGCCTCCGGCAGTTCAAACCCAACCGTGTTTCCATAGAAGAAAGATGGGCAGCCTCCTCCTGAGGGATTTACAGAAAAACCCCTGGAGGGTCGGCTATGGGTCAGTTCTGACTTGACAGCAATCAGAAAGAGAGTGGGAGGGGTGAGTGGCCCCAGCCATGGCTGAGAGTGGGAAGGGTGAGTGGCTCCAGCTACGGCTTGACCTCTGGCTTTCCTCTTCCTGGTGTCAGGCCAATTCCTCCTCAGGACTTGGAGGGAGTGAACTTAGAAGTTGCCCCCAACCCCAGTCCTTGCCTTGGACAGGAAAAAGTCCCCTGCTCATCACTTCCTGTTTCAAAGCAACCAGGGCTGATGCCTCCTGTGGACAGTGCAGGGTTCCTGTCAGACAGCGGTGCCCTGCTGATGGCCTGTGCGTGCAGCTGTGTGCCCAGTCCACTCAGGGCCTCCTCGCCAGACACAGGGGCAGTGTGTCCACTTCTCCCATCTTCTTAGGGGAGGGAGTTTTCCACGAGTTTTCCAAGGGCCCTTTGAGCTGTGGTCTCACCCGGAGCCTTGGCCTCGCTCCAGGGAGGAGCTCCATTTACTTTGGCATGGAGACACTTCCTATTTAGTCCCGTTCAGGACCTATGGAAGAGGGCTGGGCTGGCGGGCACCGCAGTGGTCCTCGCCCTGTCCAGACAGATGGAGACTGTGGCCGCCCCGGCTGCCAGGGACCTCCCATTCGCTTCCCCAAGAATTCCTCCTCTGTTGGCTTTGAGGTTCAAGGGCGCTGCCCACAAAAGCATGTTTGATGAGGGGTTCCTGCTGGTTGGATTGTGGAAGGCACCACACATACTCACATTTTCCTTGTGGCGGCCCCCCCCGCCCCGTGTCCTTCAGAAGTTCAAGGCTAGCAACCAGATTCTCCAGGCTGACGTCAGCACGGCCAGGTGAGACCAAACGTGTGTCTGACGCAGAATTGCTGGGTTGTTCCCAGCAGGCTCTAAAAATGTACAAATTAGACAATTAGTTGAGTCTCTTGGTTTTGGCAAAGGGCGAGGTGGACCTGCCAGTGCCCGTTACTCAACCACATCCACCCCCATAAATGTGCTAATTACTGGAGCGAAGTGAAGGCCTCCTACTGTGCTAACAGCGGGCCTCATCCAGTTCCCATCGCCCATCTTCAACCTCGGAAACCTGCGGGTTGCCATTAAGAAGAGATCTAAGAGGCTGCACATACCTCCATGGGAGCTGGTGGAAATTCCAGCACGTTCCTCCCACAGGCCTCTCCCAGCACGCAATTCCACCGGCCGGCATTCCCGGGGAGCAGGACTCCTCCCCCCCCCCCCCCCCCGAAAGTGCCGGCTTTTCTCCGTGGAGGCTCTTGGCCATGGTGATGGCCAGAGTGCCTGCCACGAGTTCTCCCAATTATCCCTAGAAATTGGTGTACAGGTCTCCCCACGTGAGCAAGCAGAGTTCTTGTTCGATTGTAACAGCTTTATGGGATTTTATAAACAGCTTCTCCCTTGTCGTTGATTTCTGGGATTTCCTGGAGGCTTTGATGGGGCTCAAGGTGCCACGGTGGTGCCATTCGTTGCTATGTGTTGTGCTGCTAATGAAAAGGTCAGAGGTGAATACCCCAGCTGCTCCACAGGAGAAAGACAGTGAGTGAGTCCCTGCGAAGGGGGTCTGTGAGCCTGAACTGACTGGGTAGGGGTGGGCTTGGAGGGGCCCTGGAGGAGGAAAGGGTGTGTGGGGATTGAACGGGTGGGGACAAGTCACTGAATCCCTGTCCCCCGTCCTTGACTGTGTATGTGTTGCCTGCACTTCTGGAAAGGGTTGAAACCTTGTTGTTATTGTTAGGTGCCATCAAATTGAGTACAACTTACAGGGACCCTGTGAACAGCAGATCTGAACCCTGTCCAATCCCGTGCCACCTTCACAGTCCCTGATACACTTGAATCCAATGCTGTAGTCACTATGTCAGTCCACCTTGTTGGGGGTCTTCCTCTGATCTTCTACCTTAGAGGGAAACTGACCTCAGTTTAGAGATTCTCTTGCTAATGTTTTAGAGCAGATGGTTTGTACATTCCTTTTTAAGTGGAGTTCTTCTGTAAAGGAGTAAATAAACTCATCCTTCTCGCTGCTCCCTCAGCACTTAAGACACAGACTCCTGACTGCACGATGGTCACTCTGTCCAGCTGCCATTGAGCCAATCCAATTCTGATTGATGACAAATTGGACTATCAGTTGAATCCCTTAGTTTTGGCAGAGAAGGTCGATGTGGATCTGCCAGTGCCCACGACTCTATCAATATCCACCCCCAGAAATGCTCCAGAAATGTCCACGTGTCAGCATAGAATTGAACGTCAGCCACAGGGTGTTCATGGCTGAGGCTTCAGAAGACTTCCTGGACTTTCTGAAGCACCTGTACATGCACTCGAACCTCTGACCCTTAGGCTATGAACTGAGCGTGGTAACCACTTGTACCACACGAAGGCTCTAGGTAATTACTTGTCTACTCGTCTGTTTCCTTGCTAGACTGCAGAGAGCAGCCTTGGTTAAACTCAGCCTCATGCCCCTAACATCAAAAAGAAAGCCAGGCATGTACCAGGCACAGTGCCTATCTGCTGGATGGACAGTACCCAGGCCCCTTGTGCCCCTAACATCACACAGAGAGCCTGGCGTGTACTAGATGTGGTGTCTATCTACAGGATGGAAAGTACCCAGGCACCTCGTGCTCCTAACATCACACAGAGAGCTTGGCATGTGTAAGATGTGGCAGTTATCTGCTAGATGGACAGTACCCAGACCCCTTGTGTCCCTAACATCACACAGAAAGCCTGGAATGTACAAGACATGGTGCTTACCTGCTGAGTGGACACTACCCAGGCCCCTCGTGCCCCTAACATCACACAGAAAGCTTGGTGTGTACCAGACGTGGTGGTTATCTGTCAGATGGACACTACCCAGGTCCCTCTGTGTCAAGCTGAGCCTAACACATAGTGACCATCCAATCGGTTTATGCAAATCTTTGTGGGAAGAGATTTCCCTCTTTGTCTTGCAGGACAGCTGATGGATTCGAAGCACTAACTTTTCATTTAGCAGCCCCATACAATTCACTGTGCCACCAGGGCTCCCTGGGTGGGCCACAGTGAGTACGCCAGCATTCTTCTTTTGCTTCACTAGGCAGCTGCCTAGTGGGTATCGGAACTGAGATTCTCACAGGAGGGCAGCCCAGTCTCCAGCTGCACTTAAAACTGCATGGAAGCAGGAACTCTTTGCCTCTTCTCTGCCCTGGTCTTTGGACTCTTTGTTTATAAGCTGTTGAACACAGCCAAGGAGGTCAGTCTGGACATTATCGGCACCAGCCAAGTGGTCAGTGGGTCAGCTTTCCCGTCCAGCACCACTCAGGCAAAGATGAGACATTTCCACTTGGACTGACTCATAGGCCAAAGCGTAGGCAAAGCCACACGGCACCCCCATGAAAAACAATGAAGCGTGTTACTGTGACCCCATTACGGAGCACTGGGAAGCCAGAATGCCCCCTTCCTTCTGAAGAACAATGATTTGTGTGCTGCATGTCTCTCTGTGAAGCAATGCAACTAGTCGCAGGTGGTGCAGGGGGAGGAGTTGCTGGTGCAAAATCCTTAAGGCGACTGCTAACACGAAGGTTGGTGGTTCAAACTCACTGAGCAATACCTCAGAAGAGGGCTTCTGAAAGGGCTTCTAGACTTGAAAAAATCCTTTAGGGTGAAGAACCACAGTCCTACAAATGGGGTCGCCATGAGTCAGAATCCACCCAATGGCAAGTCGTAGCAGGCAGAGGAGTTGAGGCCTTTTACTGGGCCATCCTGGAAGGCACCAAAACCTCCAGGCGAGCTCTCTGTGGATGGAAAGGCCAAGTCACCCCAGTCTGCTGTAGCTGCCATGCGTACAGGTGATGCAGCTGTTACACTCATGGCCAGGGCTTGTTTTTAAATGCATTGATAAAGAAGTACACAACAGTGGCACCATATAGCATTGGGGTGGGGTTAAGACTGAGAAAAACTGGATGAAATATATTTACGGCATTGAAGTCTATGGGGGAGAGAATAGTCTAAAAGTATTATATTTTAGGGCATTATTTTTATCGT
>NW_006399852.1:1981040-1982775 GCF_000299155.1 Elephantulus edwardii | reverse complement strand
AAGTACACACACTTGTTAAAATGACTATCACACTGTAAAATGGTAAAACGGTACAACCACTCTGGAAGTCAGTTTGGCATTTTTTTAAAACGTGGACATAGAAACTCCATATGGCCCAGCAATTCTACTGCTAGGAATATACCCCAAGGAAATTAGAACTAAGACACAAATGGAAATTTGTACACCAATGTTTATAGCCATGTTATTCACCATTCCCAGAACATGGAAACAGCCCAAATGACCAAACATAACTAAATTTATTGAGAAAGTGTGGCACATTCACATGATGGAATTCTGTGCAGTATTCAGGAACAGAAATTTTGAAAAATACTACATAACTTGGGAAAGACTGAAGAACAATATGATAAGTGAACTAACTTAGTGTTGTAAGGACAAATACTGCATAAGACCATTATTGTAAAACCAGAAAATGTGTATGGAGACCCAAAGGGGGAAGGAGTGGGAGCACAGGGGTGTGGATGGGCAAGGGAGAAAACACAGGGTCACACAATTTGATAGGTGGAGGAAAAGGGAAAGATCTGGTGGGGACCTGAAAAGATGGGGCAATGGTTAAACAGTGTTTAATTTTATAAAGCACAATGTATGGGAATGATTATTGTATGAAACATAATGTCAATGAAGGAAAGTGTGAAACACAATGTCCACAAATTTTGAAAAAGAAATATTTGCAATAAATAAATCACTGATTGTACCAGAAAAACATGACAACCAAAACCTACTATCAAAATTTCCATCAAGTCGAGTACGATTAATAATTACTCCCCGAACAGATCTAAACCCTGTCCTATCCTGTACCATCCTCATCCTCTCTGACACACCTGAGCCCATTGTTGCTCTCACTGTGTCAATCTCTCTCTTTGAGGGTCTTCTTCTCCTTACCTGACCCTCCACCTTTCCAATCTTTGCAGGAAATAGCTTCATCTAGATGAAGTTTCACCATCCTTTGCTTTAAGAAGCATTCCAGTTGCACTTTCTCCAAGACATATCTGTTTGTTCTTTTGGTAGTACATGGGATATTTCGTGCTCTGTTCCAACACTACAATTCAAAGCATCTATTTGCCGCTGAAGTGCTTAACAGGCGATTGAAAAGACCATGGCCTGAATCAAACACAACTTAGTCTTAAACTGATATCATTGCTCTTCAGGACTTTGGAAACTCCCTGGCAGCCAACTTTCCAAATTCTATGCATATGTAGTATGTACCATAACCTATTATTTTGAGACTATATCTATAATTTTCACCAAACAGAAAAAGGAGTTCTGGGCACAAAGAAAGTTAAGAATCCCATTAGACCAACTCTGGCCCATGAGCACCCAGACTTGGTGGAAAATAATCCTTTTAAAGAGAACATTTAAAAAAGGAGAAAGAGAGAACATTTCCTTTTGCATTCTCTCATTATGTTTACTGAAAGGAGGATCGTTTCAGGAATGAAGTTAAAGCCCTTCAGTTTATTCTGGAATGGTGGTGGGCACTGGTAAACACTCCTTTGTAACTGGCATGATGGTCGGCATTGCCAGTAGAGGGCAGTGGAGAAACACTGCAGGAGGAAGGCCAGCCCTTCTGGTTATGGCTTCTGCTTCTCTCTCTCCTGTCTCTGTCTCCGTCTCCTCCTCCTCCTTTTCTCTCTTCTCTTCTCTTCTCTTCTCTTCTCTTCTCTTCTCTTCTCTTCTCTTCTCTTCTCTTCTCTTCTCTTCTCTTCTCTTCTCTTCTCTT
>NW_006399852.1:1978917-1980940 GCF_000299155.1 Elephantulus edwardii | reverse complement strand
CTCTCCTCTCTCTCTCTCTCATATCTCTCTCTCCTTCATCTCTCTCATCTCTCTCTCTCTGTGTCTCCCCCTCCCCCCATCTTTATTATCTCTATCTCTATCTTTCACCCAACATCCTGGTTTCCTACCTATGGCCACCAGCACCAGACTGGAAGCTTCAAGAGGTGGCAGATTGACAGCTTGGGCTGGTGAAAGAGTTGTTTCCTCCACCCTGGGATGAGGGGACCGGGCCTGGGGCATTTCAGAGGATCTCTCTGTCTTCCACTGCCCTGCACCCACTCCTTCCTCAGTGCAGTCTGAATTCCACCTTTGGGGAGAAGTAGTGGCCTCACTAGGATTGGAGTCACCTCCTTTGGACACTCATGGTGTCATCGCAACCTCACTCTGCAGAATCCTTCAAACAAACTCAAACTCACTCCTGCTGTGGGGTCTGCTGTGAATCACATGACCTGCCCCTGGGTCTCTGAGGTGGTCAATTATCAATGGAACAAGAGACTGTCCATCTTGTTTATGAAGAGCCATTGATGGATTTGAACCACCAGAGGTCCCTGGCCTGTGAGTTAGTGGCTCAAATATTCCACGTGCAGACTCCTTAATAATATCGATTGTCACCTTTAATCACAGAATAATGTGTGATGAAGACAGTTGCAACTTTCTTTGAATTTGAATACAGTATTTCTTCGATTATGTGAATACTAACAACAAAATTGTTTTGTAAAACCTTTTTGAAATTGAATTACATTATCAGTAACATTATTATTAATCAAGTGGATATCTTTTTTGTTTTTCTTTTCCTTGAGTTGCTACTTCATCCTCAAAGAGTTAATCATGTAGGTTTACAAATACTACTTACTGTAGCTTGTAATATAGCTAAAACACCAGAAAACGGAGCTCTGGGGCATAGACCATGAGGAATTGGACTGTTAACCCAAATGTCATGTTTCTCTGCTGGTTCAAATCCACCACTGGTTCCACAGGACAAAGTTTGGGCAAATCATGTCCTGTGATTTATAGTCTTGGGAGCCTTGCTGGAGGGTCAGCTATGAGTCCATTAACTCCATGACAATGAGTCTTTTGGGTTATGAAAACATCCACAGCAAGGAAAACAATAGTTGGAGAGCTGCCTGAAGGGCAGGCACCCCGAAACCAGGTAACTTGAAACCTGTCACTGTAACTTGATAATAACTGTAGCTTTGAACGGAGCTCACTGGAAGTTTCAAAAAGTAAGACTACTATTGAAAAAAAGAAATAGAAAGATAACTAGTAAGATGTGTATAAATGTTGAGTATGAGAAGAGGAAAGGAAGGAAGGAGTGGAAAATGAATAACGTGGGGAAGTAGTAGGAGCAGAGTTTATGAGCAGGTGAGTCAAGGGACAGTAGGGACGTGAAGAAATAGGAAAGATTCAATGGAAACTCAAAAAGATGTAGTAATAATAGATATAAATAGTAATTAATTTTGTAAAATATAATGTATATGAATGACTGTATGAAACATAATGTAAGTGAAAGATTATATAAAACACAATGTACATGAATGAAACACAATGCATGTAAATTACTGTATGCAAACCAATAAAAGAAAAGCAAATTAGCACAGTGTTTAGCCTTGTTATTACACTGACCCTGGTGGACATTATGCTGAGTGAAATATCTGAGTCGCAAAAGGGCAAATACTGCATAATGCCACTGTTATAATACAGGACTGATATTGGGGTTAGGGGGAAACTAAGAAGAGAGGGGATATATGATGTACACTGCATTGAAACAGAGGGGGTAGAGAACTGTTTAAAAGGAATATGGGATTATAAGTGTCCAGAATAAGGGCTGCATAGTAAAGTGGACTGGGGGTGGGGATTGTATAATAATGAAAGATTTTTCCCCCTTTTTTCCAAGAGAAAAGCGAACTAGGAAGAGGCATAGACAGGGAGGAAAATGTGCAACAATGAATGAAGGGAAAAAGTACATAAATAGATGAAAGATATATACATATATAGAGAGAGAGAAAGAGGGAAGGAAGGAAGG
>NW_006399852.1:1977024-1978782 GCF_000299155.1 Elephantulus edwardii | reverse complement strand
AAAGATTTTCTCTCTTTGGTTGTTACAACTAACTACTCTCACTCCACTCTCATTGCCACAGAGTAAGACCTGATGATAGCCAACCCTCTGTTGAGTTTTGAAAGCAATAAATCACGCAGGAGGAGACTAGACTGCCCCTCTTGCTTGTGCAGAGTTGCTGCTGACTTGAACAGTCAGCTGTTGTTATGTGCCATTGAGTTAATTACAACTCACAGCGATATGAACAGATTTAAAGCCTACCCTAATCCGTGCCATTCTTCTCATCTCTTCCACAGTTGTTCCCATTGGTACAGTCACTCTGCCAACCCATCTCGATGAGGGCCTTCTTTCCTTATGCTGACCCTTTAATTTTCCAAGCATGATGTCTTTTTCCAAAGACTAGCACCTCCTGACAAAAAGCCCCAAGTGTATGGGACTAAGTCTGCCTGGAGCACCCTTGTTTCACTCTCTCCAGGACTTATCAGTTTGTTCTCTTGGCAGTCCATGGGAAATTCAGTACTCTTCTTCAGCACCACAGCTCAAAAACATTGATTTTTCTGTTATTCTTAGTTATTGTCTAACTTTCAGATGCAGAGCTAGTGAAAAGACACGCCCTGGCTTGGATAAGAATACTTAGTACAGACTATTAAATATTTAATAAGGAATATTAAACCTTAGGTGTCAATATACAGAAAACAATAATGGGGGAGGGGGAAAGACAAACAATTATAACCAGGAATCCAAAATATTTGTCAGAAAAAAAACATGGTAATAGTTGATGATTTGGTTTATGGATTTTTTGCATTTGGATTATTTTAAAAAACATAGTAATGCTAATATTTTAAAAAATTTATTTTAAAATGTGATATACTGTTGTGGAATATGTAATATACTATTGTGAGACTGGCACAGAATAGGACAGGGCTTAGATCTATTGTTTATAGGGTTGCTATGACTCATATTCAACTCAAAAACACCTAACAACACCACCAATATGAGGTGGCAAGGGACAGAGAGTAAGTAGGAAATATTGTTGTTATGTGACATCGAGTTGTCTGCGACTCATAGTGACCCAATGTCCAACAGCCCTAAACTCTGCCCTATCCTGTGCCAATCTCACCATCTCTGACACACCTACTCCCATTACCTCAGTCATTGAATCAATCCATCTCATCGAGGGTCTTCCTCTCCTGTGCTGTCCCTGCACCCTCCCAATCATGATGTCCCTCTCAAAGGACTGGTCCCTCCCCAAGGACTGGTCCCTCCTTGCAACATGTCCAAAGTATGTCAGACGAAGCTTCAGAATTCTTGCCTCCAAGGAGCAGCCTGGCTTCAAGCTCTCTAGGACAAAACTGTTCATTTTCTTAGTAGTCCATGTTATATTCAATACTCTTCTCCAAAACCACAGCTCAAAGGCACCAATTCTCCTTCTATCATCCCTAGTCATTGTCCAGCTCTCTGATGCATAATGGTGATTGCAAAGACCATGACATGTATCAGGTGCACCTTAGTCTCCAGACTGACATCATTGCACTTCAGTACTTTAGAGAGGTCCTTACCAGCAGACTTTCCCATTGCAATACATCTTTTAATTTCCTGACTGCTGGTGCCAAGAGTGTTGACTGTGGAGCCAAATAGGAAATATAGGAGCACTAAATTATCATCAAGAAAATTGTATAGTTTTACTGTGCTATATGGAGACTTGATCGTTCTAATGCGAAACTTATACTTTGACCAGGAGGCAGTCGTCAGACCAGAGCAAGAGAACACTGCATGGTT
>NW_006399852.1:1974996-1975814 GCF_000299155.1 Elephantulus edwardii | reverse complement strand
GGAGGGTAGGAGCAGAGAGATGAGAATGGGTGGGAGGGAATCACAGGGTGGCACAATTTGATGGGAAGAGGGAGAGGTGGGTAAAGGAAATGGGGAAAATCTAGTGGGGATCTGGAAAGACAGGGGAATGGCTGGTATATTTTGCTGTTGATTAATTTTATGAAATATAATGGATGGAAGTGATAGTATGAAATACAATGTGAATGAAGATAGTGTGAGAAACAATGTACATAAACTTTGCAAGCAAACTAGTATAAAGTAAAAACTAATTTTTAAAAAATGGCAGTAACTTTTTTTTTATTCAATTAATTTGGCAGTAACATTTTTAAGGTAAAAGAAATAATCAGAGAAGCATATTCTCCAGAAATGGAGAAATAAATATCACACTCCACAGTGAAAGCTTTGGCGAGGATCTTTGGAGAACAGAACTGAGGTGGAGGGAGGAGCAAGAGACAATTGGGTTTTCTTCTAAACCATTTAGAGCTTTTTCATTTCCTTTGCTAAGAAGAATAAGAATATAAATGTGTAAAGTAGAATTCATATGAAATAGTAGGCAGCATTCCTGAGTTTCTAGCTCATGTTTTAAAATGACAGCATTTACAGCTGCAAATATATTTAAAGAATAAGATGCCATGGTAATTCTTATAAAAATTATTTTCTCCGTATCACATGTAGTTAATTATCTGAACCAAAAAGGGTTAGAGAGGTAACAAAGTATATGACTATTTAAATGGTCCATCAAGGCAGAAATATATTAACACATTGCCGCACACTTTTAAATTGATGACTGTGCTTAGAATCATATTTTTCTCTATAGC
>NW_006399852.1:1973696-1974336 GCF_000299155.1 Elephantulus edwardii | reverse complement strand
AATAAATATAATAAATATAATATAATATAATATAATATAATATAATATAATATAATATAATATAATATAATATCTATTTAACCTTTTCAGGAACTGATGTGGTTGGCAGTAATTACACAGCATCTTTTTCTGCCATTCTGTTTCCTTTGTGAATGGTACAGATGGTTACCACATTTGACTGCTAACAGGAACATTAAAGGTTTGAGTGCACTCAGAAGCACATCAAAAGAAAGGCCTGGCAACCTACATCCCAAAAAACCAGCCACCAGAGCCTCTGTGGAGTGCACCCCTGGGCTCACTGTGAGCCTGAATGGACTCATGGGTGATGGGTGTACCCCAGGGTCCTTCTCAATGTCCTCTTCCCTCAGAATCCCAGAGCCCACACTCAACCCACTTCCCCTCCAAGGAAGAAGAAAGCTTTCTCCCTGCTCAGCTCCTACTGTTGAGCCAAACTTCATTTATGACATTTTAAACTCTCCTGCTTGCACATTGGTTAAACACGCAGCCAATGACAGGTGGGTGGTTTGGGTGGTTTCAGTCCACAGCCACTTCATGGGAGGAAGGCATGGCAGGCTGCTTCTAAATGCTTTTTCTTTCAAATAAAACTGTTATGAGCAGTTTAAGTATTGTTGTTGTTGTT
>NW_006399852.1:1946232-1971771 GCF_000299155.1 Elephantulus edwardii | reverse complement strand
CTCTTTTCAGAGCCAAGAACTCTGGCCCACACTGATGGACATGAGCTACTGAGACAGTGGAGTGGATTCTGCTCCACTGATGGACCCTGGGTACATCGAACTGCTGAGCTAGCCAAGAACCCCTCAACTGCACCAATGACTATGAGAGGCAAAAGAAGGAGATGAGTTGGGATCCCAGGGGTGAGTATTCCTCACTGATGATAAATCAATCTGTTGTGATGAATTTATTAATTGCTATGTAGATAAATTGCAATTAACTGTTTAACCTTTGCTATGAATTAATTGATATGTTGTGGTGAATTTATGAATTGCAATGTAGATAAATTGTAATTATTGCTATGAATTAATGAATGAATCCAATACATTGTAATTGGCTTTTGTAATATGTCTATGAGTAATTAATTAAGACTCAAGGCTCATGACACAAAACAGAGGAAACCTGCAATATCAGTGTCATTAAGTAAATTTCAACTCATAGGTGACCCTTTGTTGAGACTCCGAGGCTGTAAATCTTAACAGGAGGAGACTGGCCGTCTTTCCCCAAACAGCAGTTACATAGAAGCTTTAGGTTGAAGTTGCAAAATGCTACAGAATATGCCACCCCTGTGGGAGCATTCTGCTCTCCTACACGATCTCTGTGGGTTGGAATCCACTCCAAAGCAGAGGATTTGGTTAGGGTTTTGCCCTTGCACTGTACTGATTTGTTTGCATGTCCTGAGGACAGAATCTCTATCTCCACTTAACACCTTTACCGACTTCTGCATCTCTGTACCTCTGAAATAGGTGCTCAAACAAGACAAGAAAGTTCTCAAACAGGAAGAGAAAGTGCTTAAACAAGAAGACAAGGTGCTCAAACAAGAAAAGAAAGTTCTCAAACAAGAAGAGAAAGTGCTTAAAAAAGAAGACAAGGTGCTCAAACAAGAAGACAAGATCCTCAAACAAGAACTGAAAGTGCTCAAACAAGAAGGGAAGGTGCTTAAACAAGAAAAGCACATTAACTTGGTGCAAAACTGGACCAGAAATGGACAATTATAAGACAATGTCCTTTCTACTCCCCACAGATAGATCAGGGACACTGTCATCTTCTCACCCTTTTTCACTGTTTTTTACTCTTTTCCACCTAAATGCTGCCACAAGTAGTCAATTGCCTTGGTCAAAGCTGATTTGTAGTTGTTGTTGAGTACCACCTGGTCAGAGCAGACCTATAGCTGACTCTCCAGCTGGTTTTCAGAGACAGCAAATAGCACAGGAAGAGAAATAATTATTCTTCTTCCATAGAGAAACTGGTGGATTTGAACTTTATGACTACAGGATTGCAGCACAGTGTCTTACCACCAGGCCATGAGAGCCCCCTATAAAAGCTGTCAAGTCTTCATTAGACTAATGGAAATGGTGGTATCTAAAAGTCATTTCCTGAAGTCTTAGACCTCTTAGTAATACTTCTGAGAAGGAGAAGGCTCCTAGGAAACTTTTGAAAGACCACTTTGGTCAATTGCTAACTTTCTATAGTAATTAATTCAGGTTAGCATAATTCCTTTGTTTTATGCTGAGCAAATTGTTCAACAAGCTGGAGTCTATGAAGAAAAATGTGGCATCAGGTTTGGCAGAAGATTCATCAATAACTTGCATTATGCAGATGACACAACCTTGCTTGCTAAAAGTGAGGAGGGCTTGAAGCAATTTCTACAGTAGATCAAACACTGCAGCCTTCAATAAGATTGCATCTCAGTGTCAAGAATACAAAAATCCTCACCACCAGACTCATAGGCAACTTCATAATGGACAGAGGAAGGATTGAGATTGGCAACAACTTCATCTTACCAGGATCCATAATCAGTACACTTGGTACTAGCAGTCAGGAGATCAGGAGATGTACAGCACTAGGAAAGTCTGTAGTCAGGGACCTTTCCAAATTATTTAGGAGCAATGATGTCAGTTTGAGGACGAAAGTGTGCCTTGTTCAGTCTGTGGTCTTTTCAGTCACTTGCTAAGCATCTGTGAGTTAAGGAGGGCAGAAGAAGAATTGATGCCTTTGAGGTGTGGTGTTGGCTGAAGATTCCATGAACTGTCAAAAGGAGAAACAAATGTGTCTTGGAGACAGTGCAGCCAGAGTGCTTCTTGAAGGTAAAGATGAAGAAGTTTTGTCTCAAATATTTTGGATATGTTGCTAGGAGAGATTATTCCTTGGAGAGGGACATCATGTTTGGGAAGGTGGAGGGTCTGTGAAAGAGAAGAAGACCCTCAATCTGGTGAGTCGACATGGTAACTGCAGCAATTGATTTGAGTGTGATAGTGATACTGAGGACGACACGAGATAGGACAGTGTTCACAGTGGTTGCTCGTAGGGTTGCTGCTATGAGTTGTCCTCAACTTGATGGCACCAATAACAACAATAGTTCCTGCTCACTGATGTTAAGTCAGGATCATTGTTGGGCTTCTAAGGCTGTGAGTGAAGTGGGAGGCAGCTGCCCATCTCTCTGCCTCAGAGAGACTGGTGGATTAAAACTCCCAGGCAAAGCTTTGAGTCGGTGGTGTAACTCCCCATGGACTACACCACCAGAGCTCCCTTTATCCTGCTAATGTGCGTAGTTATCTGCTTGAGCAACATGCAGAACATGGAGGCCTCCCCTTGGCCATGACATTGGTCATATTTACTAGATTTCTATACAAAAGTGCTTGATTGAAACATGCATAGGTATAGCGTTTAAAAATTCATTGTTGTCCAGTCCGAAGCAGCTCGTAGCTGACCCTCCATTCGATTCCCAAGGCTGTAGATTGCACAGGAAGAGATCACCCACCTTTTACCTGAGGAGATGCTGGTGAATTCATATTGCCAGAGAAGACAGGAGAGAGTAGTGGAGCCCTACAGATTACATCACCAGAGTTCCCTTAACATCATCAGAGCTCCCTAACATCTTAAACGGAAGATAAAATATCCACGTGGTTTTAGGTAGAGGAGAAGTATTGAGACGTATCTTATGCTTCCTTCCAAAGTCACCCTTTCCTTTGTGGTTGCAGGGTACCATGCAGTGGAATCAGCCTTGGAGGGACACTTCAGGGCAGAGCAGAACGGCCTTCAGACTTACCTGACTGTCAGCTTTATGGAAGAGCATTATCCAGCAGAGCAGTTAGAGGGTTAGAATTACTGACTTTTTCAGTCAGCAGAGCATCACTTAATCAGTGTGCCATCAGAGCGCCTTTCCTTAGGGGACTCAATGCCTCCCACTGTCTCAAGAGCATTCTGAGAGATAATGAGAAACAGTTTTCCTTAAGGCCCTAATCGTGGCTTTATGGTTCACAAGAATGAATTGTAAAAATATTAAAACTTGTGGTTACATTAGTTTGGGAGAGTGGAGGGACAGTGCAAGAGAGGAAGACCCTCAATGAGATGGATCGATTCAGTGATTGGAGTAATGGGAGTAGGTGTGTCAGAGACAGTGAGGATTGTTCAGGATAGAGTAGGATTTAGGACTCTTGTACATAGGGTCACTATGAGTCTCAAGCAACTCGACAGCACATGACAACAACAACAACAACAGTTACATTAAAAATTAATTCATCAACAAAAGTACTTGATAATTACTAATTGTGATAGAGTCACATGGTGGGATACTATCACAGCACTCAGGAGCAATGATTTGGAAAAACACTATGTAACATGGGAGAGGCTAGAGAGCATTACACTGAGTGAACTAACTCAGTCTCCTAAGAAAAAATACTGTGTAAGATCATTAGTGTAAAACCAAAAGGATAACTAGGAAGATGCATGTCTATGGGGAAGCAGTAAGGTGTGTATGGATATTTGAGGAGCGAAGGGGAGGGGGCAAGGGGGCTGAAGGTAGGGAGGGGGGAAATCACAGGGTCATAGAGATTGGTGGGTGGAGGGAGAGGGGAAAAAATAAACCCCAATCAACCCAACAACGTACAAGAACGAAACCCAATGTAAACAAATTGCTGTATGCAAATCAATAAATTTTTTTTTTAAAAAACCATGTACTTAAACCCCACACAACTTTAAAAATGAAAAGCTCCTAGGGAGTTCTGGTGGCCTAGTGGCAAGAAGTTACACTGCAATCTCAGAGGTACACAGTTCAAATCCACCAGATGCTTTGCTGGAGAAGGAGGGGCAATCTCCTCCTGTACCAGTCCTTCTATCCTCCTTAGTCATTGTCCAACTCTCCGATGGTACACACACAAAAATAATAAAATAAAAAATTAAAAAATATATATAAAAAACAAAAAAACCCCTCCATATACTTTATCATTACTAAGGAACCCTGGTGATGACGTGTGTAGCATTTTGGGCTGCTAACTGAAATGCTGGCAATTTGAAGTTTGAATCTACCAGCTGCTCTGAGGAAGAGAGGTAAGCAGTCTCCTCAAGTTGAGCTTCACAGCCCCTGAAGCCTGGTGGAGGGCTACCGACTTGACAACAGTGGTTGAGGAAGCTACCTGAGGGAGCTAACTGGTGAGTGGTTAAAGAGCTCACCAGCTAAACAAAGAGTCAGAGGTTCAAACCCAGCAGCCGCTGCGAGGGATAAAGATGAGGCAGCTTGTGTCTGTGGAGATTTGCAGCCTTAGATGCAATGAGCACTGCACTGGAACAGATGAAGGGAAGAGCTGTCTAAAAGGAACATATGATTAGGCATCATTTGTATGACAACAGTCCAGAAGAAAAGGTGCATAGCAAAGTGGACTGAGGGAGGGGAGGGGAGGGAAGGGGAGGGGAGATAGGGGAAGGAGGGGAGGGAGAGGTGGGAAGGGGAAAACTGTGCAATGTGCAATAATGAATAAATGAAAATCCATTTTTTTTCCTCAAAACTTTCATTAAAATAAGAACTTTAAAAATGAGAAGAGAAAAAGAAATTACTGCTTTAGAAAATCCTCCTCCTCCTCCTTCTATGAGGCAGCCCTGCTGTGTCCTGTGGGGTCTCTGTGCATTGGAGCAGACTAGACAGCAGTAGTTGGGTTTTCTAAAGTTAAGTGGATATGGATTGTCGCTCACACCACTGTACCTGGCAGTAGATAAGTGGTAAAAGCCGCTGTGGAGCTGACCAGACCTCACAGACCTCACCACACAGTGGAGCTGGTGTCCTTCATTGGCCATGAGGAAAGCTCTCATGTGATTTCTGAGCCAAGTGTCAAGGAAACACACACCCCAGGAGCACCGTATTCTGTGGAGACGAGGCAGTGGTTCTAAGCTCGGCTCCACAGAATCAGCATTCAGAGGAAAGGGCCCCACTTCCCCCTGAGGACCAGCACCCCAGCCACGTGCCCATACAACCTTGCTGGTCAATGTTGTGGCATTCCAGTGTGGCGCCTGGTTAAACATGGAGAACACGAATATGCGTGAAAGTCTTGTGAGCATTGCTGCCCAACCCCTGCACCCGACAGACCATTCTGTGTCAGTGTCTGCCCTGTGGATCAAATCTGCGGTAACAATTGTCTACTTGGGGGCCAGTCTGCCCCTCAAATATGGAGGTTTACATTTCTTTTTGTTTTTAATGACTGTCTTGCTTTATCTGCATGAAAATTTTCAAATTATGCTGATTTTTCATATAATCGTTCAAAGACATTTTGTTTTACACCATTAATTACCATTGGTTAATGTAATGTAAGCAAGGGAATTCTGGTGGCCTAGTAGTAAGAATTGTGCTGTTAACCCAAAGGCATGTGGTTCAAAGCTCCATGGGAGAAAATGGGCAGTTGGCTTCCATGCAACTAATTACCTCTGAAAATCAGCTGGAAGGTCAGCTATAAGTCGGTCCCAATTTGACAGTACATAACAACAACAACAATGTAATTCATTAAAATAGCGAATCAACTCTCCCTCCAATACTGTAACTATCCCCGTTCCTCTACTGTTCGTAGGGTTCTCAGAGGCCTGCATTTAATAAGTGGATGGCCAATCCTGCTTCCTAGTCTGTCTTAATCTGGGAGCTCTACTAAAACCTGTTTATCATGGGTGACATGGATTTGACACATCAGTAGCACAGCTTTCAGCATCACAACAACCCACAAGGTATATCAGCACAGCAAACTGACAGACAAATGATGACTGATTAGAACAATGGATTTGTGAGATTCAACAAACTGACAATTTAGAGTTGTACCTCTAACAGCAAAGCAGGCAAATCAGGCATATGAAGATCACGTTACCAGATTCAGTTGAAACCCACATAGGCATAGGTAAGTCGTCTCAATCGGACAGAATGACATAGTAACTGCAGCAACGGGCATTAGTGTGTCAGAAAGTGTGAAGATGGCACAGGATAGAACAGGTTTCAGACCTATTGCTCAAAGGGTCATTATGAGTCCAACTATACTTGAGGTCACCTAATCACAACAATCAAACCCTACAAATATGTCCGGTTTGGCCTGTTGTTGTCAGTTGTCATCCAGCTGATTTTGACTCATGGGAACCCTATGTGTTAGAGAGTAGAATTACTCCATAGTTTTTCAGACTATAACCTTTATGGCTGAAATAGACTCAATAACGAGTTTAGGAGACAGCTTAAGATCTTGATCTGCAGAGAGATGTGAATCAAAACAACTATGAGATAGCCTCTCACCCCGGGCAACAATAGCAAAGTTCAAAAGAGCAGCAAACCACAGATGCTGGAGAGGTTGAGGAGAGATTGGAACCCTTATTCACTGCTGAGGGAGTGTAAAATGGTGCAACCACTATGGAAGGCAGTTTGACACTTTCTCAAAAAGTTTGAAAAAGAAATATCATTTGACCCAGCAATTCCACTACTGGGAACATATCCTAAAGAAACCAGAACCACCATCTAAACAGACATATGTATGCTCCTGTTTATTGTTGCATTATTTACAATAGCAAAGAGATGGAAGCAGTGCAAGTGTCCATCAACAAACAAATGGTTAGAAAAATTACTATACAATAGAATACCACATAGCACTGAAAAATGAAGAACTATTAAAACATTATACTATATGGGTGGCCCTGGATGACATCATGCTGCGTGAAATACTTCTGTCACAAAAGGACAAATACCGCATAGCACCACTGTTATAAAGCAGGTCTGACATGGGGTGGGTTGGGAGGAGAATAGGAAAAAAGTGGATAGATAATTACCATTGCATTGGAACAGATGAAGGAAAGAACTATTTAAAAGGATTATATGATTAAGCATCATATGCATAACAGCTCAGAATAAGAGGTACACTGCAAATGGGTGGGGAGGAGAGGTAATTGTGCAAAAAAGAATGAATATTTTTTAAAAGTGAACTGAGGGAGGGTGAAGTGAGGGAGAGGGGGTAAATGCAACACTGAATGAAGGAAAAAATCTGACTTCTGTAAACTTTGTATAAATCACAATTAAAATGTAAAAAAAATATTAGGGAGCTCTGGTGGCCTAGTGGCAAGAAGCTGCACTTTAATCTCAGAAGTACATGGTTCGAATCCACTAGGTGCTCTGCTGGAGAAGGAAGTGTAATCTCCTCCTATATCAATCAGATCCGATTTGATGGTACACACACAAAAAATAATAAGATAAAATAAGAAATTTAAGAAAATATTTAGATCTGGTGTACATTGTTTCTAAGTCAGCAAAAACTATTAGGGAAGCAGATCACCAGGACTTTCTTTCACAGCACTGCAAGGTGGCTTTGAACCACTGATCTGCGAGTTAGCACCTGCTTACACCACCCAGGCTCTGTTTGACCTGAACTGCTTCTTCAATGAGGAGTCCTGGTGACACAACAGTTGAGCACTAACAGAAACAGCACCAATTAAGCTCACCAGCAGACCCGTGGGAGAAAGATGCGCCGATCATTTCCATAAACTTGTTGATGCTGTGTGCCATGGAGTCAGAACCAAACCACAGCTGTCCCTCCAGTGAGATTTCAGAGGCAGGTGATTGCACAGGAGGAGACTGACCATCCTTCTCCCGCGGAGCAGCTGGTGGATTCGAACTGAGTGCCTTTGGGATTGCAGAGCAGCTTCTTGCCACTAGGGCAACAGAGCTCCCTTCCATATGTGAGCCCATAAGCTTAAAGTCTTGGAAACCTACTGGGAACGTTCTCTCCGACATACAGGGTTGCTGTGAGTGGGGATCAAATCAACGGAAGTGGAATTTGAGCTAATTAAATGTTTGCAAAGAATTACCAGCATTTCAGGGTGAAAAAGCTACAGAAAGTCCAGATTGTCCATTTCTTTTGAAAAACAGGTGAACCTGGCAGCAATAGTCAGCACATTGTTATGGGACAGCTCTCGGCTGGATGGGGCAAGAGGTCTGCAGTTCACCACGGACCCTGATGTATACAAGGGCCTTGAGTATACAGGGCATCAAGTGATTGGTGACTGTACCTACTCTAATATCTTCTTGTGAAGACCTCACCTCATTCTCAGGTCAGGGTGATGCTCTGCTTGGTTTTGGAGGTGTCTGCATGTTTGGGGTTGTGCTCCCCCATTTCTCTGTGAGTGGCACCTGAGTTAGCCCTTCCTCCTGCCAACTGCCTGGGATGTAGCTGACTCTCCTTTTTCAAGGACAAGAGTGTTTAGTATCTCCACCCTCAGAAACAGCTCCCACCTGTGTCCCACCTGTGGTTCCCTAACTCAGTCGGGGAATCTTCCTCAGATTTGGAGGCTTACCAGGACACATCCAGTGGGGAAACTGAGGCCCACGTGCTGGAGCTGGAAACCAGGGTTGAGCAGGCTGGGCAAAGTTCTATAACCAGCCTTTCTCCTTTCACTCCAAGGCCAGCAGAGGGAGGGACCGCAGCGTTGATGGAGACTCCTCCTGGCTTCCGAATTCTGTAATCAGAGGGGAATGAAGAAAAGCTGTGGGAGAGGAAAGAGGTTCAAAGGAAAGAAAGGGATGTGTACAGCTCAAGAAGTGAAGAAAAAAGGAAGAAGAAGCTGATTGTTTCTACACATTGCCTGTCCGTGGGCACAAAGACAAGCAGTAAATTCTATGAATTCCTTCTTGGGACATTTAACTCTCAGGAACAGTCCTTTGCTAAAGAGATTCACCACCTGTTATTCTACCCATCATAAATTTGTGCGGCTTTTCATTTTCTTTTAAAAAAAATCGATACAGAGATTCAAATTTTCCCTTCCAAGTAAGTAGAATATATCATTCATCACTTGTTTTTCTCAAGTAGAAGGAATTTCTAGATGTTTCTCTTTTT
The DNA here is from genome assembly GCF_000299155.1 of Elephantulus edwardii. NCBI lineage: Eukaryota > Metazoa > Chordata > Mammalia > Macroscelidea > Macroscelididae > Elephantulus > Elephantulus edwardii. The sequence continues at coordinate 1,962,615 of NW_006399852.1, read as the reverse complement.
CACAGATCCATGATTAGATAGGTTTTCCCAACACTCCTCGAATTAGATGTGGTCATGTGACAGTTCTAGCCAATGGAAGGTGAGAGGAAATCAAACTACTTCTTCTAGCTCGGCCTGTAAGCCCTCTCCTGCTTCTTGTCCACCTGTGGTAACCTTGCCAGTGTGCATTGCAGAGGGCAGAGCCCCCCACGGGAAGGAGTCTGATCGTCTGTGACACCATCTGAAAGGCCACCTGCCACATGAACGCCTGCATTAAAATGGTAAGAATTACGTTCCCACTTCATCAACATGCCGAGGTGTGGGCATTAGTTACAGCTGCTAATGTTGCCTTTGCTAATACAGCTGTCTGCCTCCCCTCCCCTGTGCTCCACTCCCCACCCCTGGGCAATGTCTCACGTGTGCCTTGAAGGCAAATGACTGAAATTCACCTTCCGACTCCACCATTACCCATGCGAGCATCTCACAAAACTTTGTTAGCCTTTGAAAGAGAGACATCACTAAAAATATATGGGGGTGTATGTGTGTGTGGGCTGAGGACAGCACCTTCTGACACTGTGACACCTAAACGACACCAGAGGCTTATGTGCTGAAGGCTAACTGGCCGCTGCTGCAAGGGAAGGGCAGCTAAAACAGTGCGTCACTCGGGTGGTGTCACCTGTCACCTAGTGTTATCACATAACCTGCACCACCACCAATCACACTGCCGCCCTATCACCCCCTTTACACCCAGGAAAGAACCTCTTCACAACCACAACCTGGTACCTCACAACCACCGTTACTCCCATCACACCCAGTGCAGTATCTTGTCACCACCACCTTCATCCCGCCACCACCTCCAATCACACTTAGAGTCCTACCTTGTTACCACCACAACCATCCCAACCTGTGTGGAAACTTATTACCACCAACCCCCTCACTACATTACTGTTCCAACCAGTGTGGACCCTCATCACCACCACCGCACCCACACCCAGTGCAGTGTCTTGTCACCACCACCACCATCTCGCTCAGTGCAGTACTTCTTCCTCACCACCCCATCGTTCCCCCATCACACCTCGTATTTCCCTCCTCCCACCATGTCCACTGTGTGGTACCTCACCACCACCACCAGCACCACACCCAAGGGCAGTGTCTTGTCGCCACTACACCAACATGCTCACCACCCCATCATCCCTCTATCACACCTCGTATTTCCCTCCTCCCACTATGACCACTGCCATCACCTCACCACCAACATCGACCCAGGCAGTGCAGTGCCTCCCTCAGCATCACTTCCTCCATCACACAAGGTATGACAGCACCTTGTCACAGCTACTCCCATCACCTCTACCAACTGCCATCACACTGTGGTACTTCATCACCTCCCCAGCTACCTTTCCAACGACCACCCCTATTCCCAACCTCCATCACTTATCAGTCAAGATACAGGTTGGTGGGTCAATCTCCCCACCGAGCAGAGAGGAGGGTCTCCACCTTGGCCAGTGGAAGAGGGGAGGGGGTTTGGGAGCCAGGGAAATGAGGGATGGGGCCATGTGAGGTAGGACGTGGCCCTGTGTGGTCGCTGCTCTGTGACAGAGGGGAAAATACCATGAGTTATTTCCCCAAGTGACACCACTCCTCTGTAAGTCTGTGAGTACTTAGTTTTGAAAAAGTAGAAATAAGAAAAATGTCCTGGATCCAGACTGCCCCACTTTGCATCCCTGCTCTGCCATTAACAAAGAGCTTGTTTCTCTGCATCTTCAAGTTTGCATTGTTAGGGGCTGTCAGTTGGCCCTGGTTCCTGGTGACCCCAGACAGAGGGGAGTAAAAGGCTGCCGTGTCCTGCACCATCCCAATGATCCTTGGGATCAGATAATTATAAATCATAAATATTTTATTGGCTGATCTTTTGGGAAGTAGAACACCAGGCTCTGCTTCCTCATCTCTCTTGGTCTAGAAACTGTGCTGAAATCTGTTTACCATCACAGCCCCATGCAAACCTCCACTGATGGCTGTCGGGGAGGTGGCTGTGCGTGAGGCACAATGGCTGGGACTCTAACCCAAGTTTCCCTTGTGGAAGTGAGAATTTTAGCATTGAACCATCACTATATCCATTCCTCAGTATTACTCATGTGCACATTGGAGCCATACCTTAGAACTACTGAAAATATTCAGTGACATATTTGTTAACTACCTTGACGTGTGTTTGATAGAATATTGAAAGTTCTTATACATTTTATTATATTTGCCTTTTTGACATTATAGACATTTTAGCCCTGGTGTACAAGTTGCCATCCCGCGGTCACTTGTGGTTGCTGTGAGGCTGAACACTGTGACACGGATGTGTCAAATGCATTAATGGTTGGCTACCCAGTGCGGACTGAGAGTGGGGTGGAGCTCCCTGATTGACAAGCATGGAAGGAGGAGTGGCGTCCACTTCCATAATAGCTTGCCTCCAGAAACCCTATGAACCTGGAGAGAGGATGAGAGACACCCAAGCGTTAAGGACTCTTCTTCATAGGGTTGCTATGAGTCGCTTGCGACTCGACGGCACTTAACAATAACAACAACAATGTGAATGAGTTTGGCTACGAGAATGTTGGGTTTTTTTGTTGTTCTTTTTGTTTTTGTTTTAATTTTGATAAAGCCTAACAATTAGAAGCTTTGGTGTAGATATCATGAGTTTTCCTGGGTTTGAATGTTGGTTTTGTATTGGCATAAAAAAGAAAAATTACTTGACCTCACTAAGCTCTAGTTTTCTTATTAATTAGATTTGTCAATTTCTACTTCATAGAGTTATTGGCAGACTAATAAGAGAATGTTTATTACAGTTCAGTTAAAGGTCTGGTGCATTGTACCCACTTACAACTATTGAGCTAATTCCGGCTCCATCAGGTTTCTGAGGCTGTAAAATTTTACTGGAAGAGAAGGTCCCATTTTTTTCCCCTCAAAGCAGCTGGTGAATTCAAAGCAGAGTTCCTTGGTATGTAGTAATTGCTCATTAAATAACCTTATCCCAAGATACAAAGTGCCATGAACCCAGGTTTGGGAAGCTGATGACAGATATTTGCTATTAACCTTACCTGTTTCGTCAACTTGAAAATGAGGTGATTGTAAGTGGTGAAAAGAAAACAACAGTCCTGCAATACAACTGCAAGACAATGTGAAAGCTTGTAAGCCAGCTACTTCCTGCCTTATGCCCTTTTAGATAGCCAATCCCTGAACAAATACTCTGAGGAAACAAACATGTCCCTTTTGCTGAAGGATCCCATGTTCAATGTGAAAACGTGAGCATCTGCGTCCACAAGCAAAAGCCAGACAGAGCAAGCCATCTGGCTGCAGCAATCCAACCCAGCTCACAGAGTGGATCTTCTCTTCATCTGCCTGGGTTCTGGTCAACTCATCCCCAGCCGCCTGTGGCGAGGTTCAAATGAGTATCAGCTGCAAGCTCAGGAACGCACTCTTCTCCCTGCTTTCAAGACCTCTTGGTCACCTCACTCAGCCCTAGCCGTCAACAGGACAAGTGTCCTCACGACTCCCTGCTCCTCAAGCCAGCAACCCTGTCCTGCTCATCCACACATCTGTCCATTCTAGGTGGGCGGCGCCAAGCGCAGCCTGTGCTCCTCCCACTTCCATCCTGTTCATCCAGGTGATAGCTATGAGTGAGCACACTCCACCCTCAAGGCTGGGAGGTGGGGCCTGATGGATGCCACCTTTCCCCTGCCTCAGAAGCTAAGCAACGTGTTCCAGTTATAAAAAATACATTCTTTCACTTTCTTTTCCCTTTTTCTATCTTTTCCTATTTGCCCTTCTTTCAAATGTGAATTTCTTCCATAGTCCAATGTGGGCCCACAAATTCATTGAAATGCAAATCTCCTCAGAGAACTGGGCGAGACACAATCTTTTCCCTTGACCATTCCCTAGCCTGGAGTACTGGATTCGACTTTTATCAAGCTTTCTCCATAGCAAATCTTCCCTTTTAGTACTTCAAATTAAGAATTGGCCAAAGGAAGAATTACATACTTTCTGAATCTGTAATCTCTATAATATCCAAGTGTGTTCATTTATATAGTAGACACAGGTCTACTATATGGTGGTTGACTGTGTAAAATACAGCATATGGGGATGGGTTTAGGAAGCAGAGTGTTGATGGGAGATTGTGTAGAATACAATGCACATGAATGAAATACACAGTAAACAAACCGTTGTATGGGCGAGAAGGAGGAGGTGGGAGGGGCAGAAAAAAGGGGAAGGAGAGATAATCACTGGGATGTGGGAGATTAAGAGGGAGACAAACTGGAGGGCAGTCAGTGGGGTACTGGGGGGAAGTATGATAAAAGACATGGATAGGTGGTAGTTAATTGAAGTGCAATGTGCATAAGGGTTCATGCATAAGGGGCACAATGTGCATGGATAAACTGCAATGTGTACGGGTGATTATGTGCAAATCAATTTTTAAAAGTAAACGGGGATGAAAAAGAAAATATATATTCTCTGTCTTCTTGTTTGTTCTCGGGCAAATGGCCCACACAACTTCAAATAACTGGTACTGGGCAAGGGCAAGTCCAGGTCCTGTGTTCAGAGTAGGCCTCTTACTGTGCAAACCCTCAGTAGCCTTCCACCCCACAGGGAGATCAAGGTCAAAGCCCAGCTTCTCCTGGGCCCAAGACCCTTCCTCCCCCACTTCTCTCCTGGTCCTCTCTGCCCCAGTCACTCTCACCTCCTAATGGTTCTTCCAACACATCAAGCATCTTCTGCTCTCTGAGACTTTGTGTCTGTGTTTCTGTGTCTAGAGGCTACATCCTCCATCAAATCTCTTTTCAAGAAGACTTTCCCAGGTAACTAGCAAAATGTGTCTGGGATTCCAGATGGGGAAGGGTAGGAGCAGAGGGGTGAGGATGGTTAGGAAGTTAATCCTAGGGTCACACAGTTTGATGGGTAGAGGGAGTGGTGGGGAAAGCAAATGAGAAATATCCAGTTTGAAAAACAATGTATACGGACTTTGTAAGTAAATCAGTATAAAATAAAAAAAAAATTTAAAAAGAAAAGAAGCCTTTTCCTATCATCTTATCTAAAATAGCATCCCACCCAGGCCCTTTCTAGATCCAAACTCTGTTTTTCATTCATAGCACTTCCTTCCTTCCAATATAGAATGTCTGTATCAGAAATTCCGTGCCTCCTGTCTCTTTCACTCCAATGTAAGGGCAGTGGAGACTTGATCTGTTTTGCTCATCACAGTACCCTCGGTTCCTGAAACAGAGTTTGGAACTTAGGTGCTCGATGAATCCTGTTATTGTTGTTGTGGGTAGGTGCCACTGGGTCAGTTCTAACACACAGCAACTCCATGCCCAGAAGAATGAAGCACGGCCTGATCAGTACCAAGTTCACAGTCATTGTTCTGAATCCATCACTCCAGCTCTATGTCAGTCCACGTCCCTGAGGACCTCCCTCTCTCTCCCTGACCATCTACTTCACCCAGATGCAGCTGATCCCTTCTGATAACATGGTCAATGCATATGACACAAATTCCTTGCTCCAAGATACATCCTGGGTGCACTTCTTTCAAGATAGCTTTGCTGGTTTTTCTGGTAGGTAAAGTATTCCGTGGTGTACTCGATATTCTTTGCCAACATCTTTATTCAAATAAATCTATTCTTCCTCACTCTTCCTTAATCACTCTCCAGTTTCCACATGCAGATGAGGCTTGAGTTGAGTGCATCCTGGTCCCTGAAGTGACATTTTTGCCCTTTAACACATTGAAGAGTTTATTCATAGCCGATTTTACAACGTAATACATCATTTGACTTTTTTTGACTCCTGCTTCAAAGGACACTGATAATCCAAGTTCAATACATGACAACTTTACTCTTTTCTCTGCTTAACGTGTTGCTAATTAATACACATCAAGTGAATGACCAAATGCCTTCCGGTGTTATCTATGGATCTGTAGCACCTGTCATTGAGTTACAAAGCCACACACCTGCAAGGAGCATGCTTTACGGAAAAACAGAACATCACAACAAACACCAAAATGGATCACCTTCAAGTCAAAACTTACTCAAGCTGACCCTTCTGAGACACAGGAGAATCGCTCATCTTTCTCCCTGAGAGCAACTAGTGGGTTCGAACCAGCACAGAAGGGCTGTGTCTGGATGTAAGAGAGCAGCTCCCTATGGGTGATACCACCAGAGCTCCCTCAGGAGCACGCAGTCAACAGGTGTTGACCTCAGCTGCCTGCACCATGCTCAGATGTAAGGACGGCCGAGACTTGTGCCTTTTGGAAGCCCATCATGGCCCCAACGGAGAGGACAAGCAGAGCCCAGCTCACCTTAGCAGACAGGCCATCTGTGACCCCAGATTCCTTCTCCTTTGTGTTTCAAAACAGTCAGGGTGAGATCTGTTATTGTTAGGTGCCATCTGGTCAGAACTGACCCATAACTGACCTCCTCTGGGTTATCAGAGGCAATAAATAGCATGAGAGGAGACTACCCATCCTTCTCATGTGGAAAAGCCGGTGGATGAGGACCATATTCTTTTAGATTGACAGTGCAGATACTTACCACAGGGCTACCAGAGCTGCCTTGGTATATCCATAATCCTCCTGATTATTTGGAGAGAGTACTTCCCATCTTCCAGTTCTTTTTTTTTAATTTATTCTAATAAATGTTTACAGAGACTGTGGATTTCTATTCATTCATAGTTGCACACTTTCCTCCCTGCCCACCCCTCCTCCCCAGTTTACTTTTCTGTTTGAAAAGTAAAAAGATATAAAAAATAAAAAAAATTCTTTCATTGTTATACAATCCCCTCCTCCCAGTCCGCTCCACTATGCAGCTTTCATTCTGGGCTCTTGTCATGACAATAATACTGAATCATATATTCCTCCTAAACAGTTCTCTCCCTCATCTGTTTCAGGGCAGTATCCCTGGGTTATGTCAATTAATGCACTCAGTCACTGACTAAAAGTCTGGCAGTTCAAGTCCCGCCCACAGCACCTTGGGAGAAAAGTTTGACAATATGCCTCTGACATTATCCATTCAAAATAAGTGAAGCAGAGTTCTTCTCCAACACACAAGAGGCTGCCTTGAGGTGGAGTGTATCCAACAGCAATTATAATTTGCTTATTGTACCATAATATTACACTGTCTTCCTCCGGTTTTGATGAAGGATATTGAATATATCAGACATTGTCAAAGAACCAGCACATATTTCTTGAAGAAAGTGCAAACAGGTTGCTCCTAAGAGGCAAAGATGATGAGGCTTTGTCTCACAGACCTTGGGCATATTGTCGGGAGGGACCAGTCTTTGGAAAAAGTCCTTGAGATGAGAAAAGTCGAGGGTCTGTGAAAGAAAGGAAGACACTCAACAAGATAGAGTGACACAGGGATTGCAGCAGTGAGCGTAAGCAGGGCCAACATTATAAGGACAACACAGGACAGGGCAAGGTTCATAGGGATGCCATGAATCGTGGTCAACTCAATGCCATTTAACAACAACATCCTCTTCTCACGGAATGATGGCTTTATGCAGGAGTCAACCTGGTTCAGCTGGAACTGAATCTTTCAGGACTGCTCCTCTGTATGGATCTGACCAAAAGTACAATTTTCTTACTCTAAGGTCATGGTCTTTGCAATCACTTGTTATGCATCAGAGAGCTGGACAATGACTAAGTAGGATAGAAGGAGAATTGATGCCTTTGAGCTGTGGTTCTGGAGAAGAGTGTTGAGGGTACCATGGACTGCTAGGAAAACAAACAGATTCATCCAAGAGAGGGTTAAACTGGGTGGCTCCTTGGAGGCAAGGACTCTGAGGCTCCATCTAACATACTTTGGACATGGTGTAAGGAGGGACTAGTCCTTGGAGAAGGACATCATGCTTGGGAGGGTGGAGGGACGGTGCAGGAGAGGAAGGTCCTCTATGAGGTGGATTGATTCAGTGAATGGGGTAATCAGGTTCGGTGTGTCAGAGGCTGTGCAATTGGCACAGGACAGAGCAGAGTTTAGGGCTGCTGTATATAGGGTCTCTGTGCGTTGCAAGCGACTCAATGGCACATAACAACAACAGGAACAAGGTCGTCATATCTAGAGGCTAGGAGAGACACTTAGGTGCTAGCTATTGCCAATCTTCCTCACTTTTCCCCACTCCAAATGCGAGATCTTCTTTCTAGCTGCAGCCCTGCCAGTCAGCCTCTGTAGACTGCCCCCCAGCGGTCCACTGGGAGTCTATTCCAGTAGGTTGCCATGTCTGCCTTCCCAGGTTCTTTGCCAGCTCTGCCTGTCTACCTACACTAGGGCTTTGAGAAGGCTGGGGGTGGACTTTTCCCTAAAGCTCCAATCCTCCACTCAGACCTTGACCTTGGAGCCCCTCCTCCCATTCACATCAGGTCTGATTTCTATAATGGAGGCAGTGACAGTTCAGTGGTAGAACCCTTACCTTTCATGCAGGAGAATTGGCTCAATTCCTGACGGATGCATCTCAACCTGTCACAACCTGTCTGTCAGAGTAGAGGCTTGTGTTGCTATGATGGTGAAGAGATTTTAACAAAGTTCCAGACTAAGAGAGATGAGGAAGAAAAGCCTGGTTACATATGCCTGAAATCAGCCCATGGGCACTCACGGATCACAAAAGTCACAGGAGTCCATTGTACATAGATGCGGGGGATGTCTCACACCAGCTGACAGCAACGGTGATTCCTGTAATAAAGGTGGATGCTCCAACATACCTCACAGTTTTATTTTTGATGCACATGAAAATGATCTTGAACTTGATCAGCTGCTGTCTGATAGTTTCTCCAAAGTCATCAATCTCATTTTAAGTCAATCTTTTTCCTTCAAAAATTTTGCTTTAGCTTTCCTCTCTATTTAATAGCCTTGACCACTCTGATGGCCCAGGGCAAGAAGCTGTGCTGCAATCCCAAAGGCATGTGGTTCAAATACCCTAGTTGCTCCATGGAAGAAAACTGGGCAATCTCCTCCCATGTGATTTAGTGCCTATGAAAACCCACTAGGGGGTTAATAGTGGGTTGGTTCTGACTTGAGGACACATAACAATGACAATAACAACTTAATATATAAGGCGTCATGTTTGGTAAAATAGAGAGAGGGTTAGTGAAAAAGAAGCTCCTCAGTGAGATGGATTGACAGAGTAGTTGTGACAGTGCCCTTAGATGCAGGAGAGATTGTGAGGATGACACAAGACCAGACACTGTCAAGTTCTACTGTACATAGTGTTGTGGGTCAAAACCAACTTGACAGCATCTAACAACAGTAAGATTATCTCACATAAAGTGTAAGAACCCCTGTGTAGTGGTGCAATAATTAAGCCTTTGTCAAATAACAAAAAAGTTTGTAGTTTAAACTCATAATCACTCTCTAGGGAAAAACATGTGTCAGTCTTCCCCTGTAAAGATTACAGCCTAGAAAACTATGGGACAGATCTACTCCGTCACGTAATAAAGGGTCTCTGTGATTCAAACTCACTGGATGGCATACTCTAATGGTTTTAGGTGAGATACAGACCACTACTCATAGCGACCCTATGCACAATAGCCCTGAACCCTGCTCTATCTTGAGCTACACTGTCTCCAACACTCATTACCCCAGTTACGGTGTCAATCTATCTCATTCAGAGTCTTCCTCTCCTACATTGTCCCTCCATCTTTCCAAGCATCATGTCCTTCTCCAAAGACTGGTCCCTCCTGGAAACATGCCTAAACTATGTGAGACAGACCTTCACAATCCTTGCCTCCAAGGAACAGCATGGCTTCACCCTTTTCAGGACAGATCTGTTTGTTCTCTTTGTAGTTCATGGCATGTACAATAGTTTTCTCTAACATGACAACTCAAAGGCATCAATTCTTCTCTTTCATCTTTGGTCACTGTCCAGCTCTCTGATTAACAAGTAATTGTGAAGACCATGGCCTGCATCAGGTGCACCTTAGTCTCTAGACTGACATCATTGCTCCTTAGAACTCTGGAAAGGTCTGTGACAGCAGATTTTCCTAGAGCAATTAATCTTTTGATTTCCTGACTGCTGGTACCAGGAGTGTTGATTGTGGACTCTTGAAATTGTTAACAGTCTCAATCTTTCCTCCCTTTATCGTGATTCTGCCAATTGGCCCAGTGGTGAGAATGTTTGTTTTCTTGATGTTTGGTCTTCAATCCATATTGCAAACTGCAATCCTTGACTTTCTGCAGAAAATACTTCAGGACCTTCTCAGTTTCAGCAATCAAAGTTATGTCATCAGCATAACACAGGGTATTGATGAGCCGTCCTGTAATCCTGATGCCACATTTCTCCTCATAAAGTCAGCCTCTCAAAGAATCTGTCTTGCATAAAGATTGAAAAGGTATGTTGACAGGACACATCCGTGGCTCACTCCGTTCCTGATTTTGAAACATACAGTGTTGCCTTGCTTACATAACGATAACCACAAACATTTGTCATGAAAACAATTATTTTTGTAAGTACTGTGAGTTACAGTTGTTGTTAGATGCTGTCAAATCAACTGTGACTCATAGTGACCAATGTGAATGATGGGTCTAAACCCTGCCCTATCCTGTGCCATCTTCATCATCTTGGATCTAATTGATCCTAATGTTACAGTCACTATGTGAATCCATCTTGTTGAGGGTCTTCCTTTCTTAACTGGCCCTTCAACTTTTCCGCTGTAATGTTCTTTTGCTAATAACATGCCCAGAGTATGTGAGATGAAGCTCCACCATCCTTGTCTTCAAGAACATCCTGATTGTCTTTTCTCCAAGACTTATTTGTTTGTTCTTCTGGCAATTAATTGGTTATTTAGTAAGCTTCTCTAAGGTCACAACACAAAAGCATTGAATTTTCATCTATTTTTCTTACTCATTGTCCAACTATCAGATGTAATTGAAAAGACCATGCCTTGAATATAGTGTACTTTAGTCTTTAGATTGACATTATTGCCCCCTAATCTTGAAGCGGTCCTTGACAGCAAACTTTCGCAAAGCAATATGTCTTTTGAGTTCTTAACTGCTGGTACTGAAGGTGCTGATTATGAATCCAAGCAAGACACTGACACCTTCAATCATTTTTCCACCTATCATGATGTTGCCTATTGGTCCAGGTCCAGCAGTGAGAATTTTTGTATTCTTAATGATTAGATAGAATCTGTATTGAATGCTATGATCTGATATTTTGCAGCAAACATTTCACGACTACTTTGCTTTTAACAAGCAAGATTGTGTCCTCTGCATGATGTGCATAAAATCATAATCAGATCCCTACTTTTGAGTCTCTTTAAGGTATATTCAAACTGCTAACCCTTAGAAGTCAAGAGCATTAATCATTTGCACCACCTAGAGCCTTCTCTTTGCTATTGTTGTTGGTATTGCGTATTCCTTCAGCAGGTTTTCAGAGGTAGTTAATCATATAGGAAAAGACTGCCCATCATTCTCCTGCAGAGCAGATGGTGGGTTTGAAACATGTGCCTTCAGGATTGTAGTGCAGCTTCTTGCTGTTAGGCTACCAGATTAGTTCTTACTATTAAAACATCTGCTGATGCTGGAGCAATAATTTTGTAAATTATCACCAAACTTGGGAGGGACTGGAGAGCATTATGCTGAGTGAACTAACTCAGTCCCATTAGGACAAATACTGCATAAAACCATTATTGTACAATGGTAATGAGGGTTCAAGGGGTGGGGGAGGGTAGAAGCAAAGTGGTGAGGATGAGTGGGGGGAATTAGTTAATCATGGGGTTGCACAATTTCATGAGTTTTTAGGGAAATGGGAAGGAACTGGTGTGAGAAATAATGTATTTGAATTTTATAAATAAACTGTTATAATAAAAAAAGGAATATAAACTAAAAACACACACACAGACACACAACATCTGCTAAGAAGTTAAAGAGCTGAATAGAAGATTTCAAAGGGAAGCTTGGGAAGATAGAGCAAAGGATTATAACAAAATGTCCAAGGACCTGAAGTCGGAAAATCAAAAGGGCCAAACTCACTTTGCATTTCTTAAGCTGAAGCAACTAAAGAACAAATTCAAGCAGTGAGTTGCAATGCTTAAGGATGTTGTGGGCAGAATATTGAATAATCCAGGAAGCATTAAAAGAAAGAAGATGGAAGGAGTATACAGAGTCACTGTACCAAAAACAATTGGCTGACACAGAAGAATCTTAAGAAACAACAAATGATCAAGAGGCAATGGTGATGGAGGAAGTGCAGAGCGCTCTGAAGGATTTGGCAAAAAAAAAATAAATAAAGCCCCAGGAATCAATGGCATATCAAATGACTCATTTTAACAAACAGATGCTGCCATGGATGTGCTCACCAGGTTTTGCCAAGAAATATGGAGGACAGCCAGCTGGCCAACTGACTGGAAGGGATTGATATTTATTCCCATTCCAAAAAAAAAGGTGACCCAACAGAATGTGGAAATTATCAAACAATATCACTAATATCACATGCTAACAAAATCCTGCTGAAGATTAATTATCCAGAAACTATTGGAACAGTAGTACAGTGAAAGAGAAATTACCAGAAATATAAGCTGGGTTTAGAAGAGGTTGTGGCACTAGAGACATCACCAGTGCTAGATGAATCTTGGCAGGAAGCAAAGAGTACAAGAGGAATGTCTAGCTGTGTTTCATTGACTATGCAAAGACATTTGACTGTGTGGATCGCAACAAATCTAACCTTGAGGAGAATGGGATTCCCAGAACACTTGATTGTGCTTATTTGGAAACTATACTTGGACCAGGAGGCAGTCATCAGAACAGAGCAAGAAACCCTACATGATTCAAAATCAGAAAAGGAGTGTGTCAGTGATACATTCTGCTTCCACATCTTTTCAATCTATATGCAGAACAGATCATTAGGGAAGCTGGGAGGAATGTGGCATCAGGATTGGAGGAAGACTCATCAGCAACCTTCATAATGCAGTTGACACAACCTTGCTGGCTGAAATTGAGAAGAACCTGAAGCACTTGCTTCAGAAGGTCAAGGACTGTAGTTTTCAATATGGTTTGAAGCTCAACATCAAGAAGACGAAGATTCTCAACACTGGACCATTTGGCAGCACCATGATAGGTGGAGAAGAGATTGAGGTTGTTAACAATTATAGCTTGCTCAGCTCCACGATCAATAGTCTTGGCACCAGCAGTCAGGAAATCAAAAGATGAATTGAATTGGGAAAATCTGCTGTCAGGAAACTCTCCAGAGTACTGAGAAGCAATAATGTCAATCTAGTGACTAAGGTGTGCCTGATCTAGGCCATGGTCTTCACAATTACTTGCTATGCATCAGAGAGCTGCTGGACAAAGACTAAGCATGACAGAAGAAGAATTGATGCCTTTCAGTTTGGTGCTGGATTGGAGTCTTCAACATACCATGAACCGCCAAGAAAACAAATAGATCTGTCTTGGAGATGGTGAAACCAAATTTCTCCTTGGAAGCTAGGATATACTTTGGGCGTGTGGCCAGAAGGGACCAATCCTTGGAGAAGGACATCATGTTTGGAAAGGTTGAGCGACAGCACAGGAGAGGAAGACCTCAGATGAGCTGGATTCATATAGTAACTGCGGCAATGGGGGTTGGTGTGTCAGAATCAGTGAGATTGGCTCAGGACAGGGCAGGCTTCAGAGCTACTGTACATAGAGTTGCTATGATGTGCAGGTGACTCAATGACATTTAACAACAACATTTGTTTTATTTGTTTGTGCCTAATATTAATTGGATACATTATCTAGCACATTTTTTGTCACACTCCTGAGTATATCTATCCAGTGTGACGAAGTAGAGCTGCTCCATGGGCTTTCCAGGATGTATTTGCTACAGGAATAGACATCATCTTTCTGAGCCAGTGTTACTAGAAAGGTCTTAAATGTCAACTTTTTGGTTAACAGCTGAACTAATTCACCATTGGGCTCCAAATCCATCAAACTCACTGCTGTTAAGTCAGTTCTGACACATAGTGACCTCCAAAGTAGAATAATAATAATATAATAACAAAAAAGAATTAAGTTAAAAAATTTAAAGAACCCTCAAACCAGATTACTTTATGTTTTTACTATAAAGTGGCTGGTGGAATTGACTAGGTAACCTTTGAGTCAGCAGACAAAACTTATACCCACAAAGCTACCAAGGCTCTTTAAACAGAAGTAGATTGAAAATGTCATGCTGCTCTGTTTGACTCTATATTACTTCTAGATCTCTACCACTAGTCCTTTCACATGCTTGTTAAGATCAGCCTGGAGCTGGAGTGAAATGATCTTCACAGTGATTGAATTTTGCTTTGCCAAGCACCCTGTAAGGCTCAGAAACTAAGCTGCCCATCTTATCTTGTTATCCTGGAGGCGAGAGAGGTTTTTGTACACAGTGGGCAGTAAATCCCTCTGAGTAATGAGTGCCTTCCTTTATAACTCTGGAGGTTGTAGGACCAGAAACCAACACACTAGGATGCTCAGTGAATCCAATGCCAGAGTGATGGCTGACAGCTTGTTTTTGCCTTTTGTTGGAGTATTTATAGGAGAACTTTTAGCAAACCTCAAAATATAATGCTCCCAGGAGCTAGTTTTTGGACCTTGAATCCCTTGTTCTATAAATAAAGTTAAAAATCCCTGGGATCTGGAATAAGGCTCAAATACTGATTTGTACTTGGTGTAGTCGGTTACGGTTAGCTGAATTCCAATCTTTAGTCATGGGTTTTAAAAAGCTGTTAATCTGTTTAAATGAATACCATCTAAAGTAAGAATTTCTTAAATAAAATTTTTATTTTATGCTGGTTCACTTACAAAGTTAATATACATTGTTTTTCTCACTGAACCTTTCCACTTTCCTTTACCCGCCACACCCTCCAACCATCAAATTTTAAGCCCCCATCCTCACCCATCTGCTTCCCCCTCCCTACCTGGGCCCTTCATACACATTCTATAATAATGGTCTTATATAGTATTTGTCCTTATAAGACTGAGTTACCTCACTTAACATAATGCTCTCCAGTCTCTCCCAAGTTAGATAGTAATTTACAAAATCATTGCTCCTACATACTGCATAATATTCCATTGTGTGAATGTACCATAATTTCTCAACCCATTCCATTGTGGTGGGATGTTTGGGCTGTTAAGAATTTTTAAAAAAAATATCTTGATAAATTTTTTTTTCACCAAAACAAAGTCAATGAAGGAATTCAAACTCTTCTCAGAATATGAGAGAGTGTCAGACTGGGACTCTAGAAACCACTCAGATCTCAGTTCTTTTATTTCTTAGGGCAGAACATTGGTGCAGAAAGAGGGAGTGATGTGGGCTGAGATCCAAAGTCTCTTTGCCTCAATTATAGGTAAAAAAAAAAAGAAAACTCAAGAATGGAATTGAGAGAACTGAGGCACAAATGGAGACTTGTACACCACTGTTCAAAGCAGCATTATTCACTATCGCAAGAACGTGGAAACAACCCAGATGTCCAACCACAAATGAATGGATTGAAGAATTATGGTATATTCACACAATGGAATACTAAGCAGCACGCAGAAACAGTGATTTTGTAAATTATTACCTAACTTGGGAAAAGCTAGAGAGCATTATGCTGAGTGAACTAACTCAGTCCCACAAGGACAAATATTGTATAAAACTATTATTGTAGCATGAGTATAAGGATCCAAGGAGGGTGGGTGTGGAAGCAGAGGAATGAAGATGTGCAGGGGGAGATTAATCATGCAGTTGTACAGTTTGATGGGAGGGGAGGGGAGGGCAATTGGAAGAATCTGTTCTGGTAAACAATGTATTCGAATTTTGTAAATAAATAATAATAATAATAATAATAGAATGGAATCAATGCTTCTCAGAGTGGCTACACTTTCTTGGGAGGGTCCAGGCTATTAAAGGTGTGTCCTCATAGTCATGTCTAAGGTAACTGTGTGTCCTAGGTACTATAGGTTAACCTACACCATAGTTTCCTGATCCAGGTGGAACCCATTGATACCTTTCTAGGTTATTTTTGGTTTTGTAACATTGATCACCTTTGTCATGTCCAACAATCACCATTATTCATTTCCAGATTTTTTCCCATTACCCTTTAGAGAAACTCATATCAAAATAAAAGCAAGACTGACAATAAAAACACAGAACAAACATTTGGCAATGCCATCTCAGACAAGAGTCTCATAATGAAAATTTATAAATTATTCCTGGGCCTCCACAAGAAAAAGACTGATAATAATTATAATTATAATTGCAATTATAAAATAGGCAAAAAACATGGAAAGAATTTTCACAGAGGAAGATATTCGAATGGTCAACAGACACATGAAGAAAGGCTCCAAATTACTGGTAATAAGAGAGATATCAATCAAAACCACAATGAGATACCATCTCACTCCAGTAGCAGTGGCAAAGTTTAATAGGGAAACAAGTAATAAATAT
>NW_006399852.1:1944458-1945974 GCF_000299155.1 Elephantulus edwardii | reverse complement strand
TGAAATTCTTCTGTGTCTGCCAATTCCTTTCAATACAGTGACTCAGTATATTCTTTCCATCTTCTTTTGATACCTCCTGGATCATTACTCTGCCTAAAACATCCTTGATTATAGCAACTTGAGGTTTGAATTTGTTCTTCAGTTCCTTGAGCTTAAGAAATGCTGAGCGAGTTTGACCCTTTTGGTTTTCTGACTCGAGTTCCTTGCACATTTCATTGTAATATTTTGCTTTGTCATTCCTCTCTGCTTTTTGAAATCTTCTGTTCAGCTTTTTAGTATCTTGAATTCTTCCTTGTGCTTTGGCTTCTCTGTGCTCCAGTGCAATCTTCAGAGTTTCTTCTGACCCCCATTTTGGTCTTTTCTTCCTTTTCTGTCTTTGTAATGAACATTTGCACTTTTTTTTGATGATAACCTTGATATCCTCTCACAACTCATCTGGTCTTCGCTCATTAGTGTTCAAGGCCTCAAACCTGTTTTTGAGATGGTTCTGAAATTCAGGTGGGATAGACTCAAAGTTATATTTTGGTTCCCGTGGATTTGGTTTAATTTTCTTCAGCTTCAGCGTAAACTTGCATATATGAGTAGTTGGTGGTCTGTTCCACAATCAGCTCCGGGCCTAGTTTTCACAGCTGATATTGAGCTTCTCCAGCAGTTCCTTCCGCAGATGTAATCGATCTGATTCCTATGCAAACTATCAGGTGAGATCCATGTGTATAACCTGCGTTTATGTCTCTTAAAAATGTGTTTGTGATGAATAAGTCATTGATTGTGCAAAATTCAATCATTCTATCTCCAGCTCCATTTCTGTCTCCGAGTTCATGTTTTCTGACTACTGATTCTTCTTCTCTGTTCCCAACTTTTGCATTCCAGTCACCCACTATTATCAATGCATCTTGATTGCATGTTCTATCGATCTCCAACTGTTAAAGTAGGTAGAAATCTTCTATTTCCTCTTCTTTGGCTCTGGTTATTAGTGCTAGGGATATTATAGCTAATGTTAGATGGATCTTGGCTGAAAGCAGGGAGTACCAGAGGAATGTCTATCTGTGTTTCATTGATTATGCAAAGGCATTTGACTATATGGACCATAACAAACTGTGTCTGACTCTGAGAAGAATGGGAATCCCAGAACACTTGATCATGCTAATGTGAAACTTATACTTGAACCAAGGGGCAGTCATTAGAACAGAGCAAGGAAACACTGCATGGTTCAAAATTGGGAAGGGCGTACACCAGGGATGTGTCCTGTCTCCATATATTTTCAACCTGTATGCAGAACAGATTATCCCGGAGGCTGGGCTGTAGGAGGAGAAATGTGGCATCAGGATTCATGGAAGATCTATCAACAATCTGCGTTATGCAGATGACACAACCCTGCTTGCTGAAACTGAAGAGGGCCTGAAGTATTTGCTGCTGAGGGTCAGGGACTGCAGCCTTCAGTATGGATTGAGGCTCAATGTCAAGAAGACAAAGATTCTCACCACTGGACCAGTTGGAAGTATCAGGATGGATGGTG
>NW_006399852.1:1922170-1944233 GCF_000299155.1 Elephantulus edwardii | reverse complement strand
ATGGTCTTTGCAATCACTTGTTATGTGTCAGAGAGCTGGGCAATGACCAGGGAGGCTAGAAGGAGAATTGATGCCTTTGAGCTTTGGTGTCATGGACTGCTAAGAAAACAAACAGATTCACCCTAGAAAGGGTTAAACGGGGCTGCTCCTTGGAGGCAAGGATTCTGAGGCTTTGTCTGACATACTTTGCTCATGTTGTAAGGAGAGACAGGTTCTTGGAGAAGGGCATCATGCTTGGGAGGGTGGAGGACAGGTGCAGGAGGGGAAGGCCCTCTGGGTGGTGGATTGATTTGGTGACTTGGGTAATCAGGATGAGTGTGTCAGAGACAATGAGATTGGCACAGAACAGAGCAGAGTTTAGATCTGTTGTACATAGGGTCGCTATAAGTCGCAGGTGACTCGACAGCACATAACAACAACAACAACATTTTATGGAAATTTTTTAAAAATGTATTTTATATTGGTTTTACATACAAAGCTCATAAAATTCACATACATTGTTTTTCACACTAGACCTTTCCACTTCCCCTTATCAATCCCTCCTTCCACCCACCACATTGTGTGACTCTAAGTTTAACCCCCCCCGCCCACCTTGGTTCCTTGTACATGCTCTACAATAATGGTCCTATACAGTATTTGCCTTTATGAAAGAAATTCATATACATTGTTGGTGGGATTGTAAAATTGTACAACCACTCTGGAAGGCAGTTTAAAGCTTCCTCAAAAAGCTGAACATAGAAATTCCATATGACCCAGCTAATCCACTGCTTGGAATATACCTTGAGAATCTGAGAACTGAGGCACAAGTAGAGACTCGTACACCAATGTTTATAGCAGCATTATTGCCCATCGCAAGAACATGGAAACGGTCCAGGTGTTTAACCACAATCAAATGGACTGAGAAATTTTGATATACTATGCAGCAGGCAGGAGCAATGATTTTGTAAATTACTATTCTTTTTTTTTTTTATTTTGTAAATTACTATCTTAACTTGAGAAGGACTGAAGAACATTTTGCTGATTGAACTAACTCAGTCCTATAAGGACAAATACTGTATAAAACCATTGTTATAGAATGAGTATGAGAATCCAAGGAGGGGAAGGGTGGAAGCAGAGGGACGAGGACAGATGGAGTGGAGAGGGTTAATCATAGGGTGGCACAATTTGATAAGTGGGGGTGTGAAGGAAATGGGAAAGATCTGGTTTGAAAAAACAATGTATTTTCACTTTGTAAATAAAACAGTATAAATTTTTTTAAAAAACAAGACCCAACCAGGAATCGTTTAGGGCCCTATAATAGGAATGAGTGCGTGTTAAGTCCTTTTGTGAGGATACACTGGAGGATAATCTGTATGCTGAGAAAATTATTCAAGAAGCTAGACTCTGAGGAAGAATGTGGTATCAGGATTGGAGGAAGACTCAATTAGTAACCTTTGTTATGCAGATGACACAACTCTGCTTAAAGTGAGAAGGACTTGAAACACTTGCTGCAGAAGATCAAACATTGCAGCCTTCAGTATGGATTGGATCTCAATGTCAAGAAAACAAAAATTCTCAGCACTAGCCTGATACAGGCCATGGTCTTTGCAATCACTTGCTATGCATCGGAGAGTTGGGCAGTGACTAGGGAGGATAGAAGGAGAATTGATGCCTTTGAGCTGTGGTGTTCGAAAAGAGTTGAATATACCATGGACTTCTAAGAAAATGAACAGATTGTCCTGGAGAGGGTTAAACCAGGTGGTTCCTTGGAGGCAAAGATTCTGAAGTTTCATCTGACATATTTTGGACATGTTGCAAAGAGGGACAAGTCCTTGGAGAGGGACATCATGCTCAGGAGAGTGGAGGGACAGCACAGGATAGGAAAACCCTCTGTGAGGTGGATTGATTCAGTGACTTGAGTAATGGGGGTAGATGTGTTAGAGATAGTGAGATTGGCATAGGATAGAGCAGGGTTTAGGCTGTTGTGCATAGAGTTGCTATGAGTCACAGGTGACTCGATGGCACATAACAACAAAAACAACAACAAGACAAATAGCTGAAATAATAAAAGATGGTTTCATCAAAAGATTGAAACTGTCAATGACTTCATCTTACTTGGATCTACAATCAATGCACTTGGTACCAGCAGTTAGGTCAGGAGACATTGCACTAGGAAAGTCTGTGGCCAGGGATCTCTCCAAATCACTGAGAAACAATGATGTTAGCATAAAAACTAAGGTGCACTGGATTCAGATCATGATCTTTCCAGCCACTTTCTAAGCAGCAGAGAGCTAGACAGAGAATAGACAGGTGAAAGAAGAAAAATTGATGCCTTTGAACTGTGGTTTTAGAGAAGAGTATGAAATATCCCATGGACTGCCAAAAGAACAAACAGTATGTCTTAGAGAAGGTGCAGCCAGAGTGCTCCTTGGAGGCAAAGATGATAAAACTTCATCTCATTTATTTTGGGCATGTTGCTAGGAGAAGTTATTCCTTGGAGAGGGACATCATGCTTGGAAAAGTGGGGGGGAGACAGTAAAGAAGAGGAAGACTTTCAACCAAGTGGATTGACACAGTGTTTGGGGGAATGAGCTTGAGTATGTCAGAGATTGTGAGGATGGCACAGGATAGAACAGGGTTCAGATCTGTTATTCATATGGTCACTATTAATTATATTTTACTTGACAATACCTAACAACAACAATATCCAAATAAAAGGAGTTCTGTAAGTAGAAAAGGGTATAGAAGGGAGTAAAAAACAACTTAATATTCCAATGTGTTCCAGATTGAAAGGGCTCATTGAGGGTCCAGCATGATGGATCAAACAGTTCCCACACTGAAGTACCTTATTGTGACGTTTTACTATGTTATTACTAGGCACCCTGGAGTCACTTCCTAGTCAAAGCAACTCTATGTCCAACAGAGTCATAGTAACAGAACAAAGCACCGTCCAATCTCACACTGTCCTCCCTTTTATTCTTTGGAAACCATTGTTGGAGCCACTGCTGTCAATCCATACCGTTGAGAGTCTTCCTGTGGGTTTACAGACTCTGCGTTATCAAGTGTGCTGTCTCCAAAGATGGATAACTTGTTCCTAATACGTGACATGAAGCCTGGAATCCTCCTTCTGCAAAACTTTCATATGCTGGGGTGGGGGTGGGGGAGGAGGAGCTGACAAGTTTCCAGAGAGGAACAAGACAGTTTGCATACGAAGAACAAGAGATAGAACGTCTTTGGACGTCTGAGTAGCAACACTGGGAGTGAGAAGGCAGTGATGCAAGGCCTTCGATTCTGAAGGAATGCATTTTGAAGAGAAACATTTTTCAATTGAGACTTTCTCCTTGGACAGGATATAATTTATACGTGAGGTTAGACTGAAGTGTGTGTACATTATAAATCATAAAATATTTGTCATTACTGTAGTTGACATTATCATTGCAACTGTAGATGCCCTTCTAAATTGAGCTTGTTAAATTCTGCTAACACTACAAAATTCAAGTCTATTGAGTCCAAATTTCACATTTTCTCTCACCATACCTCTTTTCTTTAGCAGTCTGGATTTTCTCGACCAGTCTTATCTTCAAAATTCATGTTTGGTGTCATTTTTTTTTCTCCTATCCCTGAGACTTTCAACCTCTGTGAAGTCACGGAACAGTATTTCTTGTATAAACATATCAGGAGCAACCTTTATAAACAAGCTTCATAATATAAATGTTTGATATTGATGCTTTGCTCTTAAAGAACACGCAAAGTTCTTACTTTGGGTTTATAATCCATTTGTTCCTAAGTCCAAGGCAATACTTTTCAATTCATTAATGTAGCTGTACTTGGGCAAAGTTAGGTTTCTCCAGAGAGCCATGCATATTGATGGCATGAGTTCAGAGTCTCTTATTTTCCTGGCTCTCCTCATATCTCTTTAATCAATCTCCCTGATTTGCACTTTGGGGACATAATAGAGTTAATAATATTAATAAGCTGACTCAAAAACTATAAACACAATCTGGCCTGCAAGCAGGGGTGCGTGTATGTGTTTAGTCTCCACAGTGCTTTTATAAAAGGTGGATGAGCTGCCAGACTAAATTAAAAGCCAGGAATGTTCACATAAAATTCACAGTCTCCACCTGAATGTTTGCATTATCTTGAAAAATCGGATTCCGTTGCCAACCCCTCATGGTAACAGAGGACTAGAGCTGAGCTTTGGCTCCCTGCTTTGAAAGGACACACACTGTCCAGTTTGTTATCATTATGACCATGCTTTTGTCTTACTCAGTGCTCACTTCATTTATTTACTTTATCGGCCAGAGTTTCTGACCCAGATGAAAAACTTGGTAAGTGAAGGAAGGCTACACTGTGCACACCATGGTGCCATCGGTTGATGAGGGACAAGGATAGTGGGGTTTTGCTCTGAAAACTTATTCTTTTAATCTATGTCAATATTTGTAAATGGAAAGTTGGTAAATAAAGAAGCATCGATATTTCCTAAGTATCAATACATAGCTCAAGCTCAAAGTCATTGCCATCAATCACAACCATCTCATACCTGCTCTCCACTGCTTTACTGAGGTGTAAATCTTTCAGGAAGAGACTACTGATCTTTATTTCAGTGATTTAGGGACTTGAACTGATAAAAATAGTGTGGTCAGCATGGAGGTTGTGGCATCTGACCTCCGTTAGCTCTACAAGGGTGAGGGAGGGAAGAATATCCATCAACATCAATAGCACAGAACTGATTTCTATGAGGTCTGATTCACATCCACGTTCCTGCACCATCTTCTACCACATCTAACACCAATGATCCCTCCTAGGGCTCTTGCTACTCTACTGATGGATCAGTTCATCTGTTGCAATGGCCACACAGAACTCACAGACAATATTCATGGTTATGGGGTTTATTAAGGGACTAGGAAGTTACAATCCAGATTGGAAGTAACTTCTTATTTCTCAGCCTACCTGTTTTGGGCCAGTGTTACACAATTATTTTACTCCTGTCAATTATGACATTTCCTTCAACTACCCCAACCCCAAATAAGCCTGGGGAAAAGCCCTTTGCTCTGGTTTTGTGGAGTAGTAATTCCATTGCACTTACTTTGGGCATCTTGTCAGGAGGGGTTCAGTTCCTGGAGAAGGACATGATGCTTGAAAGAGTGGAGAGATAGCACATGAGAGGAAGACCCTGGGTGAGATGAATTGACATAGTGACTGTGGTAATGAGGACAGATGTATTAAAGGCAGTGAGACTGGCTCAGGATAGGACAGGGTTCAGAGTTGCTGTGAGACATAGTCGACTTGACAACACATAACACCAACAGTTCCTGTTCAACTTTGTCTCTTATCAGCCTCTAATCCTAATCCACCTGTTGCTGCTGGCCTGGGTCTAGGTCTCGTTCTGAAGGGGAAGTTCTGACCCAAAGGACCTGCTTACTCTCTG
The DNA here is from genome assembly GCF_000299155.1 of Elephantulus edwardii. NCBI lineage: Eukaryota > Metazoa > Chordata > Mammalia > Macroscelidea > Macroscelididae > Elephantulus > Elephantulus edwardii. The sequence continues at coordinate 1,938,826 of NW_006399852.1, read as the reverse complement.
TTTCTTCTTTCTTGATGGTAGTCAGATTCCTATTCAACTTAACCCTGGTCAGATGACAAAACTGACCAATCCCTCTCTTAGTAGTTTGCACACCTTGTTTTAATATTCCCACACAAAATGTGCTGTTTACCTTATTCAAATTCTTAGTATTGTCTTACTCAGCCATCTGAGCTCTGGTGACCTAGTTGGTAGGGTCCTGTCAACTCAAACGTGGGCAGTTCAAATCTACAAGCTGCTCCATGGGCAATAAAAATGGGCAATCTACACTCATGCAATTTACAGCCTCTGAAAACCTTATTTTCAGTTCTGACTTAATAGCAAAGATTGAATTGAATTTGAGCCAACCATGGAATGAAAGTCAAAGACAATGTCTAGATAAACTCACACTGAATAATTTGTTACAGCACATAACAGCTGACCTTTTGGGAATCTAACCTTATAGAAATTTGTTCGTCTGACTTTTTTTGAAGAGGCTCCATTTCTTCTACATTGCTGGTTTTTTTTTTGTTGTTGTTGTTTTTTAAATTTATTTTTATTTTATCTAGCTTACATACAGAATTCATATACTTTTTTACATTGCTGTTAAACCCGATGTCTTACCACATAGAATAAAGAGCCATCATTTGAAGTCAGAAGACCTTGAAAGGAGATTTATTTCTGCCGTATATCGACTATCTGAATAGAGGGATTTGGTACACTTCAGTCAGTAGAGTTCTTTCCCTCTTTATGAGACACTGGAAGTTCAATTCCAGGTGATTGGGCCACTTATCTGTTCAAATTCGGAAGAAAGACCTGGTGACCTACTTCTGAAAATCAGGCAATAAAACCCTATGAATCAAGATGGCTGGATCTTAGGGGACAACTCTATGTTGTTATTATATCAACTATGACTGGGGAGGTGGGAATAAGTGCGTTTGAGATGGCTAGATTGGTACAGGATAGAAGAGCATATAGAGTTCTTGTACATAGGGTCACTATGAGTCGCAAGCAACTCGATGGCACTTAACAACAACAACAACAATGACTCACAGTGACCCTATGAACAACAGCTCTGAACTCTGACATATCTTGAGCCAGTTTCAGCATCTTTGACACAACTGCCCCCATTGCTATAGTCTCTGAGTCAATCCATCTCATCCAGGGTCTTCCTACCCTTCCAAGCATGATGGCCCTCTCAAAGGATTGGTCTCTCGTGGCAACATGTCCAAAGTATGTGAGACTGAGATTCACAATCCTTGACTCCAAGGAGCAACCTCGTTTTAGTCTTTCTGGGAAAATACTTTGTTCTTTTGGCAGGTTGTTCCCTTGGTATAGTCAATACTCTTCTCCAGCACCACAGCTCAAAGGCATCCATTCTTCTTCAGTCATCCTTACTCTATGGCAGCTAACAATTATTTGATTTGCAACAAGCTGTTACATTTTTGTGGTCTTTGGTTTGCTTATGTAAGAATAACAGTATCACTTAAGAAGAAAAATGTACTGTAATGCATATGTTACTGAGCCATGTGTTTTCCTAATTCTAATTACCATATTTTAATGTAAATGTTGTTGTTAGGTGCTGTCAAGTATGACTAATAGCAACCTGATGAACAAAAGATCTGAACCCTGTTCTATCCTGTGCCATCAGACTTCCTGACACACTAAAGCCCATTGCAATAGTCGCCATATCACTCCATCTGGTTGACTGACTCCATCTTCTTCACTGACCCTCCATCCTTTCCAGCATCATGTCCCTCTCCAAGAGATAGCCTCTCCTAGCAACATGACCAAAGTATATGAGTCAAAGCCTTCTTATTCTTGCCTCCAAAGAGCACTCTGGCTTCACCTTCTCTAAGACCTATCTGTTTGTTCTTTTGGCCATCCATGGGATGTTAAGTGCTCTTCTCCAACACCACAACTCAAAGGCATCAATTAATCTTCTGTCAACCTTATTCATTGCCCAGCTCTCAGATGCATAGCAAGTGATCAGAAAGGCTATGGCCTGAATCAGATGCACCTTGTTCCTCAAACAGACATCATTACTCCTCAATAATTTTGAGATGTTCTGAACTGCAGATTTTCCCAATGCAATGCATCTCCTTATTTCCTGACTGCTGGCACTAAGGGTTTTAATTGTGGATCCAAGAAAAATGAAGCTGTTGACAGTTTCAATCTCCTCTCCATTGATAATGATGCTGCCTATCAGTTCAGTGGTGAGAATGTTTGTTTTATTGACATTGAGATGCAATTAATACTGAAGGCTGCATTCCTTGATCTTCTGCAACAAGTACTTCAAGCCCTCCTCACTTTTAACAAGCAAGGTTGTATCATCTACATAACACAGATTATTGATGAGTCTCCCTCCAATCCTGATGCCGCACTCTTCTTCATAGAGATCACTTTTTAATACGAATATCATGCACATTATATAATCTTTGAAAACCATGTAATCTCCTTGTTTGTTAGTTTTTGTGCACATTATATGCATGTGCACTATTTACATGGGCAGGCTATACCAAAAGAAATATGGTAGTCATGGCATATTACTCTAGAAACAGAGATGGTGAAACATATGTTGTAACACACAAGAATACATCATACTTATGATTGATTAACATGGTGCTTCAGACTTGCAAAGAAGCTGTAGTGGTATAGTGTATAATGAATTGAGCTGTTAACCACAAGGTTGACAGTTTTAATCCACCAGCTGTTCTGTGGGAGAAAGATAGACAGTTTCCTTCCTTAAAGATTTACAGCCTTGGAAACCTCAGAGAGAGTCACTGTGAGTCAGAGTCGACTCCAAGGCCATGCGCTGGTTGGGTCAGGCTTGGAGGTTGAAATACATTCCATTAAATTTAAATTTAGTCAAAGTCAAAACATTTCAAGAACAGCTCTCTTGCAGAGTTTCAAGAACAGAAGTATTTGACTAAGTATGGAAGGACTGTGCACACAGCCCTATTATGATGCCATCTCTCTGTACTGGGCAGAACTTCCCTGTGGAATGTAACTGGGTGCTCAGACTAAGGAATAAAACTGATAAAGTTCAATCCGGAGCTAACTCATAGCTGACCTTTCAGGGGTTTTCAGAGGCAGTTTAATAGCATGAGAAGAGATTGTCCATCCTGCTTCTGCAGAGTAGCTGCTGAATTCACACTGAGTGCCTTTGAGCAGACAGTGCAATTCTTTACCCCGCCTGGCCTCCTTTGTTCATTAAGAAATATTTTCACTTACATTTTACTTCATAATTTAATAATCCATTAACTAAAACTCAACACTCCTCATTTCCTTAATAGGGGCTCTTTAGTGTCACCATTAGTGATATCAATACTCTCTCAATGAAAGATAACCTATTATTCTATTTACCATGGGCATAGTTGGTGAAATTGGAGTAACTACAGAAACATCCTTCTTTATTCCTTGTATCTCATCTTGATACTCTTTTCCCAATATTTCTGTATCACTTTTCTTTTCCATTTCACTTACAGAAAGATAATCTGAGGCCTTATTGCAACTATTTGAATAATTACAGAAACTTTTTGGTTTATCTTGTTTTACATTTAGCCTGCATGTTGCAAAAAGTTAAGTGCCCTGAAATTAGCTTTTGAGTGAAATCCTTTAATGGTTTCCTATTAAGTCTGATTGTCTTTGTCCTGTGGCATTCCATATCCTTTTTAATTTTTTTTTTTTACTTTCCATATTCTAACCCTCATATTTCTGAGGTTTTTTTCCCCCCTCTGTAAGTACAATGCTGGCTTTGAGAATATCCATACAACTGCAAGAAATTTACTATTATTCCAATTTAACCACTCGGCGTTAATGCAAGTGATGAAGAAACAGGATTTTTTAGTAGTTGCTATAGTCTGAGTCAGATCATACAGGCAATCAAAATGCACTGATACTCACTGGTGATTGGAATGTGAAAGTCGGAAATAAAGAAGGGCCCACAACTGGGAGACCTGACCGTGGTGATAAAAATAGTGCTAGATATCATATGATATAATTTTGAAGAGCTACCAACTTATTCACTGAGAATACATTTCTTTCAACAATATGAACTGTAGCTATCATACATGTAAAAGTCATTGTATGGAATACACAGGAATCAAATTCACCATCGCTGTGGGGACAACCCCAGACCAAAGCAACAGAAAAGCTTGATATCATTAGTGGGAACAAGACCGGAGGCTGACTGTGAAACCACTGATTGCTCACACGCAAGTTCAGGTTGAAGGTGAAGGAAATGAAAACAAATCTGTAAAAGTATGACCTTCATATGCCTTACCTGATTTTAAAGATCATTTTAAGAATAGATTTGATGCACTGAACACTAATTACTGAAGACCAGAGAAGTTATGAGATGACATGAGGAAAGCAAAAAGATGACATTAAAAATACAGGAAAAAAGAGAAGAATAAAACTGATGTCACAAAAAAGTTTAAAACTTGCTCCTTCATGTAAAATAGCTAGAAGAATTGAATTAATAACTAAGGAAAAGAGCTGAATAAAACATTTCAGAGAGTAAGCCAAAAAGACAAAATAAAGTCTTATTATGAAATATGAAAAATCTTGGAGTTGGAGAAACCCAAATAGAAGATCATGGTTGGTATTGCTCAAGTTGGAAGAACTGAAGAACAAATTCAAGCTTCATGATGAAATACAGAAGGATTCTTGTGGCAAAATAGTATGTACTAAAGGATTCTATGTATAAAATGCTTCTAAGTTTAAACGGAATGCCCAGAGTTACTGTACCAAGAAGAACATTTCAGGAAACGCCTTATGATCAAGAACTGATGGTGCTGAAGCAAGCAATCCAAATAGCACTAAAAGCATTAGCCAAAAACAAGGCACCAGGAATTGAGTGAATGCCAATTACAAAAACTCAACACACCAATGCAAAGCCACATGTCTACACTTATCTCTGTCAAAAATTTGGAAGACAGCTACCTGACCAATTCACTGGAAATAAACCATACCTGTGTCCATTCTAAAGAAAACTTATCCATCAGAATGCATAAGGTATTGATTAATAATACCACATATCCATAAAACTTTGCTAAATGTAACTTTTAAAAGCCCTCTTGAAGCAGACTGTTGACAGAGAACTCCTAGAAATTGAATTCAAATTTTTTTTTTAAAGGGCAGGAACGTGAGGTGGATGTTGGAGAAAAGCAGCCGATACCTTAAAGAGATCTACTTGTATTTTATTAGCTACACAAAGATACCTAACTGTGTGGATCATAACTAATTATCGTTAACATTGCAAAAAATTCCAGAACATTTGTTTGTGATCACACAGACCCTGAACATAGACTAAAAGGTAGATACTCCAACAGAAGAAGGGGACACCATGAGGTTTAAAACCAGGAAAGTTACCCTTTAAGGTTCTATTCATTTGCCCTGTCTATTCAGTGTGTATGCTGAGCAGATAACCTGAGAATAAGAAGTATATGAAGAGGAGTACAACTTCAGAATTGGAGGAAGATTCATTAACAACTTAAAATATGCAGATCATAGAAATGCAACCTGGCTTCCTGAAAACAAAGAGATCTAGAAGCACTTACTGATAAAGATCAAAGTCTACAACCTTCAATCTAATTATGCCTCAAAATAAAACAGAAATCCTCTTAATGAGACCAATAAGCAACATCATAATAAATGGAGAGAGATAGAAGCTGTTAAAGATTTCCCTTTACTTGGATCCAGCAGTCAGGAAATCAAATGTCAGACTTCACTGGATGAAGCTGCTATCTATAAAGGATCTCTTTAAAGTGTTAAAAAGTAAAGATGACACTTTGAAGGCTGAAACATACTTAACCAAAGCCATGATCTTTTTAACCACTTCATAGGCTATGAAGCGCAGACAGTAAGGAAGACCTCAGAAGTGATGCCTTTAGATTGTATTGGCAAAGAATACTGTGTCTGCTCTGGCAGAATGGGCTGACAAAAGAATAAACAAATCTGTCTTAGAAGGAGTATAGCCAGAATGTTCCTTAGACGTGAGGATACAGGGACCTAGTCTTACTTATGTAGGACATGTTATCAGGAAAAACCAACCTCTAGAAGATCATGTCAGGTTTTGCAGAGAGGAAGACCTTCAATGAGATGACTTGGAACAGTGGCTGCATCAATGTTGAGCTCATAATCAGGGCGATGATTATGGTGACAGTCCAAGAGCAGGTAGTGTTTATGCTGTGGTGTGTGGGGTCAGAACCCTTTTGACAGCACCATCAACAATATCCTCCACACCTTTAGCTCGTTGTTTATTATTATTAGTAGTATTTAGAGGAAGCCATGGTACTAGGGATATTATAGCTGTTAGATGGATCTTTGAAGAAAGCAGGGAGTCCCAGAGGAATGCCTATCTGTGTTTTATTGACTATGCAAAGGCATTTGACTGTGTGGATCACAACAAGGAGTGGCTAACTCTGAGAAGAATGGGAATCCCAGAACACTTGATTGCGCTATGGTCCAAGCTATGCTTGGACCAGGAGGCAGTCATCAGAACAGAGCAAGGAAACACTGCATGGTTCAAAATTAGGAAGGGTGCACACCAGGGATGTGTCTCCACACCTTTTCAAACACTATGTGGAACAGATTATCTGGGAGGCTGGGCTCTATGAGGAGGAGTGTGGCACCAGAATTGGAGGAAGATCTTCAACAACCTGTTTTATACTGATGACACAACCCTGCTTGCTGAAACTGAGAAGGACCTTGTAGCACGTGCTGCAGAAGGTCAAGGACTGCAACCGTCAATATGGATTGAAATTCAACATCAAAAAAATAAAAAGTCACACCACTGAGCTGATTAGCAGCATTATGATAAATGCTGAAGAGATTAAGATTGTTAACAGCTTCAGTTTTCTTGGCTCCACTATCAACACTCTTGGTACCAGCAGCCAGGAAATCAAAAGATGAATTTAACTGGGAAAGTGTGCTGTCAGGGCTCTCTCCAGAGTACTGAAGAGCAATGCTATCATTCTGAAAACTAAGATGTGACTGATCCAGGCCATCATCTTCATAATTACTTGCTATGTATCAGAAAGCTGGACAGTAATTAGAGGTAATAGAAGGAGAATTTATTCCTTTGAGATGTGGTGTTGGAGAAGAGTATTGAATAAACTATGGACTGCTAGGAGAACAAACAGATTTATCCAGGAGAGGGTGAAACCAGACTGCTCCCTGAAGGCAAGGATTCTGAAGCTCCATCTGACATATGGCAAGGTGAGAGCAGTCCTTGGAGAGGGACATCATACGTGGGAGGGTGGAGGGACAGTGCAAGAGAGGAAGAGCCTCAATGGGATGGATTGACTCAGTGACTGGGGTATTGGGGATAGGTGTGTCAGAGACAATAAGGTTGGCTCAGAGTAGAGTTGAGTTCAGAGCTGTTGCATGTAGGTTTGCTATGTGTTGGAGTAGATTCGAAGTCACATAACAACAATATGGTATATACGTATATAACAAAACCTTTACTGTTTTAACATTCCTCACACACACGAATTAGTGACTTACTTGTACTCACCATGCTATGCAATAATCACCATTGTCTGTATCCCACCTCTTTCAACCCTCCTACCAGAAGCTCACTGTCTCTTAAACAGGGAGTTCCCTTGGTCCTCTCTCAACCCCTGGCCCTGCAACCACTAATAACCTTAGTTCTGTTTACATTTGCCTGTGCCTCCAGCTTATGATAATCATGCCAGCACAGTTCCTCTGCTTCGATATTTCTGCTATATGACTGCTCATCTGAAGCGGTCTGACTGTATACCTCCCCCTTCCTAAGACCTCTTTGATCCTCTATGCATTTCCTTCAGTCTTACTGACTTCTGGAACATTTACAGTCTGTTCCATGTCATTGTCACGCTTACTGATGCAGTTTTGTTTTGTTTCATCAACTAAACATGATCTCTTTGAAGAGAGATATCATGCTGATTCTGGGTCTTGGATTCCTTGTTTATGGTAAATTTTAGTTGAAAAAAATATAATGCCTTGTGTGCTTACTAAGATTAGTAAATAAAATCTTAGATTCAATTAGGGTGTTCTTTAAACATTTTAGTCCATTTTAGGCAAACATTTATAGAGTAAATTAGTTTTTCATTCGACAGTTGTAATTTTTTTTTTTTTGTTCTGTGACATTGGCTGCTGTATCTAAGAGGTATCAGAACTGTCCCCGTTTCTACCCTGCCTTCCACACTTCCCTCTCTCCCATTCTCCTGCCCCTCCTTGCCTGCTCATCTTTGCTTTTGGACAAATGTTACACATTTGGGCTCATCTAGTTGAGCGTTTGAATGGCAGCACTGTGCTCTCCTGCTTGACATTTGGCAGAGGTGCCAGTAAGGGCTGAGATGATGTGTCTGTGCAGCCAGTTACTGGGATGCGGGCGCAGTAACCTTCTCTCCAGTTGCTGGATTGGAGGCTATGCATGTGCAGCACAGTTGCTGAGTGGTGGGAGCCTGCATCTCAGGGAGGTCGCAGGGATGCTGCCTGGTTCACACAGGGAGGTGCAGGAAGCAGAGCCTCCAGGAGAGGATGGTGGGTGTGGCCATCCTTTATCACACACGGGCAAGCTACGGGCACCTCAGAGAGTTGTGGACACTGCCAAGCTTGTGCCCTTCAGCTCAGGCCACCCAATCTTTAGGAAAGAGTACTGTCTATTACCAGGCTCATTTGCAACAGCTAGGGCCTCTAGTTTCTCAGGAAGGGGTGCTGGATGTGAGCTAAGCTTGTGAGCACAAGAACAAGCAAACTGTCTCCAGAAAGAGAGTAGGTGAAGCTGAATTTACACAAGCAAATGCCACCACCTCAGATCAGTGTTGGCTTTTCCCATGCTTGGGCATCTTGGCTTTATCCACTAGTGCAGATGTCAGATTAGGGGACTGCTTTCACAAAAGTTTTTGGGGTTTTTTTGGGGGGGAGCTCTAATTAGACTGCTAGGAGAACAAACAAGTTCATCCTGGAAAAGGTAAAGCCAGGGTGCTCCTTGGAGGCAAGGACTCTGAAGCTTAGTCTGACATACTTTGGACGTGTTGCAAGGTGGGATCAGTCCTCGAAGACGGAACTCATGCTTGGGAGGGTGGAGCGACAGTGCAGGAGAGGAAGACCCTCGATGAGGTGGATTGATTCCATCATTGGTGTAAGGGGATAGGTGTGTCTGAGGCAATAAGATTGGCACAGAATAGAGTTGAGTTTAGGGCTGTTGTGTATAGGGTCGCTATGAGTTGCAGGGGACTCAACAGCACATAACAACAACAGCAACAATAACAACTAATAATATGGACCTCTCTCTCAGGCAAGTAACTGACTTTCTATAATAAGCAAGAGTAGGTGTTGTAACCTTATTTTTAAAACTGGGACCTAATATGGTGAGGACAGAATGTACTTAAAAAGGTGGTGGGACAGGATGTTTGAAATCAAGCCTGTTTGAGAAAAAAAAATTCAAGTTATTTGGCAAAGATGTTTCTGGTTCTCCTAAGTCTGTCATATTCCTAGTACTTAAATCCCATTAGCCCTTAAGGAGTGGAAATCATGACAATGTTGAGTGTAGATTCTGACAATGGGATTGATTGCTCAAAGAAAGTGACGAGAACCTTCCACCCACACAAGTACCATGTCATTTTTCCACGAACTGGGCTTGGAGTGATTAAGTATGTGTACTGGAGAGCACTTCCAAAGGTTTGAGCAATCCATCTGGCAGAGGCATTCACCGCTTTGGGATTTGTTATTGTGGGGCTGTGCCAGCCCCGAGACTCATTTAACTGCATTAGTCATCAAGTCGCGGTGCCACTAAGCTTGGACCTGCAAACGGCGTCTGGCTTGTGTGTTCGAAAGACCAAACAAACAAAACCAGTCAAATTCTACCACATCTGAGTTTGAGGTCTAGTGGCTTTTCGCCTCGCTCCCTACCAGCCCTGCGATAAAACTGTTCGAGTCACTCCTGTGCTAAAGGGACACAACTGAGGCCAAACCATGAGAGGTGGAAGTCATTTCGAAGGCCATGTTCACGCAGACCACAATCATCGGGTCGTGTGCTGAAGGTCCTGAATCCTTAGTATTAGTATCTGTGTACTTGAGAGGTCGCACAGAAGCCCCAGTTCAAATGCAAACAAGTGACCTGAAAGTCCCAGTTAACCAGCTGCAAGTGAGTCAACCCTGAAGCCTGGCAACCCCTCGTGTGTCATGTCATAGAACTCTGTTGTTCAATAAGGCACGCAAGGAAGTTCCTTCTTTCTTTTTTTTTTTTTTTTAAGTAGATTGCCAGCCCTTTCTTCTGAGGTGCCTTTGAAGAGATTCAATCATTCAATCTTTGGTTAGTAACCAAACACATTCATTGAAACCTTCAAGATGCTGACCTGAAATAGTTACCTATCAGAGACGATAAGAATGTGCATAGGGGATTCTGTGGGTCATAGGGTTGCTATGAGTTGTACTCCGTTTGACGGTACCTAACAACAACAATAACAATCGTCTACTTCTCTGATCCCACGTGTAATAACTATCTCATTCTCTGAGGCAGGGCATTGAAGGAATGGAATCTGAAGGGATTGGCTGTTTAAATGAATTCAAAGACAGAGAGACTTTGGCCATGCTAATTTGGCCTGAGGGTATTACCAGGTTCACAGATGTTTCCTAAGAAGCTAGTAGCTAGCTATTGTCAAGAGAGGGAATAGAGAGGTGAGAGATAGAGAGAAAAGAGTCTACTTCATGATTTTGCCTGCATCTGCCCTGATGCTCGTATATCTACCTCCTAGGTATCGTTAAACTGGAGCTCAGTCATTACTTTGCAAAATCCTCTAACTCTGCCAATCGACACATTAGAAACTTACTCAAAACTTCCTCTTAGCTCTCTAAAAAGTTCAGCCAAGAAAATATTAAAAAGCTAAGCAAAGGAAAAAAAAAATTTTTTAAAAAAAGGACATTTTGTTTCCCAAAATAAATTTTCTTCTTTCTCTTCATAATCTCCTTTTCTGCAAAAGGTTGCTGAGTTGTGTAGAGTTTTCTACTTTTTCCTTAACACCCCATAGATCCCTCCTTGCACTCGTTAGCAAACAACCTATAAGATAAAATAGTTCCAGAACAACTTAACTCCATCCTGCCTTTGGTTGTGGTGGTGGTGGTGTGCGCTGTTGAGTTGCAACTGGCCCTTAGTTGACTTTCCACAGGCAGTAAATTGCAAAAGAGGAGATTGTCTATCCTTCTCCCATGAAAGAGCTGGTGGATTTGAACAATGTGCCTTTGGAAGTGGAACAAAGCTTCTTACCACACACCAGAGCTCCCTGTTATCTTTGGTAGAGCTATGGAAGTAACTCAACAAGGATCAAGATGGAAATGAACCAAAATATCAATAAATAAATTTTTTAAAAAATATATTGTCAAGCATTTCTTCTGAGATGTGATGTCTTTGAGTGGACTCAAATCTTCCCAGTGGAGAAATGATTGGCTGAGAACAATATGGGGGGCTCTGATAGGCAAACAGGAAGTAGATGAGAGAGAAGAGCCCCAGTACACCTCCAGACACAAATTTCCTGCCCTTGGTGGATCTAAAGCCTCTCCTTTAAGATACATTGCTTCAATATTATATTTTGGTTGACTCTAATAGAAACATGACTATTTATTATAACCATCAGGTTTTTAGAAATTGATTTTCATGGTGTAAATGTGCCTGATTTAATTGCTTCATATGCATGTGAAAATTGGAAAATGAATGAAGAGGATGAAAGAAGATACCTTTGAACTTGGATGGTGACAAAGATTATTGAACACACATCATGGGTTGCTCAAAGGACAAACCAATCTGTCTTCCAAGCTGCCTTGGTGCATCCTCAGAAGAAAGACGGTGAGCTTTTGTCTGGAGTTTTGAGCATGTTGTCAAGAGGACCAATCCCTGAAGATTGACATCAAGCTTGGAGAAGAAAAGGGTGAGTGAAAGAGAGGCATATCTTCAAGGAGAAGAATTAACACATTATCTGTAAAAACCGGGCAAAGCACTAAGGAGATTGTGAAGATGGTGTAGGACCACGCAGGATTTCGTGCCCTTGTTCATAGGGTCACAAGGAGTCACAGTCACCGTGGTTATAACTAACAACAACAATTCACCCTTTAGCAATAAGATTCGTTTTCCTACCAAGTCTCTGAGAGAAAAGCAATTGTCAAATAAAGGAATCCACATGTCTATGAATTTTAATTTTCAAAAATGGGAAACCAGACAAATTAACAAAACAAACCAAAGGATTATTTCCCTTGCATTCAAATGAGTATTCAGACACCACATTTCATGGATACTTTCCCAGTACTTTTTCTAACTTGTTTCCCCTAAATGCACTCTTTTGGATGTTATGATACAGTCTTCCCTCACATCCAGGTTGGACCATCTAGGCCCTCTACCTAGTCCACAAGGAACAAGCTGATCAAAGCTGGCCCACAATGGAGTGACTGGTTCATCCTGCTAGAATTTATGATCAACGTCAGTGGAGGGTCCAGGATTTTGATTCCATAGAGAAGTCACTCTGATTCTACAAAGAAGGCTTTGAAAAGAGACGACCCAGAAGACCCAGTATCATATAAGTACTTCCTTCACAGTACATCCTTCTTCTTGGCAGACATACACCTTCAAGTTCAGCTCAGGACTTGCAATGACCAGGAGAGTGAGCTGAAGGAGAATTGGCTCCACTGACCGGGAGTGGATTCCTGGCCTAAAACTCAGGGCATTGAATTGACAAGTGAGATTTCCAGAGCACAGAGGGGAGTAGCAAAGGGGAAGGAGAAAGACTGTGTGAGGATGTGTGGTTTCAGAGGTGTGTGTTAGTGGGAAAGCAGAGGGAAGCATGCAAACAGAGCCCACAACAGTGACCTTCACCTCTGTATTCTGTGCTGGATGCTTCTTGCTTGCCTATCCAGAGTCATCGTCCACCCTTGTCTGTGTAACTTTGCCCTGGGAAGTTGACCTCCGTGGAGCTCCTTGAGGGTTCCTACGCATCCTAACTTTCATTTCAGTGTAATCAATGGGAAATTCTGGCAGGACTTTAGAAAACTTGAACAGAAGAGGCTGTAATTGCTGGAGGTTGATCCGAGGAAGTCCATGGCTCCTGCTAGTTGACCTTCTCATACAGTCTCTCTGGGTAATGGAGACTCGCCTTGCATTGTGTCCTTCATTTTTCGACATTAGTAATGGAGCACTGGTGACATAGTGGCAAGAAGCCGCACTGCAATACTGAAGGCACACGGTTCAAATCCACCAGCTTTTCCTCAGGAGAAGGATGGGCAGTCTCATCCCATTTGATTAAATGCCTCTGAAAACCCACCAGAGGTTCAGCTACGAGTCGGTTCCAACTTAATGGTACACAACAACAACAATGGCAACAATAGCCTCTTGCAGTTACCAGCTCTGGGCTCCTGTACTATCCTTCCTCCTGTGCTGTGCTTCCTCTAACCCCACCTATACTTCTGTACAGAGACATGGCACAAGCAAAGATCAATCGCTGGAAGAAGGCATCATGTTTGTAGAGGAGAAAAGAACACTTGTTTTTATGTGCTGCCGGGTCAATTCTGACTCATAGCAACTCTATGTACAGTGGGTCTGAACACTGCTCTATCTTGAGCCACCCTCATCGTCTCTGACACAACTACCCTCATTACCCCAGTCACTGATCCAATCCATCTCAATGAGTCTCTTCCTCTTGGGCCCTCCCTCCACCTTCCAAGTCCACCCTTCCAAGCACGATGTCCCTCTCAAAGGACCAGTCTCTCCTTGCAACATGTTTAAACTTTAGGTGAGTTCAGTTAGCTCAGTAGTTGCCAAGATGGTTCTGAACATCCCATGTGGGGATAAAGCTAAGAAGGCAGAAAGAAACAGAATAGAAGAATTTATGGAAATGAGAGCCATTCGGAAAGAATATGCTTATACTGTGAATGTTAAAGCTGTGGGAGGTTATCAAGAATATCATTCAGGAAGAATACAAAAGGTCATTACAAAGACAAAGGAGGAAGAAAAGACCAAGATGGAGGTCAGAAGAGACCCTGAATATTTCACTAGGGCACCTAGAAGCCAAAGCAAAGGGAAGAACACAAGACACTGCCCTGGATGTGCTTACTAAATTGTGCCAATAAATCTGGAGGACAACCAACTGGCTAACTAAGTGGAAGAGATCTATATTTATTCCCATTCCAAAAAAAAGGTGACCCAATAAAGTACAGAAATTATTGAACAATCACTCTGATATAAAATGCAAGCCAAATTCTGATGAAAATTATCCAAAAATGACTGAAACAGCACATCAACAAAGAACTGCCTGAAGTGCAGGCTTGGTTTAGGAGAGGCTCTGGTGCTAGGGATACTGTAGATAATATCAGATGGATCTTGGTTGAAAGCAGGGAGTCCCAGAGGAATGTCTATCTGTGTTTCATTGACTATGCAAAAGCATTTGACCATGTGGATCCCAACAAACTGTGGCTGATTCTGAGAAGAATGGGAATCCCAGAACACTTGATGGTGCTTATGAAAAACCTATACTTGGACCAGGAGACAGTTGTCAGAACAGAGCAAGGAAATATTGCATAGTTCAAAATTGGGAAGGATGTATTTCAGGGATGTGTCCTATCTCCATACCTTTTCAATCTATATGCAGAAGAGATTGTCTATCTGTAAGGCTGGGCTCTATGGGGAGAAGTGTGGCACTCAGAATGGAGGAAGAATCATCAACAATCTATGTTATACAGATGACACAACACTGCTTGCTGAAACTGAAGAGGACCTGAAGTGTTTGCTGTGCAAGGTCAAGAACTTCAGCCTTCAATACAGATTGAAGCTCAACACCAAGAAAACAAAGATTCTCACCACTGGGCTGATTTGCAGCATCATGATAGATGGTGAAAAGATTGAGATTGCTAACAGCTTTAGTTTGCTTAGCTTCACAATCAGTACTCTAGGTACCGTCATCCAGGAAATCAAAAGATTAATTGCATTGGGAAAGTCAGCTGTCAGAGACCTCTCCAGAGTACTGAAGGTCAATGCTGTCACTCTGGAGACTAAGGTGTGCCTGATACATGCAATGGTCTTTGCAATCACTTGCTACGCATCAGAAAGCTGGATAATGACTAGGGATAGAAGGAGAATTGATGCCTTTGAGTCGTGGTGCTGAAGGACAGTATACCATGGACTGCTAGGAGAATAAACAGTTTTGTCCTAGGGAGGGTAAAACCAGGCTGCTTCTTGGAGGCAAGGATTCTGAGGCTTTGTCTGACATACTCTGGACATGTTGCAAGGATGACCCAGTCCTTAGAGAGGGATGTCATGTTTGGGAGGGTAGAGGGACAGCTCAGGAGAGGAAAACCTTCAAGATGGATAGATTCAGTGTTTGGGATATTGGGGGCAGGTGTGTCAGAGACAATAAGATTGTCACAGAATAGAGGAGGGCTTAGGGCTGTTGGACATAGTGTTGCTAAGAGTCGCAGGCAACTTAACAGCACATAACAACAATAACAATTATAAAACAGATTGTATCAATGGTTGAGTGGAATTACTAGAAACCATTAACTTAAATCACAGTGAAAATGGGGAAACAGCCCACCACAAAATAAACAAAAAAATGTCATCAGTTGGAGGGAAGAAACAGGCCCAAGCAACATGCCTCTCTGTTGTACACAGGCTCTCATGAATCAGAGTTTACTTGGCAGAAGCTATTATCTAATATTATTCCCAGTTCAAGGTTACTTAAAGCAATGGAACAAGCCCCACCTTCTTGTCTCTATTCATAAACAAATAGAAAAAAATGGCAAATCAAAAGTCAGAAAGCTTCAATTTGAGTCTAGAATTTGCTCTATCCTGGCTCGATGGCTCAGGTCATTGAACTGAAATTTTCCATGACTCAGTTTTCTCATTTATATAATGGAAACTAGTTTGCTCAATTTACTTCAAAGCACACTTAGGGTATTTAAATAATAATGTCTTGTGATTTTTTTAAAAGGTAATGTAATATAATATAAAGGCCCTTCCATTGTAAAAACCCTGTTCTTGCCAAGCATTAATATAATTTCTTTTAAGGATTTCCCCAAGTCTCTCCAGAAAAATGAACTCCACTTCCTCTGTTTTCAGATAACAAATATTAACAAATATTCCCTACTGCTGTTAAAGTAATATCACATTATATTGTGTGTGGTGTTTATAATTTAATTTTTGCTTCATTAAATGATATACGTTTTACTGAAGCACTAAGGATGATAAAGCTTTGTCTCAGATATTTTGCGTGTGTTGTTAGGAGACACTATTTATTGGAGAAAGACATTATGCTTGGGAAGGTGGAGGGAAAGCAAAGGAGGTGAAGACCTGAAGACCTTCAAACAGGTGGATAGACATAATGATTGATTGATTGATTGATTGATTGATGCAATGGACAGTTTATCAGAGATTGTCAGCATGGCACCGGATAGGTCAGGGTTCAGATTTGTTGTTCATAGGCTCACTATGGGTCTCTATGACTCAATGACACCTAACAACAACAACTATAATATATTCTATACTATACTATACTATACTATACTATACTATACTATACTATACTATACTATACTATACTATACTATAGAGCTGAACAGAAGATTCCAAAAGGAAGCTCGGAATGACAAAGCAAAATAGTACAATGAAATGTGCGAGGAGCTAGAGTCAGAAAATCAAAAGGGCCGAACTCG
>NW_006399852.1:1901285-1916482 GCF_000299155.1 Elephantulus edwardii | reverse complement strand
TAACAGAGATACTGCCATTAGTAAGTAGAAATTGTGTTTTTGATAATATAGTGCTAAATGCTGAGCTCGAGGTTGCTAGTTCAAAGCTACCATGGAAGAGAGCTAAGACATTCTGCTTCCAGGAAGATGAACAGCAGTGGAAACTCACCACTGGGTCACCATGAGTTGGAATCAATGCAAAAAACCCCAAGTTTGATTTGGGTTTGTGTGTGTGTTTGTGTTTGTGTATTGTCACAATATTGTATTTGCAAAAACCAACAATCAGTCTGCAGTCTGTAATTTACTGGTCTCCGCTCAAGGTGCTTAAAAGTTTTCTCATTTTACCTTTGGCTAGAGTTTTGACATATCTTATTTATTCTTAAACAGAGCTCTGATGGCCTAGTGGCAAAGAAGCTGCACTACAGTCCCAAAGGCCCACAGTTCGAGGCCACCAGCTGTTCTGTGGGAGAAGGATGGGTAATCTCCTCATGTGTAATTAACTGTCTCTGAAAACCTACCCAAGGGTGGACTATGGGTCTGTACAGACTCTATGATACACAAAAATTTCTAAACAAGCCCTTCCTGTTATAAAGTAATCTAAACTCCTCCCCCAAAATTAATGAGTTGATTCTCCCATTATCCCTGCTGTTAGAAGCCATTGAATCTTGTGACAGGGTAGACCTTGTCCCAAAGGACGGATATTTTAAAAATGTTAATTTGTTAAAAAATTTGAGTTAAAGTTCGCAAATCTTATTTTTCTTTCAATTGTTCATGACTGTTTTGTTTTAGAAAATTAATTTCAATTGAGCCAATTAATTTATTACAATATTTAAATAAACTCTTATTGTATATTGCCTTTCTCTTCTTCCACCATTTATTATTGTGTTGATCTTGGTTTAGAGGTTTTTGGAGCCCTCCTGAACTCTTGGCTGATAGTAACTCCCTTGGGCCCTGACCAGAGGCTCTGCTGTACCCCCCACCCTCCACCCCCAGTGCTCTTCTCTTTTTTTAATTTGATCTAACTTCTGAGGGTTTCTATGTCTTGGCCACTGAGTGAGTTCACATTGGATGATCCATGAGACTTACCCCCACCCCCCTATGGTCCTGAGAAGGTTTCTGAACTTGTGTGAGTTCATGCTGCTAGGAGGAGCTTTCTAGTTGTCAGATAGGACTAGATGGTGCTTGACTTCTCATACACATGGACTTTCTTCTTGTTTACGAGGCTCCCAGGGGTTATGCTTAATATTCTTTCTCTCTAATCTGTCAAGCAGATGCCCCCTCTCCTTTGCCATTAAGTGTCACATGGTTCTATTTTTAGCCATAGCTCATTGTCTCTGTTCTTTATGGTTTCTCCCATGCCACACTACTTCTGATAATAGTCCCCAGTGAAGGAATTGGAATTTAAAAAGCAAGTTAAGAATAAAGCTTTTAAGCAAATAGTATGAGCAAGATGTTCCTGTTGATGGTGTTGTATGATTATGACTCATAGCAAACCTATGAATAATGGATCTGGATGGACCCTGTCCTACTCTGTGTCCTCTTCACCGTCCCCGGTACCCTCAAGCTCATTGCTGCAGTCACTGTGTCAATCCATCTCCTTGGGAATATTCTCTTTTGCTGACTCTCCATCTTTCCAAGGAATACTCTCTCCTAGAAGCATGTCCAAAGTACAAGAGATGAAGCTTTGCCATCCTTGCCTCCAAGAAACATTCTGGTTGCACTTGTTCCAAGACATATATTTGTTTATTCTCTTTGCAGTCATATATTCAGTACTCTTCTCCAACACCACAAATCAAAGGCATTAATTCTTCTTCAGTCATCCTTATTCACAGTCCAGCTCTAGGATGCATAGCCAGTAATGGAAAAGATCATGACCTGAATCAGGCACACCTTAGTCTTCAGACTGACATCATTACTCTTCAGTATTCTGGAGACGACTTGAGAGTATTCTGACAGAGAACTTGTCCAAAGCAATACATCTTCTTATCTCCTGACTGCAGATACCAAGGGTGTTGACAATGGATAGAAATAAGACTATATAATTGATAGTTTCAATCCATTCTCATCTATCATGATGTGGCCCATTAGCCCAGTGCTATGACCTTTGCTTTCCTGATGTTGGTATGCAATGCATATTGAAAGCCATAGATAGTCTTTGATCTTCTGTAATAAGTGCTTCAAGTCCTCCTTGCTTTGAGCTAGCAAGCTTGTGTCAGCTGCATAATGCAGATTACTGATGAGTCTTCCTCCAATCCTGATGCCACATTTTTCTTCATAGAATCAGGCTTCACAAATTATTTCATTAGCATACAGATTGAATAGGTTTGGAGAAAGGATACACATCTGACACACGCCCTTCCTGATTTTAAACCATACTGTTTTCCTTGTTCCGTCTGGACAATACCTTCTCCGTCTAGGTGTAGATTTCTTATGAACACAATTAAGTTTTCTGGGATGCCCATTATTCTCAATGTTAGGCATGGTTTGTTGTGATGCACGGAGACCAGATGCCTCTGCATCGTCAATAAAACACAGATAGATATTCTTCTGGTATAAGCTGCTTTCAGCCAGGGGAAACTCCAGTTTTGCCTGTGGTCCCAGCTCTAAATTAGGGCCTGTCCTTCTGGGTCTTGGTTGATTGTGACTCCAATGACCCCAAACTACGAATCAGAAAGGCAAAAAGACAAGATTGTTTTGAGACCCCCTCTCCAAATTATCGAGGAGTAATGATGTCAGTTTGAGGACTAAGGTGCATCTGTTTCAGGCCATGGTATTTCCCATCACTTGCTATGCATCTGAGAGCTGGACAATGAATAAGGATGACAGAAGAAGAATTGATGCTTTTGAGCAGTGGTGTTGGTCAAGAGTACTGAAAATCCCATGGACAGCCAAAAGAACAAACAAGTATGTTTTGGAGAGGGTGCCATCAGAGTGCCCTTTGGAGGTAAGAATGATGAGGCTTTGCCTCACATACTTTGGGCATGTTGCTAGGAGGGGGTATTCACTAGAGAGGAACATGATACTTTTTTAGGGTAGAGGGTCGTCAAGGAGAGGAAGACCAGGTAGATTAGCACAGTTACTGCTGCAGTGGGCTCTAGTGTGTCAAGAAGTGTGAAGATGGCACAGGACAGGACAGGGTTCAGATCTGTTGTTCATAGAGTCACTATGAATCATACTCAGTGGCACCTAAGAACAACTTTGATTTGTATCTGGAGTTTGCGGGAGAAGAATCTTAAGCTGTCCACCAGGAGAGCAAAAGCACCATCTGACTTCCACTGAAAACCTGCCAAATCTTTTCAGAGTTGTTGAAAGGGGAGAGTTTCTAGAACAGTTCTAATACCTGGAGTTGCTCAGAATCCAGACTCTAGACATGCTCAGCTGAATGTCAAGGTTCTGATCTGAGAAGCACCGAAGCAAGAAGGGGAAGTAGAAAGTTCAAGAGGAAGAGGACAAAAGAGCTGTTAGAAGCAGATGTGGGTGCTGCCTTACTCCGGCAGAAACGGGTATAGCTCAGTACGTGCCTTGTCTTTAAAATTTTTGGGGGGGATGAATCACATGGTTTGAATTGGAGTTTAAGTGCCTGCATTCTGCTTTTAGGAACTGCATGTTAATGGATTTCATAAATAATTATCCACAATAATAGATTTATTTAGCGCTTTTTAATTATTAAAGTATAGCATATCATAAGAGCCTTTATAAATATTGCAAATTGAATACTTCTAGGAAGGAGTGATCTATTTTCATTTCTTTTTTGGTGTTTTTTTCCCCCCTCTTCATCATGACTTTCACACATAAAAATGATAGTACTGAAAAATAATGACAGCGTGTCCCAGATCCTGGATGGACTTCCAGAGATCACAGAACAGGGATTGTGCAACGGCGCTTGAAAGAGACGGAGCAAAGCAGGACGCTGAAATGCTTTGTCCAGATGTTCTGTTTGTTCCTACCAGCCCCAGTTCACCATCTTCCCCCCACATCTGTGATCTGGGATTCATCGCAGGGCCGCATGTGAGCACGCCAAGGCTCTTCCAACCTCAGGGTGTGGAATAGTAACCCCTCCAGTTACAAAGGTGTTTGCTTCTTGCTTTAACGTGAGAACTCAGACCTTGAAGTTTATTAAAGACCTTGGGGGGGGGGGGAACAGGAAGTGGTAAAGTGCAGTCTAACATCACAGTTTTGAAAAAGGAATTAAAAAAAAACCCCACATCCACATCTTGGAAAAGAGGTAATGATAGACACGCTGAACTTGTCAGTTCCTGGGTGAATTGCAATAAAATCAAGTCCTGAAGCCTCAGAGCCCAGCGACCACGTGAGCTCAGAACTTCGTTCCTTCTGCACCACAAGCTAAGTGTGGATCTCAGATTCTATCTAGGCCTCAGTCTTCTCACCAAGAAAAGGGGAGTGTGGGAGTGCTGAACTTCGAGATTTTTATGAAATTCACATGATATTTTGCAAAACGAAACAAATGTTTGAGTGGTGGCAGAACAGGGAAGCTATGGCAAAGGAGCAAACTGCCCGTCTCACAACTACAGAAATGCTGGTGAGTTTGAATCACCAGGGAGCCTCCACTTTGGGGTTAGCCCTTCAACTCCCTACAGATCACACTATCAATGCTTATTACTTAGCTGGGACGAGGACATCAAGAAACTGTTCCAATTCATGGGGACCATCTCAAACTTCTAATTTACAGCATCCAAATAGTGGACTTTCTGCTCATGCAATTAGCTCATCTCTTCTCTCGCCAACAGCTTTCCAACCCCCATAGCCTTCCAGTGGCCGTTCTTCCTGGCACCTGGGCCTGGTGGGCAATTGTTCTCACCTGCTAGCCATCAGACATCATTCCTGATTTCTGTTTCTAGTGTGTTCTATCATTGCTACTATGCAGATCAGTAAATTCCATCCCAACCTACCTCCTATTTTTTTTCTTTCCCCTTCTACCTAATTTATTTATTACGTCCCTAAATTCCTAAGTAGCTTGTAAACAAGTGAATAGCGCTAATGACATCACTGATTTAGAAGAAAACAGGTGTTAATGTAATAAAAACCAGTGACATGAACTGATCCGTTTATTAAAAGGGCCACACTAATCCCTTCTGGCTTATTGGAAGTGTCTGTCTTTTCCCCCGCCCTCATTTTTCCAAACAGCCATCTTTATTGTTTTTCTCAAACATCAACGTGCAAGACAAAGTAAGACAGTTGAAGCCTACTTTCTTAAAGAATTGTTATTGTGTCCTGTTGAGCTAGAACTGACTCACAGCTAACTCTGCAGGCATGTTTCAGAGGTTGTAAATCACACAGGAGGAGATTGCTTATTTTTCTCGTTGGAGCAGCTGGTAGATTCAAACAGCCTGCCTTTGGCTTGGCAGTGCAACCCCTAAGCCATTAGGACAGCGAATTTACTCTCTCAAAGAACGATTGAGATTACCCCCCCCCCATGTTTCATTCTTTCTCGATTCTGCAACATTCACTTATTGGTCGGATCAAAGCATATTGGCAGCCAAAGGACTAGAGGAACACCAGTACAAGGTAAAGCTACTCAGGACCTCAGAGTTCTAGGAGACCCCACTGCCCTCAGATCAGCTGGTTTGTCTGAGAGTCAAGGCAATTCAGAATGACAATTTCTCTTGTACAAGTTAGCCCCAGACAGCAATTCAGGTGGTTTTGTTACTTTTTATCTTAAAAAATTGTTTTTCTACATTTTATCTGGATGGAATTAAGGTTAAGATGGTGAAATATGAGCCAGCTTTGAGAAATCTTAGCTAGTTTTCCAGCTGGCTAGCTAACTACACCCAAAGGACGTAGATTTATCACCAGGTTAACCTTAGCCCTGTACAGTGGGGGATCCTGGGGCTCTGAGGCCTTCTCTTACTCTGCGTGTGTTGGTGGTTTGAAGAGAGGTGCAGCAGGCATCCTTGTAAAGTATGCGACCAGCACACACCTGCCAGGAACAATGGCTTCTAAAATGATGGGATCGAGACTTATTGCAATCTCACTAAAAACGGTATATCAGAATAAATCAGATGTAACCATTTATGATTTTATTATTGTAACCTCCTAAGAAACAGCCTTATTAATTGTGCTGGTTAGAGCAAGTTCTCTTCTTGCCACCAAACAACCCCAATCTAAGACAACTGTCAGTGCGTATTAATACATGTGCTGGTTGATGTAGTTTTTACTCTTGTAACCAACTGATGCAAACTAAAACAAATGAGGGCCCCAGCTCCTCAGAGAGCCTATTCTCCTGGGAGCCCCTAGAGCGTAGAGATGGTCCCTACCCGTTCTATCCCCTCACCTCAGATCAAGAGAGGTGTGTTACATTTGCCTTATGTTGAGAGTGACATAAATAAAGATGAAAGCAAGAGCAAGCATTGGTTGCCATGCTTGTGAATTTTGGAGGTAAATCTATTTTTGGTAAAGGTGGAGCCAAGACCTCACTTCAAGCCAGCCACGACCCGTGTCTTGCTTCTTCGTAGTCAGCTCTCACCAAATGGTAGTACACATCAACATCAACATCAACAGCTGTGACTAACTTTCACTAACTCAGCAAACTCTGCAGAGTGAGAAGCCCTTTCCCATTGGTCTGTATTATGTCTGTCAGGTTCTTATTGGCTTGGCTTAAGTCACTCTGAATTCATCACTGTGGCCAGGATGGGATTGTTTTCTTTTGCCACAAAGAGAGGAAGACCCTCGATGAGTAGGATTCACGCAGTGGGATTGTTTTGTTTTTACACAAAGAGAGAAAGACCTTTAATGAGATGGATTGGCATAGTGACTGCGACAGTGGGCTTAAGCGGAGTTTGTGTGAGGGTAGAGCACGATCTGGCAAGCTCTAGCTGTTATGTATACAGCTGCTATGACGTGGAGTTGACTTGACTCAACTCATTGCCGCAGCATCAGAACCAACTCATAGTTGACCCTCCAGTGGGTTTTCCGAGGCTGTAAAGGGCTTGGGAGGAGAGTGTGCATCTTTACCCAGGGCCTAGTGGACTTGGTCAGCAGAGAAGCACCACCTTTCAGTCAGCAACACAACTTTTTTTTGTATATATAATCTTGTTTTCATTTTTATACTGGTTTATATCCAAATTTCATAAAAATAGAATACATTGTATTTCACACCAGATCTTTCCCTTTTCCTTTACCCACCCTCCCTCCACCCATCAAATAGTGTGACCCCATGATTAAGCCCACCCCAACTCTCATTGTATTCTCATACTTGTTCTACAATAATGGTCCTATACAGTATTTGCCCTTGTGAGACTGAGTTCACTTAGTACATGTTCTCCAGTCCCTCCCATGATAGGTACTAATTTACAAAATCATAGTTCCTGCATGCTGCATAATATTCCATTGTGTGAATGCACCATATTTTGTCAATCGATTCCACTGTGGTCGGGCATTTGGGCTGTTTCCATTTTTCTTGCTATGGTGAATAACACTGCTGTAAACATTGATGTATAAGTCTCCATTGGTGCCTCAGTTCTCATTTTCTCTGGGTATATTCCAAACAGTGGTATTTTGTTGTTGTTGCTGCTGCTATGTGCCATCAAATAGCCTGCAACTCATAGTGACCCAATCTACAATAGCTCTAAACCCTGTTCTATCTTATGTCAATCTTATTGTCTCTGACACACCTACCCCCATTACCCCAATCACTGAATCAATCCATCTCATCAAGAGTCTTCCACTCCTCTGCTGTTCCTCCACCATGATAATCCCTCACCAAGGACTGGTCCTACCTTGCAATACGCCCAAAGTATGTCACATGAAGCTTCAGACTCCTAGCCTCCAAGGAACAGTCTAGTCTCACCCTCTCTAGGATGAACCTGTGCATTCTCTTAGCAGTCCAAAGGCATCAATTCATCTTCTATCATCCCTAGTCACTGTCCATCCTCCTGATGCATAGTGAGTAATTGCAAAGACTTTGGAGAGGTCTCTAACAGCAGATTTATCCAGTGTAATATGTCTTTTAATTTCCTGGATGCTGGTACCAAGAGTGTTGATTGTGGAGCCAAGCAAACTAAATCTCTCTACAATTTCAATCTCTTCACCACCATCAAGATGCTGTCAATTGGCCCAGTGTTAAGAATCTTTATTTTCTTGATATTGAGCTTCTATGTATATTGAAGGCTGCGGTCTTTGATCTTCTGCAGCAAGCTCTTCAGGTTCTCCTCAGTTTTAGCAAACAGGGTTATGTCATCTGCGTACTGCATATTGTTGTAGTGGAGTCTTTCTCCAATCCTGATGCCACATTTTTTCTCATAGAGCCCAGCTTCCCAGATAATATATTCTGCATATTGATTGAAAAGGTATAGAGATAAAACACCCCCAGTGTACACCCTTCTCAATTTGGAACCATGCAGTGTTCCCTTGCTCTGTGTTGACGACTGACTCCTGGTCCAAGTATACATTTCATATAAGCATAATCAAGTGTTCTGGGATACCCATTCTTCTCAGAGTTAGCCACAGTTTGTTGTAGTGATATAGCTGGGTCATATGGAACTTGTGTGTTCAGCTTTCTGAGGAAACGCCAAACTGCCTTCCAGAGTGGTTGTACTATTTTACAATCCCACCAATCATGTCTAAGAGGTTCTATCTTGCCACATTCTCTCCAACATTTATTACTTGCTGCCCAGCTAAACTTTGTCACTGCTGCTGGGGTAAGATGGTATTTCATTGTGGTTTGTATCTTTCTAATTGCCAGTGATTTTGAGCCTTTCTTCGTATGTCTGTTGGCATTTGAATGTCCTTCTCTGTGAATAGTCTTTCTATGTCATTTGCATTTTTTTTTATTGGATTGTCAGTCTTTTTCTTCTGGAGGCCCTGTAGGATTCTCTAAACTTTTGTTATGAGATCCTTGTCTGAGATGATATTGCCAAATATTTGTTCCCAGTCAGTAGGTTTTCTTTTTACCCTGTTGAAAAAAAGTTTTGATGAGCACAGAGATTTAACTTTAGAAGCAACACAACTTTCTGTGGACTATCTTACCCGAGCTCCCTTGGAGTTGACTAAACAGACCTCATAACCAATTCATGAGACCATTGCCAGTTTGGAGATGGCAATAGCAGTAGACAGAATCACTTCTATCTAAGCCACATGAAATAATATTTCATATGAAAGAGGAGTTCTACCACTAGGAGCATAAGGAAATGGATGCTGAACAAACCCATCAAATGTCTGCCTTTGAGGTAATACTGTCACTGTGCTTTTCATGATACTGCTTGGCAAGACTGGAAACCATTAGTAGGAAGAGCCAGAAATGAGAAAACTCAGTGAGAGCTGCTTTCACAGTTGTTAAGAGTGCAGAGTCTTCATAGAAAAAAGAGCACGGATTTGGTTTCTTATGCTCAGCATGGTGTAGAAGTTTCTGAGAGCTGTATTGTTAGCTTCATGGGGGAGAAAAGTTATAATGACGTAAGTTGTTCAATAATGATACAGACATTGACCACATAATATCCAAAGAGGGGAGCTGAAATGGAATTCCTTCTGATGAAGAGCATTTCATAGAGTAGGGAGCTGAATTAGGTGGCCACCATCATCAGGTAGGCAACATCATGGTGGATGGAGAAGAGATTGAAACTGTCAACAACTTCATCTTACTTGGATCCACAATTAACACCCTTGGTACCAGCAGTCAGGAAATAAGGAGACACATTGCACTGGGAAAATCTGCAGTTGAGAAACTTTCTAAATTATTGAGGAGTAAGGATGTCACTTTGAGTACTAAAGTGCATCTGATTCAAGCCATGCCTGATCACTTGCTATGCATCTGAGAGCTGGACAATGAATAAGGATTACAGAAGATTAATTGATGTCTTTGAACTGTGGTGTTGGAGAGGAACACTGAACATCCCATGGATGGTCAAAAGTATGAACAGATATGTCTTGGAGAGGGTGCAGCCCGAGTATTCTTTGGAGGCAAGAATGATGTTTTGCCTCACGTACTTTGGGCATGTTGCTAGGAGCAGCTACTCCCTGGAGAGGAACATGATGCTGGGAAGGGTGGAGGTTTGGCGAAGGAGAGGAAGACCCTTGATCAGGTAGATTGACACTGTGGCTGCCATAATGGGCTCAGGATGCCAAAGGAGGTCAGTGAGGGCACTTACATTGACAAGAAATGTCCTTTCACTGGTAATGTCTCCATCAGAGGGCGAATCCTAACTGGTGTGATGACAAAGATGAAGATGCAGAGGACCTTGTCAGCCTCCAAGACCACCTCTACTACATCTGCAACTACAGTCACTTTGAGAAGTGTCACAGGACATGTCCGTGCACCTGTCCGCTTGCTTTAGCGATGTCCAGGTCGAAGACATTGTCAATGCTGTCAAGTGCTGGCCATTGAGCAAGACCGTGCACTTCAGTATGCTCAAGGTCACCAAGGCTGCTGGCACAAGAAGCAGTTCTAGAAGTTCTGAGCTGGACACTACCCCTAAATGAAATAAAGCTATTTTTATTTTTTAAAAAAGTGTGAGGATGGCACAGGGTAGAGCAGGGTTCAGATGTTTTGTTCATAGGGTTGGTATGAGTCCTACTCAATTCAAAAGCACCTAAAAATAACAACAACAACAACAACAGTTTTGCAGTTAGTAAAATTTAGTAATATCATGTGTTACCATGGGCTTTACATGCATTATCTCATTTCATACAAGACTCCTATGAAACGGGCGCTATTGCCATTATCAAGTTGTATGTGAACAAATGGAGGCAGAGCAGAAGACTAATCTACATTATCACAGAGTTGTAAGGAGCAGTACTTTGATGTTTTAAAAACCTTATGAGTTGATTTATTAAAATTTTACATGAAGTTAACTTTCTGTTAATATTGATTAAATATATGTACATTTTCCACATGTAATAACTTTTCTTAATCTAATTTCAAGGACCAAAAGTATCACCATAACAGATCAGAATACATTGGAACAGTAAAGTTTTTTTAAAAAATTTTGCTCTGCAAAACAACTATGAGATTTCATCTCACCCCAGTAAGAATAGCAAAATTCAATGGAGCAGCATACATCAAATGCTGGTGAGGTTGTGGAGAAACTGGAATCCTTATTCACTATTGGTGGTAGTGTAAAATGGTGCAACCACTATGGAAGGCTGCATGGCTCTTTCTCAAAAAGCTGCAAATAGAAATATGATTTGACTGAGCAATTCCACTACTGGGAATATACCCCATAGAAATCATAACCGCCACCCAAGCAGATATATGCACACCCATGTTTATTGCAGCTTTGTTCACAATAACAAAGAGTTGGAAACAACCCAAGTGCCTATCAACAAACAAATGGATAGAGAAGCTATGGTATAGTCACACAATGGAATACTAAAAACAAGGAACTCATGAAATATTATACAAGATGAATGACCCTGGAGGACATTATGCTGATTGAAATATCTCAGTCACAAAAGGACAAATATTGCACAGTGCCACTGTTGTAAAATGGGACTGACATCAGGGTTGAGGGAAAACTGAGAAAGGGGATAAATAATGTATACTGCATTGAAACAGATGAGGGGGAGAATTATTTAAAAGCAATATATGATTAGGTATTATTATCATGACAGGGTGAAAGAATTTTACTTTTCAAAGATAAGAGTAAATTGAGGGGGAGTAGTGGGCAGGGAGAAAAATGTAACAATGAATGAATGGAAATCCAAAGTCTCTATAAATGTTCATTAAAATTAATAATAAAAAATTTACTTTGATTTATTTAAAAAGTTTGAATACATTGTTTTTCACAAATGATCCGTCCCATTTCCTTCACCCCACCCACTCATTGAATTGCACAACCCTATGATTAATACCCTACCACCCCCTCAACCTCACCCCTCTATTTCCACCCTCCCTCCCTTGGATCCTCATACTCATCCTACAATAAAGGTTTTATACAGTATTTGTCCTTGTGGGACTGAGTTAGTTCACTCAGCATAATGCTCTCCAGTCCTTCCCAAGTTAGGTAGGAATTTACAAAATGATTGCTTCTTCAAGCTATGTAGTATCCCATTGTATAAAAGTACCAAAGCTTCTCAATCCATTAGTTTGTGGTTGGACATCTGGGCTGTTTCTATGTTCTTGCAATGATGAATAATGTTGTTATGAACATTGGTGTACAAGTTTCCGTTTGAGCCTCTGTTCTCCTTTTCTTGGGGAATATTCTAAGCAATTGAATAGCTAGGTTATATGGGATTTCTATGTTCAGCTTTTTGAGGAAGTACCAAAAGGCATTCCAGATTGGTTGTACCATTGTACAATCTCACGAACAATATAAAAGAGTCCCTATCTCACCACATCCTCTCCAACATGTATTACTTGTGGTCCTGTTAAACTTTGCCACTGCTACTGGAGTGAGATGGTATCTCATTGTGGTTTTGATTTGCATGTCTGTTATTGTCAGTGATTTGGAGCATTTCTTCATTTGTATGTCTGTTGGCCATTTAAATATCTTCCTCTGTGAAAATTCTTTCCAAATGTTTTGTCCATTTTGTAATTGGGTTATCAGACTTTTTCTTGTGGAGGCCCAGAAGTAGTCTATAAACTTTCATTATGAGATTATTGTCTGAGATGGTATTGTCAAATGTTTCCCAGTCTGTAAGTTTTCTTTTCACCCTGTTGGAAAAAGTTTTTAATGTGC
Organism: Elephantulus edwardii; assembly: GCF_000299155.1. Taxonomy (NCBI): domain Eukaryota; kingdom Metazoa; phylum Chordata; class Mammalia; order Macroscelidea; family Macroscelididae; genus Elephantulus; species Elephantulus edwardii. The sequence goes on along the minus strand of NW_006399852.1, from coordinate 1,903,871 downwards.
ACAGGGATTTAATCTTTAGAAGGTCCCATTCATCAATTCTATCCTCTTCAGAGTGTACATTTCTGGCTGTATTTGACAGTCTATACTGTACACTAGGGCTTCTAAGCTTGATCCCAGTTTGTCTCTTATGAACTTTATGTGTTTGGGCTTTGCTCCCAAGTCTCTTATCTACCTTGAGGTGATTTTTGTGTATAGTATGAGGTGTGGATCCAGTTTCAGCTTTCTGCGGGTAGCAGTCCAGTTTTGCCACCACCATTTGTCGAAGAGGTTGTCATTTCCCCATTTGATAGGTTTTATTTCCTTGTCAAATATCAGTTGACCATAGATAGCTGGGTCTATTTCTCGGTTCTCAATTCTGTTCCACTGATCTATGTGCCTGTCATTGTACCAGTACCATGTTGTTTTGGTTACCACCTCTGTGTAGTAGCTTTTGAGGTCAGGGAGTGCTACACTTCCCACTTCATTTTTGTTTCTCAGAAGTGTTTTGCTTATCAGAGATCTCTTGCCTCTCCAAATAAACTTGAAAATTTCCCTTTTGATCTCCTTGAAAGATGAATTTGGTATCTATCTGTATTGGAATTACAGAACAATAGTTTTTAAATGGAGTTATGTTTGTGTTGTTAATGGAATGAAATTTTCTACAAACTTTGGAGATTAGTTCTTTGTCCATGTCACTGCCCCACTTTTTTCCTCATTCTGTAGCTTCTCTTTTTTTTATCTTTTCATGATGTGTTTTATTTTTGCATGGATATCTGTACTATTATTTTCATCAGGGCAGAATACGAAAACAAAGACAATTTATGAGTACTGTAAGAGTTGTTTCCTCTGCCTCCTCCACCCAGAGGGTGTCTTTTTGTCCATAATCAATTCTTCTTGTACCAGACAACTTTCTGCAAAGGAAATTCATTCCAAAGTTTTCAAAGAGAAGGTAAACAAAATGCATAAGAATTTAAGGACTAAATGTCTATTTAACTCCTGCCCTTCAGCGTTGGCATCTGAAGTTTACCTTAATCTCTCGTTGTTATCAATTTAAACAATCTTAGCTGTTGCTTTCAGAGCCAGGCTCTGTGGGTCTCAGAGGCATTACACATCCCGTTACTGCCTAGGCCTGGCCAAGGACTTCAGAGAGCTTGGAAAGCTCCCCGCTCATCCCACGTTGTCTACAACACGTGTTTTCCCAGAATTGTGCAGAAAGGGAGGGAGAACTCGGAGACCTGACTGATGGCCATTTACCCAAACTGAAGGAGCTTCACAGACCCAGCAATGTTATGCAGAACTTGCTGAATCTATTCAGAATTGAATGAGACTTTATTAAATCGGAGTCCTTGGGTCAGTCTTGGATTATTCCAAAGCCAGGTAAGCCCAGACTTCCTCATGCTTACTTATTCTATAGTGAACAATTTCCTATTTTCTTTCCCACCACATCAAAGATTCTGCTTCTATGTCTGGCTGGCATCTGCTATCTCAACTCCATAGCCTCTTCCTCCAGAATGAAAGTCTTTCTTAAATATACAATTGTTGTTGTTGTTGTTGTTAAGTGCCATTGAGCTGCAGGCGACTAATAGCGACCCTATGAACGAAGTCCTGGACACTTTCTGTATAACTTTCGTCCTTTCTCCAGGTTCATAGGGTTTCCAGAGGCAAGCTATTATGGAAGTGAAAGGCACTCCTGCTTCCAAGCTTGTTCTAATCAGGGAGCTTCACCAAACACTGTCCACCATGGGCAAAAGTATTCAGCTTCATAGCAACCACAAGTTACCTCTGTACAGCAAGTACATACCAGGGTTACACGACCTAGAAGAATGTTTCACCAAAAACAATTAAAGGCAGGCCTGAGGGCCGCGGAGTAGAGTCACCCACCTTTGGCTTGGGAGCGTGGCTTTCCGTCCACTAGGCTGACTGCTCGCTCTCTATGCTGCTGTTGGTGGTAGTGTTGTTAAGTGCCGTTGAGTCACAGACAACTCCTAATGACCCTATGAATGAAGTCCTGGACACTTCCTGTATAACTTTCGTCCTTTCTCGAGGTTCATAGGGTTTCCAGAGGCAAGTTACTGCAGAAGTGGATGCCACTCCTGCTTCCAAGCTTGTTTTAATCTGACATAAACAGAGTACCCAGTAAACTCATGTTTTCTTGAATCTTCAGCCCCTGCTCTGAGTGCTGGTCAATGAATTGTTGGAGGTTCAAGTGTACCCAGAGGTATCTCAGAAAGAATTTCTTAGAAACCCAGTGGAACACAGCTCTACTCTGACACACATTAGGAGTCCACGTTCACTTAATGGCAACTAGTTTTATGAATTGGATCTCTTCCTCAGTACGTTTTTATATCACTCAGAAGACCTTTCTGTTCATGGCAGGTGTGGGGGTAGGGCACTCTGATGCTTCATAAGGAGTTTCACTGCTAACCCGAAAGCCCGTCTGGCAATTCAAATGCACCAATGATTCTGCTGCAAAAACATGGGAAGTCTCTCCTGTGCAAATACATGGCTTTGGAAATCCACCAGAGGGTCAGTTAAGTGGTGACTCTGACTTGATGGCAATGGGGTGTTTTTATTTTGGTGTTGGTATGATCAGTAACCAACAGAAGA
>NW_006399852.1:1894174-1900704 GCF_000299155.1 Elephantulus edwardii | reverse complement strand
GGATGTTTGGGCTCTTTCCATGTATCTTGCGATAGTGAATAATGCTGCTATGAACATTGGTGTAAAAATCTCAGTTTGTTCCTCAGTTCTCATTTTCTCAGGGTATATTCCAAGTAGTTGAATAGGTGGGCAGCCAGAGTGCTCTTTGGAGGCAAAGATGATGAACTTCATCTCACATACTCCAGCCCCTTTGCTGGGAGAGCCTATTCTTTGGAAAGGGACATCATTCCTGCAAAGGTGTAAGAGAGGAAGACCCTCAACCAGGAGAACTGACACAGTGACTGCAGCAATGGGCTCAAGTGTGTCAGAAATTGTGAGGATGGCACGGGATAGGGCAGGGTTCAGATCTATTGTTCATAGGGTTGCTATGAGTCATACTCTAATCAACAGCACCTAACAACAAAATTAGTAAAAAAAAATACTGGAAATCAACCTGCTAGCTCTTGTTTTTCACGTGAATTTGTTTGAGAGTTATTCACAGGAAATTTCTCAGAAAACATCTAGCTTGCCTATGCTCACACACGCAGCACTCTGACACAACTACATACAAATAATAGCCACGACCACAAATCCATCTCACATCTCCATTAAGTTAATTGCCTCATCACATGCGGTCAGGTCCCTGTGGGAGGCAAAAAGTCTGTGCTTGACTATTAAATTCGATGTTGGTGCATTGGACTCATTCAACTTTACTGCAGAGGAGAAGGCTTGGTGATCTGCTTCCATTACAATTATGGCAGGAAAGCCCTATAGTGCAGTTCTGCTCTGTAACAGAACTGATCCCATAGCAACCATCAACAAGCACATGGTGGCAGGTAGCTGAGGAGCAGGACGAGAAGGGAGGAGCAAATAGAAGGCAATGGTTCAAGACTGGTTGAGCCCATCAGAGATCATCTATCAGCCAACCCTGCCACGTGAGCAGTAACACCTGGGAGGACCTTGCTTCTCAGAACAATTACCTCCACAAGAACCAAAAGGAGCAGGATTTGTCCAAAGGCGAAGTGCAGAAAGCAAGAAAGTAGGACAAATGGAAACAGGGAACCCTGGAAGGAAGTGGGAAGAGAACTGTGACAGCGCGGGGATTGCAATGGAACCGAAAATGTATAAATTGTTGAATGGAGAATGAGTTTGCTCTGTAAACTTTCACTCAAATCACAACAAACGAGTCTTAAACTGAGTCTGCTAGGAGAGTCCTCATTCCTGCCAGCTCCCCCACCATGTGGTTCTCGGAATCTGCTGAGGGGATGATTGCACGAGGTGCCTGGAGGAGGAGGTGATAGATTGAAGAACAAGGCAGGATGTGCTATTGATGGAGACGAGGGATAAAGGGGAAGGAAGTAGCAGTCGTGGTTACGTGTGTTGTTTTCTCAGGAACTTCAGGCGTGTCCAGAAAGCTGACGGAGCTTGTCACATGTGAACACATCACTGTGGTGTGAAAGACTGGACAATTCCAGTGGAAAGGAGCTTCATGACCAAGCCAGGGTTTTGCAGTTTGAATCCACCATCTGCTACATGGAAGGAAAATGAACAATCTCCTTCAAAGTCATTGCTTCTGAAAACCTGCTGGGGGTGGGGTGAAGGGGGTCCACTCTGGGTCAGTTCCTAGTAGATGGCAAATACCACTAGCCAGATATGTCCAAATCCACAGGTCAGGAAGAAATCAATAAATCTGTATTTTATTCAACATTCCATATGAATCTCACCCAGGTGGTCAGTAAGGAAATCTTCATAAAGCTGCAGTAGGTACCATTGAGGGCTTATCTTAACCATCGGGACTTGGGACTTGGAGTAGAAATAGAATTTTATCATCTTACTTTGCCTGCGTGTCAGGAAGTCTGAGAATGTCACCTGATAGAGCAGGGTTCAGATCTTTTGTTCAAAGAGTCACTAGGAGTCATATTCAACTTGATGGTTCCTAACCACAACAACAACTTCTTGGTGATAAAGTTTACTAGTTGCTAAGTGATTAGCTTTAGTACTTTTTGTGTATTTTGCAATCAGGATGAAAAACACTCCCAGCTGAATCAGTTGTAAAAGGTTGGCAAGTAGTCCTTTTACATAAATTATCTCATTTGAAAATGCATGTGAGAAAGATTGCATTATGTGAGGACATGGAGAAGGCAGAAGGGGCCAAATGGAGATGAGTCCTTCTGTGACAGTTCAATGATCACCAGGCTGTCCCTTCAGAGAGGGACACTAAGGGCAGACATGACAAACAGGGGATGACACCTGCCCAGGAGTGGACAGAGTGATCTGCTTGGAGGCAAAGTGGGAATTCCAGCTCAAGGGAAAAGGTAAGAACAAAGAATGAGCTTCTACAAGGCTTTGTTTGGAGATCAGATATGGCAAAGTGGAGCATCAGAGAGAAAGACCTTCAATGAGGTAGAGCGACACAGTGATTACAGCAATGATGGTAAAGATTGGGCAAAACTGGGCCAAATTCCATTCTATTGTGTATAGGGAGGGTATCTGGGAATCAGAGTCAATTTGATGGTGGCCTAGTGGTAAGGAGCCCAGGAAAAGGGAAGAAATCTAGACATTAAGGAGCTAGGCAGAAGATTTCAAAGGCCAGCTCGGGAAGACAAAGGCAAGTATTATAATAAAATGTGTGAAGAGCTGCAGTCAGAAAATCAAAAGGGGCGAACTTGCTCAATATTTCTTAAGCTGAAGGAACTGAAGAACAAATACAAGCCTCGAGTTGCAATACTTAAGGATGCTATGGGCAGAATATTAAATGATCTAGGAAGTATTAAGAGAAAATGGAATGAGTATACAGAGTCACTGTACCAAAAGGAATTGGCTAACACAGAAGAATTTAATGAAACAATGTATGAGCAAGAGCCTGTGGTGATGAAGTTGGAGCTGCTCTGAAAGAATTGGCAAAAAGCAAGACTCCAGGAATCGATGGCATACCAATTGACGTATTTCAACAAACAGACGCTGCCCTGGATGTGCTCACTAAGTTGTGCCAAGAAATCTGGAGGACATCCACGTGGCTAACTGACTGGAAGCAATTGCTATCTGTTCGCATTCCAAAGAAAGGTGATCTGACAGAGTGCAGAAATTATCAAATAATATCATTAATATCACATGCAAGCAAGATTCTGCTGAAAATTATCCAAAAACAACTGGGGCAGTACACCAACAGAGAACTGCCAGATGTAAAGGCTGGATTTAGAAGGGCCATGGTACTAGGGACTGTTGCTGATTGCCATCAAGTTGAGAACAACTCATAGCAACCCTATGAACAAAAGACCTGAAGCCTTTCTATAACTATCATCATTTCTCAACATTCATAGAGTTTCCAGAGGCATGTTGTTTAGGAAGTGGATGTCACAATGTTAGATGGATCTTGACGGAAAGCAGAGAGTACCAGAGAAATGTCAATCTGTGATTCACTGACTATGCAAAGGCTTTTGACTGCGTGGATCACAACAAGCTGTGGCTGACGCTAAGAAGAATGGGAATCTCAGAACATTTGATCATAGTTAAGTGAAATCTATACTTGGACCAGGAGGCAGTTGTCAGAACAGAGCAAGGAGACACTGCATGGTTCAAAATTGGGAAGGGCGTATGCCAAGGATGTATCCTGTATCCATACCTTTTCAATCTATATGCAGAACAGATCATCCAGGAGGCTGGGCTGTATGAGGAGGAATGTGGCATCAGGATTGGAGGAAGACTCATCAACAACCTGAGTTATGCAGATGACACAACTCAGCTTGCTAGAACTGAGGAGGACCAAGGACTGCAGCCATCAATATTAATTGAAGCTCAACATCAAGAAAACAAAGATTCTAACCATCAGGCCATTTGGCAACATCATTATAGATGGTGAAGAGATTGTGATTGTGATTGTTAACAGCTTTAGTTTGCTTGGCTCCACAATCAACACTCTTGGTACCAGAAGCCAGGAAATCAAGAGACAAATTGCACTGGGAAAGTCAGCTGTCAGGGACCTCTCCAGAGTACTGAAGAGCAACTACATCAGTTTGGAGACTAAGGTGTGCCTGATCCAGGCACATAGCTGTCGCAGTTGGTCATTATGTGTCAAAAAGCTGGACAATGATAGAGATAATAGAAAGAGAATGGATGCCTTTAAGCTGTGGTGCTGGAGAAGAGTGTTGAATATCCATGGACTGTTAAAAGAACAAATAGGTTCACCCTGGAGAGGGTGAAACCAGGCTGCTCCTTGGCTGCAAAGATTCTGAGGCTTCGTCTGACATACTTTGGGCATGTTGCAAGGAGGGATTGGTCCTTGGAGAGGGATGTCATACTTGGAAGGGTGGAGGGATGGAGAAGGAGAGGGAGACCATCAATGAGATGGATTGATACAGTGACTGGGGTAATGAGGGTTGGTGTGTCAGAGACAGTAAAGTTGGCACAGGATAGAGCAGGTTTCAGGGCTATGAGTCCCAAGTGACTTGACAACACATAACAGCAACAAGAGTGGTAAGGAGCTGTGCTACCAATACAAAGACTCATGTTAGAATCCACCAGCTGCTCTGTGGGAGTAAAAATAGGAAATTTCCTTCTATGCTATTTATTGCCTCTGAAAACTCACCGAAGGGTCATTTCCAACTCAACAGTACACAGCAGCAACAGCCACAATGCTTTACTAGGAGTTTTCACATAAAGTATGAAATTGAAGCCGTAAACAGCTTTGTTAAAATGGGCTGCTTTTCTCAGTTACGGAGGGGAGGTTTGGCACCACAGTTTCCATTCAAATCCTGGTAAATATCCCGACCACAGTTTAGAGTTTTGAATTTGGCAATATTTCCTGTGCCCCCGGGAAACAGCTGTATATCAATTATCTACATAGATTTTAATTTTCTCCAAAGTTAAATAAAACTGGAAATACCCATGGTTAAGATTTATTAGTAAGAACTTGGGATAGCCTTCCGCAAAAAAATTTAGAAATTGCTAATAATTTTGTAAATCAAGTAAGTTGGGTCATTTGGTTAATGTTAAAAACTATTTACCTAAACATTTTCCAAAATGTCATTTCCTGGAATCCAAGTGTTTAAATAACTAACTTTAGTAAACATTCAAATGTAATTTTGCTAAAGAGTTTATTTTGGCCAGAAGCCACCATATGAGTTAATTAGTGAGAGGATGATGTAGTCTTTGAGGAGAAAGGATTTAAATATGACATTTGTGAAACCTTTTTAAATATTGATGTTAAATCTTTAAAATATTTAGAGCGAAAATGAGAGGGTTGTAACCTCAGGAAACACACGTAAGTTTCCTTATCTGTCTTAGTTTAAAATAACGATGGAATTCTTCAAGCTCTAAAATAATGTAAATAATAAGTAAATATGGAGATATTGATAAATATAAAATCGCCTTTAGGGGTAAAAAGAATTCATTTTGATCGTACATCTAACTTGTACGCATACTCTATCAAAGTGAATTTTTCTGTTTCTTGAAGACATAAGATTCTGATTTTTCTCCTTTGAATAAAACACACACAAATGAAACTTAGTCAACCTTCCAGAAATCTTTTACTATTATTTTCTTTTATGTGCCTGTGCCAGGCCTCGGTAGTTGTAGGGCTGTGCTGTGGTGTAGCCAGAGCCCAAACTCCTACAACAACTGAATGAAAAAACTACGTGCTTGAAAGGTCCTGGCTTGTAGATGCTATTCCGTTAGTGAGCTTTACTCCCTATGTCATGAGAACTCCAGGTAAATGGAGCAGAATGCCCTCTCATCTGTCCTGTGAGGAGGTGCAGACTGGACTGCTGCTCTTCCTGTGTTCTTAACACTCTGTTCTTATGAATTTGAAGTGACCTTGGAACCACCTGCTACTTTCCCACGGTGCTGGAGTTTATGTGCCCGTGATTAAATGTAAGCATTGTTTATTGTGTCTTCATTAGCAAGGCTGACAAGAGAACCAGTTTTCTAGCCTTGGGAGAAGTCAGGTTTGATTAACTTGCAAAGCTCATCCTTACTTCTGTTTCAGCTAAGCAATGCTGGAAAGCAACCTGGAATGACCTTAAGTCTTAATTAGAATGAAGGAAAGAGCTAGGTTTCATATGGACTCCATTTTCACACATGTGAATGTCAGCTAATCTATTGTGGAAAGACCTTCCACCCTTCCAAGCATAGTGTCATTCTCCAAGGACCGGTCCCTGCAAGCAACATGCTTGGAGTATGAGAAATGGAGCTTCAAAATTCTTGCCTCCAAACTAACCTGGTTTCACCCTCTCCAGGATAAATCTATCTGTTCTCTTGGCAGCCCATAGTATGTTCAAACTCTTCTGCACAACCACAACTCAAAGGCATTGATTCTTCTTCTGTCATCCTTAGTCATTGTCTAGTTCTCTGAGGCATAGTAAGTCGTTGCAAAGACCATGGCCTGGGTCAGGTGCAACTTAGTCTTCAGACTTACATTCTTGATCTTCAGGACTCTGGAGAGGTCCCTGACAGCAGATTTTCCTAATGCAATTCATCTTTAAATATCTTGACACCTGGTACTAAGAGTGTTAATTGTGGAACCAAGCAAATTGAGATTATTAATAATCTTAATC
>NW_006399852.1:1891865-1893734 GCF_000299155.1 Elephantulus edwardii | reverse complement strand
AGATGTTCCTCTGGTACTCTCTGCTTTTGTCCAAGACCCATTCGATGTTGGCTATGATGTGACATATAGTAGTCTTCACACCTTGAGAAGATAGCTTCTTTTTGTATGTTCCTAACAACCAATAATAATTGTCTTTTCTTTTAATTCTGATTCTATCATAATGTTCTTTTCAAATTACCCTAGAATTCTGACATCAAAACTTCCTCCTAGCTCTCCTACCCATCAATTCCTCCTCTCAGAGGATGAAAAAGTACTAAATCTGGGTGATGGTAAAACAAATAAGCAAAAAAGAAGTTTGTCTAGGAGGCCAGAGTGAACGGGCCTCTAGAATTAGAGAATGCCACACACAAAAACAAGGAAATAGAAGAATGGTGGGTGCAGAGAAATTTGATTGTGAAAATCTCTGAAGACCATTAAAAAATAGAACTTCGAACATCACTTAACATTTAAAAATTATTCCTTCTGAGAAGTCAGTTTGGAAACATTTTTGTTCTCTGTGAATCCTTAATATTTTATTTTATTCTAATCACTCTTTTTGAGGAACATGAGCTAATTAAATCCATTATTTTGAAGGTCAAAATAAGAGTAAAAAATGGCAACATACGAATCGTTTAAGGATTCTATTCTTTCTGCACAGAAGGAAGCTTACTTTGGCTGAATGCAATGGCAATTTTTCTTCTCAGTAAGAGCTTTGAGTAAAAAATAAAAAAGAAAGGAAGATAGTTCTCCAACTTGGCTTTTGAAAAATGCCTCAGCTGAACTTACAGAACCAAATGGAAATGACCTTTTAAGATACAAGGAGCCAAGTAAGTCATGAAGGTGCCCAGTTCTAGCGAACCAGGAGGAAGTGCTTTGACAAAGTCTCTTCAAGTTGGGAGGAAAGAAAGGACATTTAGCTGCTTCCTGGAGTGCCAGTTTGTCACCTTGCCAAGCTTGATAATACAAAATGGACTAAGCATTTCAAGTAGCATTTGGAGTACAAACGATCAACACACACATGAAGAGCGTCCTTCAGGGCTCTGCGTTAGATATAAATGTAAAATATTACCTCCTTCCTCTCTGGAGGATTCTCCAAGTGCCTGCTGACTGAAATCCAAAGCCAAGCCAATCATGTCGCCTGAGTCAAAACAGTGTCTCGCTGATGTGTCCCCAAGCGGATGTCAGGCATGCGGAACATTTGGTGGGTTTGCAGATTATACCAGAGGTTCTGTGTTTGCTGGGCTGGTTTTGCCAAAGACAAATCATCCAGGGCAATCAGCAACTCTTGGGTCCCAACAGTGTCCCCCAGCATTCATTCATCCACTCTCACATGTGTATCAGATTCCTGCAGTGTGGAAGACATTGTGAGGCTGGGTAAGCAAGGCAAAGGATTAGTAACGAATTCCTCTCCTAGAGGAAAGTTCATTTGTAAGGAAAGACAGACAGACATAACAAACAGATACGTTGAAAGTATATATAAAAATAAAAGGAAATTGGTGCCATGAGGCATTCATGCTATCTTTCAACAAATGTATTCATTCATGTGTTATAAGACAAATACTTTGCCCTGTAACAGAGATGAGACTTCATCCAGTGGATACTGGGAAGCCATTAAAATGCTTAAGAAGAGGTCTCATATGACAAGAATATGCTTTAAAAAAATTGTACACTTAAGTTCATAGCACTGGTACAGCAGCAAGAAGATGGAAGCAGACGTAATGCCCATCCACAAATAAATGGATTGAGAAATTATGGTACATTCACACAATGGAATACTATGTAGCACTAAGGAACAACGATTTAATAACATACTATATTGCTTGGGAAAGACTTGTGAGCATTATACTAAGTGAAATATCTCGGTCACATAAGGACAAATATGTTGTTGTT
>NW_006399852.1:1889374-1891332 GCF_000299155.1 Elephantulus edwardii | reverse complement strand
GTTGCTCTTGAGTACTTTAGAGAGGTCCCTAACTGCAGACTTTCCCATCGCAATACGTTTTTTTATTTCCTGGCTACTGGTGCCAAGAGTGTTGACTATGGAGTCGAGCAAACTGAAGCTGTGAACACTCTCAATCTCTTCTCCATATTGCGTAAGAAAAAAAAATGCTTTTGAAGGGTCCATCAACTAAAGTTGATGACATTTTAAGATTGAAGTTAAAGCAACCAAATGGAAGTTGTTTCAACAATCCAGGTGAGAGATGCTGATGATCAGAGCTAAGTCAGAGACAGGAGAGGTGAAGTGAACAGGCTTGAGGATGGCATCACTAGAAGATTTGGCCATAGATGAGTTGTGAGAAAGAGGTAAACAGTCAACTAGTTAACTGTGGTGTGTTTTGTTGTTGTTGTTATTAGGTGCTATCAAGTCAGGTACGATTCATAGAAACCTTATGATCATCAGATCTGAACCCTGCCCTGTCCTGTGTCATCCCTGCCACACTAAAGCCCATTGTTAAAATCACTGTGTCAATCCATCTCATTGAGAGTCTTCCCTTCCTTCATTGACCCTTCACTTTTCCAAGCATGATATCTTTCTCGAAGAACTGACCCTCCTCAAAACATGCCCAAAGTACATGAGATGAAGTTTCAGCATCCTTCTCTCTGTGAAGCACCCTGGTTGCACTCTCTCCAAGACATAGTTAGTTGTTCATTCTATTGACAGTCCATGGGCTGTACAGTACTCTTTTTTTTTTCCAGTAACACAACTCAAAGGCATTGATGCTTCCTCCGTCGTCTTTATTCACTGTCCAACTTTCAGGTGCATAGCAAGTAATTGAAAAGACCATGGTTTGGATGTGGGCACCATAGTCTTTACCTCTAAATCCTTGCTCTTTAGCACTTTGGAGAGGTCCTTGACTACAGATTTTCCCAGTGGACCATGTCTTTTGATTTCCTGATTGCTGGTACCAAAGTTGTTGATTGTGGATCCAAGTGAGATAAAATCATAAACAATTTCTATCTTTTCTTCATGTATCATGATGTAGCCTATTGACATAGTGAAAAAGATCTTTGTTTTCTTGATGTTGAGATGTAACCTCAAAACTAGTTAACTAGTGTCTGTCAAAGTATGATGACTGCATGTGTATCAGTATAGAACTGTATGCTTAAACATGTTTCAATTGATGATTCTTGAGAAGTAAGCCATCAAACCTGTCTTCTGTGGCATCGCTGGGTGAACTGACTTGTCAAGCTTTATGTGAGCCACTGAGAGGATTAACCACATGCACCGTAGGGTATTATTGGGACAAATCTTCTTGCAGATACACATCATATTTGGAAAAGATCTGGAAATAGCATTAGAAAATAGAAATAACAGCATTAGTCCTAGTTAAGATAAGAGGCAATAGGGGAATGAATCTCAGTTAAAAGTGTAAGGATAAGGGAAGTTTGCTTGCAATGGGAATTGTTTTCCAAAATCTATGATGTTTTATAACCAATACAAAACCGAACTAACAACAATGAGAAATGCAAACTCTTTGTCACTGAGTCAGTTCCAATTCATGATTACCCTATATGTTCACACAGAGTAGATTTGAGCTCATTAAGGTTTTCTTGGTCATAATCTCTACAAAAGTAGCTGGTGAAGGTGGCTTTAACTGACTCAATGACTCTGAGGGAAAAGATTACAGCCAAGAAAACCCTAGTGACCCGTTAGTGAGTCAAGAAATCAACATAGCACCTCAACAAGAAAAAGGTAAACAACCAATAGCAAAATGGGTGCATGATATGAACAGACACTTCCCCAAAGAAGATATGCAGATGGCGAATAAACACTTAAAGAAATGTTCAAACTCTCTAGCTATCAGAGAGATATAAATCAAAACAACTATGAGATAGCATCTCACCCCCAGTAACAATAACAAAGTTCAGCAGAGCAGCAAGCAACAAATGCTAGTGAAA
>NW_006399852.1:1887182-1888569 GCF_000299155.1 Elephantulus edwardii | reverse complement strand
TTAAAAAAAAAAAGAACTAGGGATGGGTGAGGGAGATAGAGGGTCTAAAATGTGAAAAATGAATGGATGAAATCTAACTTTTCTGTAAACTTTTGTTAAAATCACAATTAAAATATTTTTTTTAAATCTCACAATAGTAAGCAGAGGGGAAAAAATCACCTTAGTAGGATTTGACCATCATTATTATACTTTCTTTAAACAGCTTTATGGATGTACAATTTACACCTCATAAAATTTGCCCATTATAAGTATGTAATTTGGCAATTTTTAGTAAGTTTATGATGTATGAGTCTTATCACCACAGTAGAGTATTGAAATATTTCCATAACACCAAAAGCACTCTTGGGCCCATGAACATTTAACATCCATTCCCTTACCCAGCCTGAGATAAGCACTGATCTGTCTTTTATTTCATAACTGTTGTTTCTGGCTGCTCGTGTTAGTGAAATTGTATAATATATAGCCAGGGAATCAAAATATGAATTGCACTGGGAAAGTCTACTGTTGGGGACCTCTCCAGAGTACTGAAGAGCAACTATGTCAGTCTGGGCATAATGGGTGCTGGATCCATGCCATGGTCTTCACAATTACTTGCTATGCATCATAAAGCTGGACAATGACTAAGGATGATAGAAGGAGAATTGATGCCTTTGAGTTTTGGTACTGGAGAACAGTATTGAATATACCATGGACTGCTAGGAGAACAAACAGAACCATCCTGGAGAGGGTAAAACCAGACTGCTCCTTGGAGGCAAGGATTCTGAAGCTCCATCTGACATGCTTTGAGCATGCTGCAGAGAGGAACCAGTCCTTGAAGAGGGGTTTCATGCTTGAGAGGGTGGAGGGACAGTGGAAGAGAGGAAGACCTCTGATGAGATGGACTGACTCAGTGACTAGGGTAATGGGGGTAGAAGTGTCAGAGACAGTAAGGTTAGCTCAGGTTAGAGCAAGATTCAGAGCTGTTGTACATTGGATCACTATGAGTTGCATGTGACTCAATGGCAGGTAACAACAACAACAACAACAGTAACAACAGCAATATGTAGTTTTGTACGTCTGACTTCTACTGGACATCATGTTTTCAAGGTTCATGTATGTTGGTAGTATGTAGTTTGTATTACTGCTGCACAATGGTCCACTCTGTGTGGGCATGCCACATTGTTTCTCCATTTACCAGCTGATGGAAATTTGGGTTTTTTCCAGTTCAGGGCTAGATGGCTAAAATTTGTGTGACCATTCATGTTCAAGTGTTTGTGTGGGAACACAAGGTGCCATTTCTCCCTAGCAGTAAAACTATACTGTGCCATATGACATGAGCAAAAGATTGAAAGTGTCAAAGATTTCATTTTACTTTGATCCACAATCAACACCCATGATAGCAGCAATA
>NW_006399852.1:1881518-1882247 GCF_000299155.1 Elephantulus edwardii | reverse complement strand
AGTATTATATTTTAGGGCATTATTTTTATCGTAGGAGTATGCAATGAGGGTTGTAGAGTGGATTATATTTGGGGCTAGGGGTGGGGTTTGGGGAGTGTTTTTTTTTAATTTACCATTCCATAAAAAGCTTATATTTTATAATTCATTAAGACTCTCATTTTCACAAATCATAAGAGTTTTTTGGTGGACATTCTTGCTAATAGCAACTTACCTTCTTTTCTTTAAGGAAATCTATGGTATCATAAAAGATTAGAATAACAGGCTTGTTCCTTTTGTAATCCTTCATTCCAAACCCATCAACATCGCAGTACATGTCGGCATGGAAGCTTCTTTAGTTCTAGAACATTCTTTACTAAATTAGGCAAAGTTAATGCATTTTTATGTAAGGGCTTTAACTACTCCAGTTATAATTTGAATTCTTTTCTGGATGTCAGCTTCAGCATAGAGGCCAAAGAAATCAGGTTGCATGCAGATCATTATTAGAGCTCACAAATATGTGAAAAATCCCCATTGACATCTATTAAAAAATACAGATGTCCGCTATTACCTTGCTCTTGACCTTGAATAAATATTACCAAAAAGATCCAAGACTTGATTTCTTTATTTATAAATGAAAGGCCTTGAATCACTCTAAGTTCCTCTTGCTATGGTAGAATGTCACTCTTTTAGATATTGAATATACCATGGACTGCTAAGAAAATAAACAGGTTCATCCTGGGAAGGGTTAAA
>NW_006399852.1:1860085-1880557 GCF_000299155.1 Elephantulus edwardii | reverse complement strand
CCACCCACCCCAAATGCACTCCATTATGCAACCTTAATTCTGGATTCCTGTGATAATCATAATATGCTATCATATATCACTTTTAAAGTGTTCTCTCCCTCATCTGTTTCAACTCAGTATACATAATCTGTTCAGTTTTTCTCAGTCTTACCCCAACCACCTCTTGATTAGCAGTTCAGTTTTCCAACAAAGTACTGCCAAAGATTGACAGATTGACAGCTCTGCAAATCCTAGTTCTTCGCAAGCCTTTCTACCCATTTTGAGTTGAATTGGCTCCATGGTAATGGAGATGAGTTTTGGCACTTCCAATTCAGAATCCTTGAGTGCCATGAAGATTTAAATCCCTAAGATGCTAACTAAAAGGTTGACTGTTCAAATCCACCCAGAGCTACCCCAGAAGAAAGATCTCAGATCACACAGGTAATCTGCTTGTCAAAAATCAACCATTGAAAACTCAGTGAAGCACAAGTCGACTCTGAGTCAAAAGCGACTCTATGAGGGCTGGTTCTGCAAATCATAAACCAGTGGCCAAGAGCAACCGCAAAGTTCACCAACTGGACTGAAACTCACAAGAGTAATGGTCATCCATACACATTCATATAAAACCCATGTCTAGACCAAAAAGCTGTTGTTTGAACAGAGCAAAGGAACACCACATGGTTTAAAATTAGGAAAGCTGTATGTCAGGGTTGCATCCTTTCTCCATTGTTATTGTTGTTCTTAGGTGCTGTTGAGTCAAGTATGACCCATAGGGACCCTATAAATAACAGATCTGCACCCAGGCCTATCCTGTATCATCCTCACACTTTATGACACATAAGAGCCCATTGAGGCAGTCACTATGTCAATCCACTTGATCAAGGGTCTTCCTCCCCTTTGCCAACCTTCTACTTTTCCAAGCACCATGTTCCTCTCCAAGGAATAGCTTCTCCTAGCAACACACCCAAGGTTATGTGGTAAAGAATCATCATCTTTGCTTCCAAAGAAAACTCTGGCTGCACCCTCTCCAAGACATATCTGTTCTAGAACACTGTTCTAATTGGTACAGCATTTGTCTGTCAATTTGCTGTACTAAGGTAACTTGTAGGTTGCTGTGACACTGAAAGCTTATGCCACTGGTATATCAAATGCCGCAAGGGTTATCCATGGTGGACAGGTTTTAATTGGCCATCCACATCTTAAATAGCAGGTGTCTGAAAACTCTATAAACAGTAGAGGAATACAAATAAACTTTCTCCATATGTATTCATATTATACACTGAGCAAAACTTTTGAAAAGCTGGACTATATGAAGAATGCAGTACCAATATTGGAGAAAGACTTATCACCAACCTGCATTATGCAGGTGACACAATCTTACTTGCTGAAAGTTAGGAAGATTTGAAGCACTTACTGTGCTTATCAAAGCACTTATTGTGCTCATCAAAGACTCCAGCCTTCAATATGGATCACATCTCAACATCAAGAGGACAAAAATCCTCATCACTAGACTAATAAGCAATATCATTATAGATGGAGAAAATATAGAAATTGTCAGAGATTTCATCTTGGATACACAATCTACACCCTTGGTACCAGCAATCAGGAGGTCAAGAGAAGTATTGCATTATGCAAGTCCACTGTTATGGACCTCTCTGAAATACTGAGGAATAGTCATGTTAGTTTGAAGATTAACGTGTACCTGATTCAGACGATAGTTTTTTGATAATTTGCTATGTCTCTGAGAGCTGGACAGTGAATAAGGATGAAAGAAAAATTGATGCCTTTGAATTGTGGTGTTGGAGAAGAGTACTGAATGTTCGATGCACTGCACAAAGAACAAACAGGTATGTCTTGGAGAAGGTACAGCTCCTTGGAGGCAAAGATGATAAAACTTCATCTCATATACCTTGAGCATTCTGCTGGGAGAGCCTATTCCTTGGAAAGAGACATTGGACTTGGACATGCCAGAAAAAGAGGAGAAGACCCTCAATGAGATGAATTGATAGTGACTACAGCAATGGGCTTGAGTATGTCAGAAATTGTGAGGATGGCACAAGATAGGACAGGGCTCAGATCTGCTATTCATAGGATCACTACGAATTGTGCTCAACTGCACCTAACACCAACAACATATAGTTTATAAGAAATAACATTTCATGCATACCTATGTTTATTGCTGCATTGTTCGCAAGATCAAAGAGATGGAAACAACTCAAGTGCCCACCAACAACCAAAAGGATAGAGAAACTGTGGTATATTCACACAGTGGAATACTCCTCAGCACTAAAAAACAAGGAACTTACAAAATACTGTACAAAATGAGTGACCCTGAAGGATTTTTTGCTGAGTGAAGTATCTCAGTCACAAAAGGATAAATACTATATAATGCCACTGTTGTAAAACAGGACTGCCATGGGGATTGGTTGAAAACTAAGAAAAGAGGATATAAATAATGCACGCTGCATTGAAACAGATGAATGAAAGAACTGTTTAAAAGGTATTATTGGCATGATAACAGTCCAGAATAAGAGCTGCATAGCAAAGTTTACTCAGGAAGGCAGGGGTCGGGGGGAGGGAAGGAGGAAATTGTGCAAAATGAAAGAAATTGTTTTCAAAAAGAAAGGCAAACTGGATGGGGTGGGTGGGCAGGGAGGAAAATGTGCAACAATGAATGGATGGAAATCCAAGTTCTCTGTAAACATTCATTTAAATCTCAATTTTAAAAAAGAAGAGAAAAAAGATATTAAAATCATATTAATAATCAGGAACCATATTAAACTGTCTAGAAGTTAAACGATATCTAAAGGCTAGTGACATCTTTTGGGAACAATTTGCCAAGTACAAACTTAGCTCCTCGCTCTTTTAGAGATAAAATAGCAAACTGTATTGCTTTCTAGATGATTCATCAACATTATCCTATTTTGGAATAGGCAATAAAATAAAATTATCATTTATTTTTTTAAAACAAAAATAACGTTTCCTTTCACTTTGCATTTTCAAATTCTTAAGCTAATTAGGTACATTGTATTTTCTTTTGTGCCTCATTTGTGACAGATGGGACTTTTTCATTGAGACAGCATGCCTTTACTCATTTATTCTTGACAAGTATTTCTTGACAACAGCTTTCATACAAAACACTAAGCTGGGCCCAGACATCTAACCATGATCATTCTCTGACTTAACAAAGAGAAATAAGATAGGAAAGGAAACTAACAAATGTATAGTGTTAGCCAGCATGTAAAAGTCAGACAATGACTAAGAAAAACCAAAGAAGAATTGATGCTTTTGAATTGCAGTGCTGATGAAGAATATTGAAAATACCATGGTTTTCAGAAGAACAAATGAATCTGTTTTGGACGAAGTGTAACCATAGCATAGGAATGGTGAAGCTTCATTTCACATCCTTTGGGCATGTTGTCAGGAAAGACCTGTCCCTGGAAAAAATGTTATGCTGGTCAAGTAGAGAATCGGGAAGAAAAGAAGACTCTCGACAAGATAGATGGGTTGATCCAGTGGCTGTAGCAATGGGTGTGAGCATGGTGGAGATTATTGTGAGGATGGCTTAGGATAGGGAAAGGGCTCAATCTTTTTTTTTTTTTTAGTTTTGTTGTTCTTGTTGTTGTTATGTGCTGTCGAGTCACTTGCGATTCATAGCGACTCTATGTACAATAGCCCTAAACTCCGCTCTGTCCCGTGCCAATCGCACTGTCTCTGACACTCCCATCCCAATAATCCCAGTCACTGAATCAATCCACCTCATAGAGGGCCTTCCCCTCCTGTGCTGTCCCTCCACCCCTCCGAAGCATGATGTCCTTCTCCAAGGACCAGTCTCTCCTCACAACATGTCCAAAGTATGTTAGACGGAGCCTCGGAATCCTTGCCTCCAAGGGAGCTACCCGGTTTAACCCTTTCCAGGATGAATCTTATTGTTTTCCTAGCAGTCCAAGGTATTCTCAATATTCTTCTCCAGCACCACAGCTCAAAGGCATCAATTCTTCTTCTATCCTCCTTGGTCGTTGTCCAACTCTCTGATGCATAACAAGTGATTGTGAAGACCATGACCTGTATGAAACATACCTTAATCTCCAGAGAGACACCATTGTAATTATTCAAGATGTGTAAGAAGAAGAAATAGCCATTGTAGATAGCTGATGCTTTCTGAGATAGATAGACAGTTCTTGCCATAATTATCCTTCCATCATACTCAGCACAGACATTAAAGAATTTGGGACTAGGAAAGCTCTGGTGGCCTAGTGTAAAGAAGCTGCACTGCAATCTCAGAGGTACGTGGTTTGAATTCACCAGATGCTCTGCTGGAGAAGGAGAGACAATCTCCTCCTGTACCAATCAGATCTGACTTGATGGTACACACACACACACACACACACACACACACACACACACAAGAAGACGAAGAAGAATTTGGGATCAAAATTTTATGTCAAAGCAGGGAGGGACCTTAAGCTTTCCATGTGGGTTTTTTTAAATTTTTTATCTTTTTTTTATTATTAATTTCAATCCTTTCTTCATAAGATTGCTATGAGTCGTAGCTAATCTGAGGGCACCTAACAAAAACAGTCAGTCAGAATGCATGGCCATTAGAGGAATGGTGTCCTAAGTAATAGTTACCATGAAGCTTAGAGGAGAAAGTTAGCATTTCCAATTGTGATTTGGAAACCTCACAGGCAGGATTACAGACAAGTCCATCTGAAGGATGGCTCCATGGGCAGAACAGCAGCCTTCTCCTCTGTGTCAGTGTGACAGCCCATGAGTCAGAACAGATTGAACTTGACCATGTTCCGTCAAAGTGTTTAGGGCGTTTTCTATAAATGACCCTGGCTTTGGCACTGCATCTACTCCTTACTATTTTCCTTTTCAGCAGTTAGTTTTCAGAGCTACATCATAGAATTACAGGAAGTACCCACAGATGTTGAAAAATATTTACTGTAAATTAGAATGAAACTTAGGAAGTAGATAATATTTTACTATGCCAGTTTAAATATCGCATTTCCTCTTTTTTTCTTCACTGTCATTATAACTCCTCGCTGAAATTATAATTTGGTTATTTGAATATCTTTATAGACTAAATATAGACTAAAATGTAACTTTCTTCCCTCACAACCTACCTTTGGTCTCAAAAAATAATTTTATAGTTGTTGTTGTTATTTTTAATCCACTCTTGAACAAAGCATGTAAAGATTATTTAAAGCAAGTTTATATATCAATGCAAATATGTGTCAGAGAAAGTGCAGCCAGAGTCCTCTTTGAAGGCATTTTGCTGGGAGGGGCTATCCATTGGAGAAAGACTCAGAAAGGTAGAGAGTTTGTGAACGAGAGGAAGACCCTGATCAGGTGAATTGACACAGTGACTACTGCAATGGGCTCTGGTGTGTCAGGAAGTGTGAGAATGGCACAGGATAGGACAGGGTTCGAATTTGTTGTTCATAGAGTCACTATGTGTCGTACTTGACTTAACAACCGCAACAAGTATGAATTTAAGTATTTATAATGTGTGTTAGGAAACAGTGTGACGGCAAGATGTCAGATCTTAGAATTAATACCTATTGCTATCAATTATGTTAATTATTAATTACATTTCTCCTTGGGGAAAGGCATCAGGTTTGGAAAAGTGGAGGGTTAATGAAGAAGGGGCAAATTGTCAGAGAGATGAACTGACAAGTAGCTGAGACGATCTGCTCGGATGTGGCAGAGATGGCGAAGATGGCACAGGTTAGGGCCGGGGGCAGGCCTGATGTTCATAGGGTCACTATGATTTCTACTCAACTCGATGGCACCTCGCAACAACAACAGTGACAGTCATCTACTGCTAGTGAAGTCTTAGACGACTTTCATAACTTCACTCATCTTAAGATTCCTCAGTTACAAAGAGACTTGGCAAGAAATGCTCTCCAAATACCCTTCAGGGTAGTAAATGTTTTCTATTCTATTTGTAATTTGTTCTGTCTGGTGGCAAATTTCCAAGCTTTGATAGTTGAATATTTACTCTTTAGTGCAAATACTGGAAAGTTGGCTTCAGTGGAAGCTGCCTTGCCAGGGTGGACTGCTTGAATCAACAGATGGTAAGAGAGGAAGTGTGTGTGGTGTGTGGAGCAGAGCCCTGAAGAGGAAGCCCGGGGGTCCTTCATCAGCATCAAAACTAATCAAACGGTTGAATGAGCTCAGAATTCTCTGCAAATAAACCTAATTCATTTTCAAATAGAGGAGGGGATTCTGAGGAAGTGATTACTTGGCATTTAGTCTGAGAGCTGTAAATAGAACATGAGTTAATGACTCAACACAAAAAATAACACATCACATAATAATAGATTGGAAAATGTAGGCAATTAAAAAGAACTATAAGCCTTTCCAGCAATGTAATTAGAATCAATTCTTTTTCACTGTTTCTTTATTCATTATCCAGTTTTTGCATACAAAGAAAATACTATTATTTGGATCAGGCACACCTTAGTCTTCAAGGGGACATCTTTGCACTACAATAGCTTTAAGAAGTCATTTGCTGCAAATTTTCAGGTTTCTGCACATTTCATTATTTTACTTTATATTCTTGAGTGGCCATTTGAACCTTGTTCAGCTCTTTTATGTCATCTGTTCATTTTTGGTTATTCTATCTACATTCATGAGTAACTTTTAGAATCTGTTTAGAATCTACTTTGGTCTCTTTTTTGTGTTTCGTATTTTCTGTATTTTGCTGGCCTTCTGCTTTCCTCGCGCATACTATTCTCAAAGCCATCTCACAGCTTGCCTTTGTCTTTGGCCATTAGTGTTCAGTGTGTGAAATCTATTCCTGAGATAGTCTCTAAATTCATGGTAGATGTACTCAGACCATATTTTGCCTCTTGTAGACTTGTTTTCTTTTTCTTCAGCTTCAACTTGAACTCACATATGAGCAATTGATGATCTGTTCCACAGCCAGCCTCTGGCCTTGCTCTGGCTTGATATTGATGTTCTCTATCACAGCTTTCCACAAATGCAGTCCATTTCAATCCTGTGTATCACATGGCCCTCTTGAGAACTGATGTGTTTTACGTGATGCCTGTAACATGCTGAGCTCAAGGATCCAGCAGTAGAACGTGCCTGAGTGAAGGCACTGCTCCAGTTATTCAGTGCATGCTGACTCAAAGATTATAAGGGAAAGCTGTCTCTCTTGGTTACTCTTAGACAAAAGTCCATTGCCTGTCCTAATGGGAAGTCATTTTCATTTCATTGTATTTGTTTATTATGTGGGTTGGGAAGTGGAAAAGGGTGGCAGGAATACCATTCAGTCAATTGAAGGGATCAAAAAAAGAGAAAACACAAAGAATAAGGAGTTCCCGATTTAGGCAATTTAGTGACTGGCACATGGACTTTGAAGCCAGAGAGACTCAGTTTTTCATCTTGGCTTTATCGCTTCCTAACTATCTGGCTCTGTTTCATTTTCTTCATCTATAAATACAAATAAGAAACCTCTACCTCATGAGGTGTCATGAACATGAGATGATGTATAAAAAGTGCCTCAAATACCATGAGCACTCAAAAGTACTTCTTCTTAGTACCTCTTAGTACCTCCCTGCATCGTTTCCTCCCATCAGATTGCCAGATAATGGTAACTAGAATATGTAACCCTGGTGGAAAGATGCATATAACAAGCTTAATTATGGATTGCAGGTAACAGTATAGTAGTGACAGCTAAACTCATTCCAAACCATTTGATATAAAGGGGGAGAAAAATATCGTTATGAAATTAGACAAGGAAAGGATCCTAGAAAGATCTAATTCTCAGCAAGGTCTCAGCAAGGTGAAATCCACTGATGTTGTTATGTACCGTCAGGTCAGAGCTGACCCCAGACTGACCCTCCAGCAGGTTTTCAGAGACAGTGAATCACATGAAGTTGATTGCCCATCTTTGTCCCATGGAGCAGGTGGTATATTTGAACCACATAACACTGTGCTATATTAGAAGTTTTAAAATAGAAATGAAAATTTTAGCATGAGCAAGTGTCATAATTTATTCATAATGCTTGTTGTTGTTGTTGTTGTTGACTGCCATCAAGTCGAGCACAACTCTTAGCAACTCTGTGAACAAAAGACCTGAAGCCTTTCTATTACTATTGACATTTATCAAAGTTCATAGAGTTGCCAGAGGCATGTTGTTTAGGAAGTAGATACCACTCCTGCTTCAAAACCTGTCTTAAATTGGAAGTTTCACCAAACACTGTCCAACATGGGTAACCATAATGGCATTTAACACCCCAATGGCACAAGGTTCAGCATCACAGCAACCCCAGGTTACCTCAGTACAGCATATTGACAGAAGAGTGCTGTACTACTTAGAAGAATGTTTCTCCAAAACATAATAACAAAAAGCTTTAAATACAGAGGCCCTCTCCAAGGTCTTATGAGTCTAAACAAGGGGTTTAAATTAAAAAAAAAAACCCCAACCAATATACTATGTTGTTGTTTTGTGCCTTTGAGCCACCTGCAATATATAGCGACCCTGTGTACAGCAGCTCTGACTTGCTGAAGAGAACAAAGTACATAGCTATTGGGACATTTAGTGTGATCATGACTAATATGTATAATCAATCCAAACCCTCTGCTGCTGAATCAATTGTGACTCCCTGGGACCTCACATCTTGGCTTCTAAGGTTGTAAATCTTAGAGGAAGAGCATTGCTTCATCTTCCTCCCACAGGCTAATGGGTTCAAACTGCTGACTTCTCAGCAGCAGCCCAACACATAATGTCTTATGCCACCAGGACTCCTTGCAGTAATGATAATAAATATCTTCAGTAACTTCGGAAATCTGTGTTGGTTTAATAAGGCCCTTCAGTTTGAACTCTGGGTGGACATGAGTAGTCACCAGAGGACCATTTTCTACCACTCAATTTTCCTGAAAACCCTCGTTAACTGTACTGCATCCTGGAGGAAAAGTAGATGAGTTGGAGGCACAGGGACTGAGTTCCAAAGCAACATCTGTCTATCCACAACACTCCACATTAGATGTGGAACTGTGTCTTCAAGTGCCTTTCCAATGCTCCAAGGAACACGAAATGAGCTTTAGAGTGCTGTGTGTTTTCTTGCCGATGTGACAACTGTAGGAAGACTTTGTTTCAGAGCTGCAGCTGGTTTTATTTTCATGATTGCAGAGTGAGACGAGGTGGTAAACTGGGCTCTCCACGAATACACACTGACCTCTCGATAAATGCCACAATTATTCTTTCTAATGTGAATTTAGGGAATACTTACCACCAAGATTAAACAGCCATTAACATTTTGTCATATTTTGTCATATTGCATTGAAGAAAAGTAAGAAAAGAAATTCTTTTCTTGCTTTTAAGCTAAAAGGTTTTAGCTTAAACATAAGTAGTGTTTTGAAGTTTCCATACCCATTCAAACAAGGAGGTGGGGGAAGGTGAGCAAATTGAAAACCAATTATTTTTCCCCCACCCGTCCTTTGTTTCGGTTTCTTGACATTCTAGTACAATTTTCAGCCTTTTCCAACATCATTTTAGGTTTCCATCAGTATATCTCCCCATCAGTGAATCGGGGCCATAGAGGAAAGCACTGCTCTGAAAACAGAATAGATTGGTGCATAAAGGAGCAGGAGCTACTGAATCCAGTTAGTGTTTTTTGTTGTTGGTAGCAAATGAGTCAGCCACAACTCGGGACGATCCCGACACTACCCAGTCCTAGACCATTTCCATAATGTCTGGAGATTGGGTTGCTGTGACCCACAGGATTTTTCATTAGATGATTTTCAGAACTAGGTTGCCAGGCATTTTTCCCCAGTGTGTCTTAGGCTAGACTCTCTGCTGAAACTTAGTTAGCATGAGCCACACACAAGCCTTCACTGATAGATGAGTGTTGGCTGTCCTTGAGTTGCCTGAGCTCGGCATTGAGTCTGAGTCTTCCCCACAAGGATGTCTTGATGGTGAAGTATGTAACCTGGTGGATGCTTATTAATAGGTTGGTGGTTCAAATCCATCAGCCCATCTACAGGATAATTCATAATACAGGATACATTCTCCTCTCATAAAGGTTTACAACCTCAGAAACACAATGGAGAATTGCTCTGAGTTACAATCAACTTGACAGCAGTGAGCCTTCTTGAGAGAAGATGGAATATAACAACAACTTCCTCATCAGAGGCAAACACTACCATCAGAGTCACACCACTTCCTTACCCCAGCCCCTCACACCCTCTCAAGAAACTGGCGTAATGGTGATTTTATATACATGGTAATTTTGCTGAATTTCTTAAGGCTGAATGTAAACTAGTTTTGAGAGTTAAAAACTCTTGGGAGCCCAGCCTTAAAGGGTGTGCACACTTTCATGGACTTTCATCTTAAGGGCCCAACCCCCAGCCGTGTTCTCACAGTGAAAAAATCGGGGGAAATCCCTTTCTGTGTTGGGCAGAGGGAGAAGAGAGTATCCTTCCTGAAATAGTCCTAGAGCAAACGAAGCGTTTTTAAATACTTTGACTGTTCTCGGTAAACACCGTCTCCATGGGAACTACTTTATCAGATCCTGTCTGATAGAGGGTCACGATGATTAGACACAGCAGTGAAGTTTGGTTTTTCTGACCTGGGGGGAAGATAACTAGATTTCAACCCCTATCCCAAGCTTCTCTGTGTCACATAGTTTGTTATGATCCACAGAGTCAAATGCCTTTGTGTAGGCAATAAAATACAGATAGACTTCCTTCTAGAATTCGGTAATTTCAGCCATCTGAATTTCTCTGCTGTCTAATGGTTATTCCATAATTTTCAGCAAGATTCTTCTTGCAAGTAATATTAATGATATTGTTTGATAATTTCCATATTTAAAATGTTGGACCACCATTTTTTGGAATGTTCTTCTGTTTTTATTTCCTGACTCCAGGTCTTTGTATATTTCAAAAGTGCACATGAGAAAATTATGATACTTTGTTTTATTGAGCTACCCTTTGAAATCTTCCGTTTAATTCTTTTAATTTGCCATCCCCTCCTTCTGCCTTTGTTTTGGTTTCTTGACATTCTAGTATAATTTTCAGTCTTTTCCAACATCCATTTTAGTTTTCCATCAGAATTTTAAAACTATTTGAAGAATAGGGGTGAAGCGTTGAACACTAATGATTGAAGACTAGATGGGCTGTGAGATAACAGCAAGGTTATCTATCATCCATGAAGAGAGCAAGAGGTCATTACAGAGATGGAGGAAGAAGAAAAGACCAAGAGGATGTCAGAAGAAACGCTGATTCTGCATAGTTGTCTCAAATTGGGGTACAGGTCTGCTATTTTCACACTGGCCTGTCACTGGATTTGAGCTGCTTTTAAAAAAGGGGGGCCCGACCTTAGCAATGAACCTCTTTCCAACTGAAGATAAGTTCCTGAGAGAAGACTGAGAGCAGTCAGATATTAACACTTAAAAGAACCGAGAGAATGAATGCTTCATTCCTGTAAGAGAATGTCAGTGCAGCATGCCGTGGCATCTACCACATATGGTGTACTGGAGCCCAGGATTCATCATTTATTGCTCTGCTTTCCATAATATATATGGCTTTCTGGTAGCCTAGCACTCTCAGTCCAGAGGCAGGCAGTTCAAACCTACCAGCTACTCTGAGGATAAAAAGATTGTTGATTTCCTCCTGTGTGATTTACAGCCTCTGAAAATGCACAGGAGTGTCAGCAGAATCAGTTCCAACTTGATGGCCATGAGGTTTTTATTTTATTATTTTATTTTTGGGTTGACAGCATTACTCCTTAGGCCACTAGAGCTCCTCAAATAAGGTGGTTCTAAAGCTAATCACTTCTGAATTATAAGAACAACAGATTTACACACAAAAATGAATACAGGTACTTACTCTTACAAGCATTATCTACAACCTAAGGAACCAACAAGTACCTGAGAGAATACCTATAAAGAGAGTAAGACAGTCAAGGTGGTAATCTGAATTTTTAGCTGTGAGAAAATAACTTTCTGTCCATAAACCTACTTATTTGTGGTATTTCTGTTAACTAACACAAAACCCCACAGAGCAAAGCAGGCTTTGAGGAAACTGAAGACTATCCTTTCATTCTGAAGGGAGAGGAGGCAGAGATCCTGAGAGAGGTACAGTGGGGCTGTCGATTTGGTGCTGGAAATTTGAGCAGATTCAATTGTGATGCCTTTTCTTTTCCTGGAGGGGTGTGAGACCAGGTGTTTGGCTGAGACTGAGGGAGGAAAGCAGAGGACAGAGGACTTATCAAATAGCCATCTTGGAGTGGGGAAGACACTTCCTAGGGCATCTCAGGGAATTCATCATTCAGAGACGCTTAGAGATTCACAGTCATGAATTAAAAATGGAAAGCCTATTAACCCACGTGTGCAAACAAGAGACCTTCTGGCTATTTGAAGAAAATGAGTCCTTTTTCGAAAGAATGTTAAAATTTCACTGACACAACAGTCAGGGAGCAAGGTAGCTCAGAAGGATTAGGCATCAAGAACCATTCCATATACCACTGTTCTCACTCAAGAAATAAATTCATTGGTCTTTGGCACTCATATAACATCCAGAGTTCTGAGAGAGAAAGAAGCTGCCTTGCCTACCTTGGATCTTGTGAGAGAGAAAGGGACCAGGGACCAGTCTGTTGTAGTTGGGTTGATTCTGAATCCAAGCGATCCCATGTGTATCAGAACATAACTGTACTTCATAGAATTTCCCATGGCTGGGTTTTATGTAAGGTAAAGATTGCCATGTCTTTTCTTCCTAATGTCTCTGAATGGACTCACACCTTGAATCAGTGGGTTGGCAGCTGAGAGCAGTAACTATCAGTACTTCTCAACCACCCAGGGACTTCCTGGAAAAGATGTGAGTCTAGTTCCTTCAAAACCTTAACCTTCCTGAAGTCAAAACTGACTCAGAAATGACTCTCCATTGGGGTTCTAAGAATGTAGTTCACACAGTCCAGCTTTTTCTTGAGGAGGCTTCATTGGTGGGTTCAAACAGCCAGATCAGCAGCCTTTGGTTTAGCCGGACAGTTCCTTATAGACTACACCACCAGAGCTCTTTATGCAAATGGGGGATTCTTCCCAGGGCAGAGTTTAGTACTGATGGCTAGTGACAGATGTGGAAAGTAGAGATACAGAGAGTGAAACATAACAATGACCCACAAGAACCTCCTAGCACTGTTTATAAACTACCACCATTCTCAGTCTCCCCAGTTGAGTGTATTGAATGAAGTCACCAAGCACAGGAGAAAAGGTTAAAGAAGATTTCATTCTATTAGAGACATTGTCAATATTGCTTCCAGAGAGCTTTCTCTGGAAGCTCCAGAAAGGAAATTTGACATACATGTGAAAAGACTTTCAAAAGTAAGTGTATTCGACTTAGGAGTCTGAAAAATAAGGCAAGGGAACACAAATTTTCTGCACTTTTCAGTTTGGGTTAGGATTGACCATGTTGCTTTTTAACTCTGAGGAGAAAAGACAAAGTTGTGGACACATATAGCCTTTTTGTACTCCTAGTAAAAGAACCACAACTCTCTCTGTGCCTTTACTTGCTTCCTCCTGTTCTGGGATTCTGATGATGCACATGTTGTTTCTTTCGATGGTGTCCCACATTATTCTTAAGTTTTCTTCTTTTTCCTTCTTTTTTGATTCTGGTTTTTGCTCTAGCATATCAGTGATGACAATTCTATCTTCTATTTCACTGGTTCTGTGTTCCATCTCTTCCACTCTGTTGATGTGTCCCTCCATCATGTTGACAGCTTCAGAAACCTTGGACCTCATATTTTGGATCATGGTTTCTTGTTTTTCCAGTGCCACTAATGCTTCGTTAGTTTTATCTGCATTGTTTTGGATTGTTTTTTAAGCTCCTCCTGATTTTTGCTTGCAGTGTAATTCTTCAAGGTGGGGTTCCCCCCCCCCACCCATTGAAAATATTAAATCATTGTTCTTTTGAATTCTTTGTCAGAAAGTTCCATCAAACTTTTTGGCCTCAGGAAATCTATTGCTACTGTATCTCTTTTTGGGGGTGTTATCTTGCTTTGGGCTGGTGTGGGGAGTGATGTAGTCTGCTTCTTTTGGGACATTGCTGTGGTAGAGCATTTTATGCCTGAGATGAAAGCTGGTTCTTGATTTGATGTCACTGCTCCAGAGGAGGATTGGACAGGCACACAAGATGCACGTAGGATGGGTGCATGTACAGACTCACATTTGGATATAATAATGAAAGAATTTTTCTTTTACTTTTCAAAGAGAAGAATGAACTGGAGGGAAGAGGTGGGTAAGGAGAAAAGTGCAACAATGAATGAATGGAAATCCAAAATATCTGTAAATTTTCATGAAAATTAATAATAATAATAAGAAGAAATAAGAAAATTTTTTAAAAGAATCACATCAGATCTAAGCTGTGGTGATAAGACAGATATGCTTTGGACTGATTCCTGATTTTTGCTTATAAACAGGTCAGAATTTTGGAGACAAAGTGTGAACTATGATGTTCCCTGCTACCTACCTTGATGAGTACATGGACTGCAGATCTTTTATCTAGCTGTTAAGAACTGGAATACATTATATGAGCAGAGTGTTCAAGAAGTGAACCAAGGAAAACTCCACTCATTGATCATGGGTGATAGATATCATTCAACTCAAACCATTACTGTTGAGTCAGAATCACTCAGACCCAACTCTCTAATGGGTTGGAAAGGCTCTAAATCACAGGGGAGGAGATTGTCTGTGTAGATTAGACTTCAACTGTACATTCAGAATCAGTTATCACATGCCCTTTGTGGATTTATTTACAAAGTAAGAAGAATGGGCCTGTAAAGATAACATCTCTCTCCTTACTGCAGAGTCAGAATAGACTCTAAGCTGACCCACCAGTGAGTTTTCAGAGACTGCAAATTGCCTAAGACAAGACTACTCACCTTTCTCTTGAAGAGCTGCTGATAAATTCAAACCATCTACTTTTGAGTTGGCAGCACAACTCCCTATCCACTAGGCCACCAGAGCTCATAGAAGTACAGTCTGTATCAGTAGACTGATAGAAGTATAGTGTATTCTAAGGAAAGAGCCTTGGTGATGCAATGCTTAAGTGCTTGGCTACTAACTAACAGGTTAAGCATTTGAATCCATGCAGTGGCTCAGTAGGAGCAAAGATCAGAGGACCTTCTGCTCCTGTAAAGGTGATGTCTTAGAAAATTGTGTGAAGAAGTTCTAGTCTGTCATATGGGATCATGATGAACTACAATGTACTCAAAAGTGCACCAACTGTGGTAGGGATTAGCAATTCAGCAGAGAGGATCTGCTCTTTTTAGCAGGACCTAAGCTACTGAGCTGATTCCCCAGCCCTTTAAATTGACCTTGACAACAGATGTGATAGTTAGCCCTTTAGCAGTCATGTTGGGATAACAAGGAATTGAATCAACATAAGAAGAAAGGTAGCATAGGTGTATAGAAAGCATTTGCTTCTCTGATGACATCAGAGTTTCTTATTTCCTGTTATTGTTGTTACCTGCCATCAAGTTAGAACCAATCAGTATTTAGCTCTTTAAGGGATTTTCAGGGAGCTCTGGGGCTATAGGTAAAGAATTGTGCTCCTGTTCTCTAAGGATCCTGAGCCTGGGGAGTTTTCTGTCATGAATAAACAGGATGCTTCGGTAAAGTCAAAACAAATCTCACCAGATGTCACAGTTGAATGTTTTTCCTTTACCGTGTGGTTGTTAGATATATATATATCCAGCACCATCTTTTGAATTAATTATTTAGTAAACTATGCTAAATGTTTAATCGTGCTAATGTGAAACCTATACTTGGACCAAGAGGCAGTCATCAGAACAGAGCAGGGTAACACCACATGGTTCAAAATTGGGAAGGGTGTACGCCAGGGATGTGTCCTATCTCCATACCTTTTCAACCTGTATGCAAAGCAGATTATCCGAGAGGCTGGGCTCTAAGAGAAGTGTGGCCTCAGCATTGGTGGAAGATCTATTAACACTCTGCATTATGCAGATGACACAACCCTGCTTGCTGAAACTGAGGAGGACCTCATGCACTTGCTGCAGAAGATCAAGGACTGCAGCCTTCAGTATTGACTGAGGCTCAATGTCAAGAAGACAAAGATTCTCACCACTGGACCAATTGGCAGCATCAGGATGGATGGCGAAGAGATTGAGATTGTTCACAGCTTCAGTTTGCTCAGCTCCACAGTCAACACTCTTGGCACCAACAGCCAGGAAATAAAAAAATGTATTGCAATGGGAAAGTCTGCTGTTAGGGACCTCTCTAAAGTACTCAAGAGCAGTGGTGTCTCTCTGGAGACTAAGGTGCTCCTGATACAGGCCATGGTCTTCACAATCACTTGTTATGCATCAGAGAGTTGGACAATGACTAGGGAGGACAGAAGGAGAATTGATGCCTTTGAGCTGTGGTGCTGGAGAAGAGTATTGAGAGTACCATGGACTGCCCAGAAAACAGATTCATCCTGGAGAGGGTTAAACCAGGCTGCTCCTCGGAGTCAAGGATTCTGGGGCTTCGTCTGACATACTTTGGACATGTTGTAAGGAGAGACAGGTCCTTGGAGAGGGACATCATGCTTGGTAGGGTGGAGGGACAGCGCAGGAGGAAAAGGTCCTCTATGAGGTGGATCGATTCAGTGACTGGGGTAATTGGGATGGGTGTATCAGAGGCAATGCGATTGGCACAGGACAGAGCAGGGTTTAGGGCTGTTGTACATAGGGTCGCTATGAGTCGCAAATGACTCGACAGCACATAACAACAACAAGAAGCTAAATGTTTCCAGGGCTTATTCTGAAAATGACTCCTTCCATTAGAAATCCATTACTTTGGGTTTCTTGAAGACTTTCAGACAGTTCTTGCATATTTAAATAAGAAAGATTTTGCATTTTTCTGGACTTTCAGGCTCATATGTTTCTGCAGCTGTCGCTTGAAGAGCTGGAGAGAGGTAGAGAAGGCCTGGAATTTCTAATTTCTCTCTCCCTTTCTAGGTTTCCTAATTAATGAGCTGTGTAGAACACAGTGGGTGGCAACACAGGCATCGGTTAGGGTCTTGTTTCACTGTCTCACTGTTCAGTGTCTCACGCTTACCTCTCATCATCTGGCAGGCTGGAGCCTGCATAATTTCCCATTAATGATCCAATCTGGCCTGTGTGAGCTGTACCTCCTGTCCACAAACCTAGCAGCTTCTAATGGGGAAGGCTTCCCATTTTCATCATGACTGGGATCATAGCGGGTTCTAATACTAAAACATCTGCAGGAAAATGAAGTAATGAACCGCTAATATGCTTAATGGCCTTTAATAGCACTGAAAACCAAAGTGTGTAATGCTCGTTTCATTGATAGCTGCCCTTGGCACTATAGATGGCAAGATCATGCATAATGCAGAAGCAAAAAATGACCCAAAGTGTCATTGTGAATGTGAATTAGGAAAGGGAGAGTGCAATATTAGAAATAGAAGAATATATATGATTAGATATTATTGTTATGACAGGAGTCCAGAACGAAGGTAGCATAGTGGAGTGGACTTGCAGGGGAGGGGTTGAATAACACTAAAAGAATCTTTTACTTTTCAAAAAGAAAAGTGAATTGGGAGAGGGGTGGGCAGGAAGAAAAGTGTAACAATGAATGAATGGAAATCCAAAATCTCTGTAAATGTTTATCAAAATTAATTAAAAAAGGAAAAAGTAAATAAATTTAAAATAAAAAATAGAAGAATATAACTTTATAGAAAAGAAATTTCATATAATTTTCATATAAAAGAATTGTGGTTTATGAAAAAAGGGATCGTCCACAAGGAGATTGTTCTTGGCTTAAGGAAATTTAGTTTATGTACTGAAACAAACAAACAAAAAATCTTGAAAACCTGTTAAAGTGAATGAATAATCTTAAAAACAAATAGTTCAGTGATATGGAAGGTAGAAGAAAAATTCCTGAGAAGCCAGGGAATTTTTCAGTTTTGGAGTTCACTCTTTTCACATCCTGTTTCCGTGTGTGTGTGTGTGTGTGTGTGTGTGTGTGTGTGTGTGTGTGCTGTTGTTGTTGTTGTTGTAGTATACCATTGAATCAGAACCAACCCACAGCTGATCCTTTGGTGGGTTTTCAGAGGCAGTTAATCAAATGAGTGAAGCTTGTCTGTCCTTCTTCTGTGGAGCAGCCTTCAGGATTGCAATGCATCTTCTTAATACTAGGCCTCTGAGCTTGTGTGTGTATCTATCTAGCTATATATGTGTGTATATCTATATCATCTATATCTATCTCTATATAGTTGTTGTTGTTGTTGTTGTTATGTGCCGTTGAGTCATCTGTGACCCTATGCCCAGTAATAGCTTTGATCCCTGTCCTATCCTGAGGCAATCTCTCTGTATTCAGCACAACTACCCCCATTACCCCAATACCTGTGCCAATCCATCTCATCTAGGATCTTCCTCTCTTCAGCTGTACCTCCACCCTTCCAAGCATGAAGTCCTTCTCCAAGGACTGCTCCCTCCTGGAAATATACCCCAAATATGTCAGATAGAGTTTCAGAATCCTTGCTTCCAAGGAGAAACTTGGCTTCACCCTCTCAAGAACAGACCTGTTTGCTTTCTTAGCATTCCATGGTATGTTCAGTTCTCTTCTTCAGCATCATAACACAAGACTTGGATCTGTCTTCTGTAATCCTTATTCATTGTCCAGCTCTCTGATGTATAGCAGGTAATTTCAAAAACCATGGCCTGGATAAGGTGTGTCTTAGTCTCTAGACTGACATCATCGTTCTTTAGCACTCTAGAAAGGTCTCTGACAGAAGATTTTCTTAATGCAATTTTTTTCATTTCCCGACTGCTGATGCCAAGAGTGTTGATTGTGGAGCAGAGCAAGCCAAAATTGTTAACAATCTCAACATCCTTTCCATCTGTCATGGTGCTGCCAGTTGGCCCAGGGGCGAGAATCTTTGTTTTCTTAATGTTGAGCTTCAATCCATATTGAAGACTACAGTGACCTTCTGCAACAAATACTTCTTCTAAACTTAGCTTCCACTTCTGGCCATTCTCGTATTTGGATAATCTTGGGCAGGATCTTGCTTGTGTGTGATATGAGTGATATTGTTTGATAATTTCCACACCCTGTCTGATCACCTTTCTGGGGAATGGGAACAAGTATGGATCTTTTCTTGTCAGCTGGCCAGATAGTCATCCTCCAGATTTCCTGGCATAGCCTGGTGAACATGTCCAGAGCTGCATCTGTTTGTTGATATACAATGTCAATTGGTATGCCATTAATTCCTGGGGCCTTGTTTTTTGGTCACTTCCTTCAGAGTACCTTGAACTTGCCCCTTCATCACAATTGCCTCTTGGTCATATATTTCATGAAAATCTTCTGTGTCAGCCAATTCTTTTTAGTACAGTAACCCTGTGTATTCCTTCCACGTTCTTTTGATGCTTTCTGGATCATTCAATATTCTACCCATAGCATCCTTCAATATTGCAACCCGAGGCTTGAATTTGTTCTTCAGTTCCTTCAGTTTAAGAAATATAGAGCAAGTTTGTCCCTTTTGGTTTCCTGACTCCAGCTCTTTGCATGTTTAATTATAATACCTTACCTTTTCTTCCTAAGTATATCTTACTCTTTAAACCTTGCTTGCAGAAAGGGAAGAGGATTTGAAACATTTGCTGCAGAAGATCAGGAACTACAATGGATGACATTGTAACATCAAGAAAGCAAAGATCTTCACTATGGGGTTAACAGTCAACATCATGATAGATCAAGAAAGAGTTAAAGCTATCAATGATTTCGCCTTGTTTGATCAACTATCAATACACTTGGTACCTGCAGGCACAAAATCGGGAGACATATTTCATTGGGCAAGTCAATTATAAGGGACTTCTCCAAAATCCTCAGCAGCAATGGTGTCAGTTTGAAGACTAAAGTATGCCTGACTCAGGCCATGGTTTTTTTCAATCTCTTAGAGAGGTGGACAATGAATAAAGATGACAGTAGAAGAATTAATGCCTTTGAGCTGTGATATTGGAGAAGAGTACTGAATATCCCATGGAATGCCAAAAGAATAGATATGTCTTAGAGAAAGTGCAGCCAGAGTGCTCCTTGGAGGAAGAGATGACAACGTTTATTTCACATACTTTGGACATGTTTAGACATCATAACGGACCTCTGCAAGGCCCTCAGTACATTTAAGGAAAACATTTGCCAATTAGGCTATTCCTTAGAAAGAGACTATTTCATGCTGGGAAAAATGGAAGGTCGGT
This sequence comes from Elephantulus edwardii, assembly GCF_000299155.1. Lineage (NCBI taxonomy): Eukaryota > Metazoa > Chordata > Mammalia > Macroscelidea > Macroscelididae > Elephantulus > Elephantulus edwardii. Next base: position 1,860,354 of record NW_006399852.1, on the reverse strand, counting down.
GAAAGAAAGGAAGGCCCACAACCAGATGGATTGACACAGCAATGGGCCAAAGAGTGTCAGAGGTGATGAGGATGGCACAGGATAAGGCTGAGTTCAAGTCTGTTTTTTATGGGAAGCCAATACTAAATGTTTGTAATAAACCCAATGCTATTTCAGGATGTGGGGGAGGCCCATTCAAGCTGGAATTCACCCTGAGGCACTAAGGCAATCCTTAAGGGTTTACTGGATTCTTGCATTGTATTTGCTGATCCCTCCCTCCTGAGTCAAGG
>NW_006399852.1:1858175-1859890 GCF_000299155.1 Elephantulus edwardii | reverse complement strand
ATTAATAATTACAAAAATACTTCATCTGCAACAGTTGTTCTTAGGGTTGCTGTGGGTCCTACTCATCCTGACGGCAGCTAACAACAACAATGATCTTTAAACTGACATTGTTAATCTTTTGCACTTTGGAGAGGTCCTTGAGAGCAGCTTTTTCCCAATGCAGCACACCTTTCAATTTCTCAACTGCTGTTTCTTTGGGTGTTGATTGTGGTTTCAAGTAAAATGAAGTAGTTGATGACTTTAGTCTTCTCTCCACCTACTGTAGATGTGGTCTGTTGGCCAGTGGTGAGGATTCTTGTTTTCTTGAAGTGGAGCTATATTCTATATTGAAGACTATAGCCTTTGACCTTCTTCAGTGAGACCTTCATGTCTTCTTCACTTTCTATGAGGAAGGTTGTACCATTTGCATAATGCAGGTTGTTGATAAGTCTTCCTCTAATCCTTATGCTACATTGTTCTTCATAGAGACCAGCTTGAATGATTTGCTCAGGATAAAAAAGATCGAATGGAAAAAAGCATATAAACCTGCACACCTTTCCTGATTTTGAACTATGCAGCGTTCACTTGATCTGCTCAGACAACTTCTTGGTCTTCTTTTTATCGAGGGCTAGTGGAACACATTGTGAGCATCGTGAAATCCTCCCCTTCCTGATGTCAAGCATCAGTGTGGAGACACAACTCCAGAGTGCTCAACCCTGAGATGCCTCTGTCCTTCCAAGTCCAGGTTTTCAAGTTGCTATCACTAGCTCCACATTGGAGGACCAGCTTTTCAGGCTCTCATTACATACTGGTGAAGCAGAGAGTGAGGAGAAAATCGTAAGACCCACAGCAAAACAGACTGATGCTGTGACTGCAACAATGGGTCAAATAGAACAATGTTAGTGAGAATGAGGATGACTCGGGATTAGGCAGTGTTTCATTTTATCATATGCATAAGAACCACCTAGACAACACCTCACAACAGCTGCTTCTTTCAGTGAGATTGCCAACTGACTTTCTTGCATGAACACAAACACTTCTGTGTCTGAGGAAGGAAAGGTTTCAAAATCTCTCTCATGTGAATCAGTCTCTCTCACTGCAATGTTACCACTGTGATTTGCAAAAATTCAGGTCCAAGCTAAAGCATACACATTACATGAGTCATCCTAACTCATTTCTCGAAGCTGCCATCACAATTTTAATTTGGCCATAGTATGACTCCTGGGTCTTACACAAACATTCTATATTGGTTATTTAGGTCTTTTAGAGCCTGCAGAATTTTAGTGAGGAGCTCTGATGGTACAATGGTTAAGCTATTGAAAGAGTAATGGTTCAAATCTAACAACCACTCCATGGGGGTTAGATGTGGTCACTAGCTTCTGCAAATAACACATCCTTGGAATTTCTACAGGGTAATTCTGCACTGTCATTATGAGTTAGAACCCTCTTGATAGGAGGAAAGGGTCCCTTACTCCATCTCAGGCACTTCAGAAGTTAAAAATGGTAGAAGATATTGATGTCAAACAGTGAGACCTCTTAATAGTCTGGGTAACGTGAAGACAGCCCAGCTCACACAGGTCCTTACAGCCCAGTAACTGATTCAGATTGTGTCTTTTTTTAAAAAAATTATTAAATTTTATTAGTTTTAATGAACATTTACAGGGATTTTGGGTTTTCATTCCTTCATTGCTGCACCATTCTCTCTACCCTCCTCCCCAGTTTGTTCTTCTTCCCCG
>NW_006399852.1:1853588-1854064 GCF_000299155.1 Elephantulus edwardii | reverse complement strand
CATAAGTTTATGAGGTGAAAGCTTCAGGATGAATTAAAAATTTGGTAGACTGGCTTTATTTTCAATATGGCTTACTAATACTTCAAGTTTATCACTCAACTTTGTGAATTTATTTAAAATGAAGGTTGAATGTAAATTAGAGCAAGGATGAAATTCTTTCCTATCAGCAACTACATAGAGGAGGTTCATTTGTTGGATCTCAGGAAAAAAGTTATCTGTCACACTGGAATTCAGCAATTTGCTTTTCTCTCTTGAGACAAAATAGTATTTGAAACTCAGCTTTAATGACCCCTGGTTTCTGGCATCCATAGTTACTAAACCAGATGTTTGTGGTTGTATTTGTATAGGTCTAAATTTAGATCCATTTTTCTCAAAAACATAAGTATGTAATTTAGTAGAAGGTAAGCTGAGCAATATTAGGATGAATGCTTTCTCTTTAGATATGAAACACAAGTTCATTATCTTAAAGTGTCACA
>NW_006399852.1:1844612-1852878 GCF_000299155.1 Elephantulus edwardii | reverse complement strand
TTACAATCCCACCAACAGTGTTTAAGAGTTCCTATCTCTCCACATCCTCTCCAACATTTCTTACTTGCTGCCCTGCTAAACCTTGCCACTGCTACTGGGGTAAGATGGTAATCTTATTGTGGTTTTGATTTGCATCTCACTTACTGCCAGTGATTTTGAGCATTTTTTTCATGTGTCTGTTGGCCTTCCAAATGTCCTTCTCTGGGAAAAGTTTTTCCATGTCTCTTGTCCATTTTTTAATTGGATTACCAGTCTTTTTTCTTCTGAAGGACCAGGAGTATTCTGTAAACTTTTGTTATGAGTCAAATGGGTAAGATTGTACCAGTCATATTATTTTGTTTAGCTTCTTAAAAAAGAAAGCAATACTTTCTGACCAGCATTTTAGTATACTGTCATAATCCTCTGAACTTCCATATGAAATAAGCATTGCCAATTCCATTTTATAGATGGAAGTTGAGTCTCCACGTATCTCATTAACCTCTGCAGCTCCCAGGCATGCCTGGCAGGGCTGGGATTCCAGCTCAAGTTCATGAACTTCCCACTATACCATACCTCAGGAGCTCAGGTGGCCTTGTGGTAAGAAGTTGTGCTGCAATCCCAAATGCATGTAATTAAAACCCATCAGGGGCTCCATGGGAGAAGGATGAGCACTCTCCTCCTGTGTGATTAGATGCCTCTGAAAACCCACTGAAGGGTTGATTCCAACTTGACTGCACACAACAACAACATGCTGTATCTGTGTCCATAGGGGATTATTGTTAGGCAGCATAACTCACGGCAACACACAATAGATCAAGCATTGCATTTGCAGGACTTGGACTGCTCTCCCTAGAGAAGGTATGTTTGAGCCTGTTGTAGCTAAACTGTCAGCCCAGCTCACTGAGGACCATTCTCTCTCTCTTTTTTCTTTTTGTGAGAAAAATTTGTTTTTGCAATTACCCAGCTGGACTCAGTTTACACAATCCCAGTTTTGCTGGCAATGTCCAAATCATCATAGCCAGGAGCAAGTAGAACATAGATCACCTTCTCTCCATCCTGCCTATTCAAGGTGTTGACCTTGACCACATAAATATCATAGAGCTTCTTTACAGCTTGTTTGATTTGGAACTTGTTGGTCTTGACCTCCACTATGAACACAAGTGTATTGTTATTTTCTATCATCTTCATGGCTACCTCAGTGGTCAGGGGAAACTTGATAATGGTATAGTGGTCAAGCTTGTTTCTCCAGGGGGTGCTCTTCCAGGGGTATTTGGGCTGCCTTCGGAGTCTTAGGCCTCAGGAAGTTAGGTGATATATGGATCTTCTTTTTCTGTGGCTGTGGATGCCCTTCAAGGCTGCCCTCTTGGCCTTTAATGCCTTTGCTTTGGCTTCAGTTTTGGGAATGGCAGAGGCTTCTTTCTTTGCTTTCAGTGCCATCTCCCTCTTTCTCTCTGTTTTTCCCTCTGACCTCTGCTTTATCAATGGCAATGTTTTTCTCTATTGAATGGTCATTCCTGATGCCATGTCCAAGGTAAGCAAGACAAAGTATTTCCAACCTTGATTTTAAAGAGCATGTGGTGTACTTTTTTCTGCTTGTATTTCTGCCAATCCATCCACAGCATATTTAGTATTTTTCCATAATGCCATATTTCAAAACCATCAATAATTCTTCAGTTTTCCTTTTTCATTCTCCAAGTTTTTTTATGCATTAAGGTGATTTTTTTAAAAAAAATTACAGTTTGGGTTAGACAAACCTTAGTCATCAGAGTAATAGCTTTGCTTTTTAATATTTTAAAATGATCTTTTACAGCAACACAATAAATTGTTGACTGCTGTTTCCCATTGAAAAAAAAAGTGACCCAACAGTGTGGAAATTATCAAACAATATCACTAATATCACACACTACAAAATCCTGTGGAAGATTATCCAGAATGACTTGAACAGTACATTGACAGAGATTTACCAGAAATACAAGTTGGGTTTTGAAGAAGTCATGGCACTAGAGACATTATTGCCAATGTCAGATGGATCTTGGCCGAAAGCGAAGAGTACCAGAGAAATATCTATCTGTGTTTCATTGACTATGCAAAGTCATTTGACTGTGTGGATCACAAAAAATTGTGACTAACCTTAAGGAAAATGAGAATCTCAGAATACTTGATTGTGCTTATATGGAACCCATGCTTGGACCAGGAAGCAGTCCTCAGAACAGAGCAAGGAAATATCCCATGGTTGAAAATCAGGAAAGGAGTGTATCAGGGATGCATCCTGTTTCCATACTTTTTTCAATCTATATGCTGAACAGATCATTCGGGAAGCAGGGTTTTATGAGGAGGAATGTGACATCAGGATTGGAGGTAGACTCATCAACAACTTATGTTATGCAGATGACACAACCTTCCTTGAGGAAACTGAAGAGAAGCACTTGGTGCAGAAGGTCAAAGACTGTAGTCTTCAATGTAGTTTGAAGCTCAACATCAAGAAGACAAAGATTCTCACCACTGGGCCAGTTGGCAGCACCATGATAGAAGGAGAAGAGATTAAGGTTCTTAAAATTACAGCTTGCTCAGCTCCACAATAAATACTCTTAGCCCCAGCAGTAAGGAAATCAAAAGATAAATAACACTGGGAAAATCTGCTGTCAGGAACCTCACCAGAGTACTGAGAAGGAATGATGTCAGTCTAGAGGCTAAAGTGTACTTAATCTAGGCCATGGTCTTTGCAATGACTTGCTATGCTTCAGAAAGCTGGACAATGACTAAGGATGACAGAAGAATAATTGATGCCATCGAATTGTGGTGCTGGAGAAGAGCCTTGAACGTACTATGGAATCCAAAGAAAACAAACAGGTCTGTCTTAGAGAGGTTGAAACCAAATTTGTTCTTGGAGGCTAGGAGTTTGAAGCTCTGTCTCACATACCTTGGGCTCATGGGTAGGAGAGACTTGTCTTTGGAGAAGGGCATCATGCTTGGAATGGTGAAGGGACAACACAGGAGAGAAAGACCCTGAATGTGATGGACTGATACAGTAACTGGGGCATTGGGTGTTGGTGTGTCATAATTAACGAGATTGACTCAGGACAAGTCAAGTTTCAGAACTGCTGTACATAGGGTCCCTATTGGTTGCACCTGATTCAATTGCTCATAACAACAACAACATAGGTGTAGAGTGTTGACCCAGTGCTTAGCATGACCATGACATCCTTAACAACTTTGACTTCTTTGCCATTTCTCATGATACTGTTCATGGGCCCAATTGTGAAGATTTTCATTTTCTTCACATTTAAATACATTTCATAAGAGTAATTAAAGAAAAATTAACCAAGAGTACCATGTATCTCCCATGAATATGACATAAAATTCAAGAAACACTGTTGGCAGTAGCTTTTATCCAAAGAAAATCTGCTTGCCTTATTTGTTCTTTGCCTCTATGCTTCTAAGCTGCCCCCTTCACTGTGCCCTCACCAACTAAGGTGTGGGGCTTAGCACCGGCCAGGAAGGCAGTGCTCTGTTGTCTAAAGAAATTACTCCAAAATATTAATAGGCTGTATTTGGAAGAGAGTTAATTTACTACTCTTGTCTGCATTTCTGTATTTGATGCTAAAAATGCACATTTTTGTGAAATGTGCATTTTTCTATGAAAAGGGGGGGAAAGTCTTAAATGTATATATTAATGTTTTCAATGGCAATTATGTCTTTTTAAAAAGTAAAGCATTGTATTATATATGTTCTGCTAAAGAAAATTTTTATAAAAGCCACAGTCTAATTTGTACACAACTCAAAATGCCAATACTTAGATTTAATTTAGTTGTTACTACTTGCTGAGTTTAATTCCCACCCAGCCTTTAATACTCCACCACAGATTTGCATGAAGGAGGACAGGGCAGGGAGGGAGCCAGTGCTAGGCCTGGAGGATGACTCTTGATTCATTTTTTTAACATTTTTTATCTTGCTTCTTTTTGCTGGCTGTCATCGGCTCTCCCTTTCCAGCTTCATACCTCCAAGGTTTACCTGGGGCAAGGAATTCGACTTTTTTCTCTCTCTCTCTGTTTTCAAGCTTTAGGACAGATTACATTCAGTAACCCTTTATTAAACTTGAGTTTTCACACACAGGCACTCCATACACACCTACACAGAGTTACTTGGTTTATTACTATAGATAGAAGCTTTGGGAAACTATAGAGGGAAAATAGATAAACCAAACAATTTTTAAAAAGTCATATTTGGTTTCATCACTGAGACAAACACCAGTCACTTCTGCTTCATGCATTTTCTGCTACCACTTTGTCTATTCATGTATGCATGTGTGTGCGTGTGTGTGTGTGCACAGTTTAGAATAATTCCATCTAAAAGGAAAACTTAGCTGCTATCAAGCCAACAACTAGGACTCATAGCAGCTCTGAGAGCAACAGATGGAAACCTTGTCCTAGTCTCACCATCTGCATCATGCTCAGGTTCATTGCTGCAGTCACTGTGTCAGCCCATCTCGTTGAGGACCTTCATTTCTTACATTGACCCTCTGTCTTTCCCAGCATGTTGTCTTTTTCCAATGACTGGCCCCTCCTAAAACATGTCCAAAACACGTGAGATGATATTCACCATCCATGTCTCTGAGGAGCACTTTGATTATATGTCATCTGAGAGACAGATTTGTTTGATCTTTTGGCAATCCATGGAATATTCAGTACTCTTTGCCACCATCATAATCTAAAGGCATTAATTAATCTTCGGTCTTCTTTATTTAAATTTAAAATTAAAACTTTAGGTACAGTTTTATTATTGATATGGTTGAACATGTCTCTGGAAACTCTATTGAACTTTGATAAATGTCAGTATGTGTAGAGGGGCTTCAGGCCTTTCGTTCATAGGTTACTATGAGGTGTGTTCTACTCAAAGGCAATTACCAACAACAATAATAGTTTATACTATGATTACTTTATAGACTTGTTCTTTATCTCTTATGCTAACCCCCATCAAGCCCGATGCTCTGAAGCTGATTGACTCTGATGTATGTACTCCCATGTGTATGAGAGCAGAACTGTCACCATAGGCTTTTCAATGGCTGTTATTTTGTATGTTGATTGCCACATCTTTTTTTTTTTTTTTTTTAGATTCCTCTTGGTGGACTTGAACCTCTGGCCTTTTGGTTAGCAGCCAACAATGACCAAGACAAAACTTTGGTAGCTGGAAGTTTCTTGTGTATAAATGACAGTAAGAATAGCCATAGTATGAGGTAGACAGATATTCTGCGGAAGCACCATCTCCGCCCAGAGCAAAGAGGGCACAGTGAGCTCTGTGAAATCTGCTCTGGCATCTCCTTAAGGCAATATGAGGAGTGATGTTTAATCAAAGCAGAACCAGTGCCCAGGAAAGACAGTGTGTTCCTAAAAAAGTATGGAGCTTGAGTTTGAGATGCTCACTAATTATACACCTCCATCTGCCTTAATGGATCCAAACTAGCAGAGGTCCAGCAGGATGGAAGGATAGGAAGAGAAACAAATAATGATCATACACACACATACACACACACATGTACACACACACACACACACACACACACACACACATTATTACTGTGTGATGTCATCAAGCTGACTTCAACTCCTGGCAACTCATATGTAACAGAAAGAAACATTGCCTGTCCTTGCACCAGCTTCATGATTGTTGGTATATTAGAGTCCATTTCTAGGGATATTGTATCAGCTCACCACATTAAAGTTGCCCTTTGTTTCACTGACCATGTTGCTATTCTTATGTGCCACCAACTAGACTACAACTAATAGTGATCCTATGAGCACAATATCTCTGAATGCTGTCCTATCCTGAGCCAGTCGTATTATCTCCAACACACCTGCCCCCATTGCCACAGTCACTATGTCAATCCATCTCATCCGGGGTCTTCCTCTCCTGTGCTGTTCCTCTACCCTTCCAGGAATGATGTCCTTCTCCAAGGACTGTTCCCTCCTAGAAGTATGCCCAGAATATGTCAGATAGAGCCTCCCAAACCTTTCATCCAAGGAACAACCATGTTTCACCCTCTCCAGGCCAGACCTATTTGTTTTCTTGGTGGTCTGTGTGTGTTCAATACTCTTCTCCAGCACCACAACTCAAAGGCATTACTTCTTCTTCTAGGGAGAGAGACCACAGCAGCACTCAGAAGCATTTAAAGAGAAGGGCCTGAGAGACTACAAGCAGCAAGTCCCAGATGCAGTGTGCTGGGATGTCCAACAGAGAGATAACAAGCAGGCAGGAGTGACTGGAGACCTGAGCCATAATATCTGGGGCTAGTTCAGGCCTTGCCAACAGCCGTCATGGAGGTGGGGAGAACACCGAAGGGGAAGGGGACCACACAAGGTGAGGGACCAACACTAAATTCATTTTTCAGTTTTTGTACTGGCGAAGTAGCTTTTCATGTTGAAGTGTCTTTGTATGTTGATGCTCTTAATAATTTAGATAATTTATATTTACTTGTGTATCATCTACTTTTTTAGATAAAATGCTTGTCTGTCAGATACTGTAGTAGAGTTAAGCTTCCAAATTAAGACAGACTTGGAAGAAGGATTGGCCATCTACTTTCAAAATAACAGGCCTTTGAAAACCCTGTGATCAATCACTGACTCTAGATATCACCAACATTGTGTCCCTTTCTAACAATGTGTCTTTCCTGACGATGTGTCCAAATTAAGTGAGCCCATTTCTTCTAAAACTTTATTATCCTTCTGAAAGTATACTAAAACTTATTTGACAACACAATAGTTAAAATATAACAATTGTTCCTCTGTCTTCATTTTGTTTTTTTTGTCCAGCTTTCAGGTATATTTTAGGCTATTGAAAAGGCCATGACTTCAAGAGTCCAGAATAAGAGCTGCATAGTAAAGTGGTCTGGGGTGTGGGGAAGACTGTATAAGAATGAAAGAATTTTTTCCAAAGAAAAAAAGTGAACTGGGGGGAGGGGAGCAGGGAGGAAAATGTGCAACAATGAATGAAAGGAAATCTAAGTTCTCTATAAACTTTCATTAAAATCTCAATAAAAAAGAAAAAATGTTATGTATAAGAAGGAAAAAAAGAAAGAAATGATCATTATTTGAGTCAGGTACATCAAAATGGCATTTTTTCTTTTTAAGAAAAACATTTAATAAGGACATCATTAGAAACTTTAGTTAATGTGCAAGTGTGGGTGGCTGGGAGATGATCTAAAAGCTGATCAGATGTTTTTCAAGTACATGTAAAACCTACTTGGGGCTCTGCAAATAAGTAGTAATTGGTGGGAACTCACAGTAGCAAGTGTGCATTCATCTCACTAGAACAAGAATTATACCAGAAGCTATACAACTGAAAAATGGGAGTAGCTATAGTGACCTAGAAAAATTGCAGTTGAATAAGAGAAAAAGTGTTCAATTATTTTGTAATCTCAAAACAGATTTTATAGAAGAGCCTGGAAACATATGTGTCCTTCTATGCAATTTAGAATGTTGTTTTGTTCAATCACAATTTTGTACGCTGGGCAAAGACTGGGGTAGGAAATAGATTTCTTTGTTCTTCAAGATCTTTTCACGCAATGGGATTTAATTTCCCTTCACTCCCTCTGAAGAATCCTTCTTTTACTCTTAATACCCCAAACTTATCCCAGTGATGCCTCCTAGGTGTCAGGGGCTACATGCTGGTATGGGGATTGAAAATTTGGAAGAAATTGTAGTTTTGTCCCTGATTTTCTACCAGGAAAAAAAAATATCTAGAAACACCTGCTGTCATCCCAAGACAGATACTTTACATTTTCAAAGAGGTAGAAAAGGCAATTGGCAAGTTTACTTGGAAAGAGACCCAGAATAAGCAAAGCATTTCTGAAAAACAAAACTGAAGTGGGAGTCATAGCACTCCTGGATCTCAAAACCTGTCGCACAGCTGTAATAACCAAAACAACATGGTACTGGTACAATGACAGATATGTAAACCAATGGAACATAGTCGAGAACCCAGAATTAACCCATCTACCTGAAGTCAACTAGTATCAAGGAAACAAAATGTCTCAAATGGGGAAATGACAACCTCTTCAACAAATGATGCTGGCAAAATTAGACTTCTACCTGTAGAAAGCTAAAACAGGAACCACATCTCACACCAGACACAAAAATCCACTCAAGATGGATCAGAGACCTAGGGTTAAATTTCAAAACCAGATCGTAAGACAAAACTGGACCGAAGCCAGTGCTTGGAGAAGGACATCATGCTTGGAAAGGTGAAGGGATAGCACAGGAGAAGAAGATACTGGGTGAGATGGATTGACACA
>NW_006399852.1:1835372-1844512 GCF_000299155.1 Elephantulus edwardii | reverse complement strand
TTGTGTCCCTTTCTAACAATGTGTCTTTCCTGACGATGTGTCCAAATTAAGTGAGCCCATTTCTTCTAAAACTTTATTATCCTTCTGAAAGTATACTAAAACTTATTTGACAACACAATAGTTAAAATATAACAATTGTTCCTCTGTCTTCATTTTGTTTTTTTTGTCCAGCTTTCAGGTATATTTTAGGCTATTGAAAAGGCCATGACTTCAAGAGTCCAGAATAAGAGCTGCATAGTAAAGTGGTCTGGGGTGTGGGGAAGACTGTATAAGAATGAAAGAATTTTTTCCAAAGAAAAAAAGTGAACTGGGGGGAGGGGAGCAGGGAGGAAAATGTGCAACAATGAATGAAAGGAAATCTAAGTTCTCTATAAACTTTCATTAAAATCTCAATAAAAAAGAAAAAATGTTATGTATAAGAAGGAAAAAAAGAAAGAAATGATCATTATTTGAGTCAGGTACATCAAAATGGCATTTTTTCTTTTTAAGAAAAACATTTAATAAGGACATCATTAGAAACTTTAGTTAATGTGCAAGTGTGGGTGGCTGGGAGATGATCTAAAAGCTGATCAGATGTTTTTCAAGTACATGTAAAACCTACTTGGGGCTCTGCAAATAAGTAGTAATTGGTGGGAACTCACAGTAGCAAGTGTGCATTCATCTCACTAGAACAAGAATTATACCAGAAGCTATACAACTGAAAAATGGGAGTAGCTATAGTGACCTAGAAAAATTGCAGTTGAATAAGAGAAAAAGTGTTCAATTATTTTGTAATCTCAAAACAGATTTTATAGAAGAGCCTGGAAACATATGTGTCCTTCTATGCAATTTAGAATGTTGTTTTGTTCAATCACAATTTTGTACGCTGGGCAAAGACTGGGGTAGGAAATAGATTTCTTTGTTCTTCAAGATCTTTTCACGCAATGGGATTTAATTTCCCTTCACTCCCTCTGAAGAATCCTTCTTTTACTCTTAATACCCCAAACTTATCCCAGTGATGCCTCCTAGGTGTCAGGGGCTACATGCTGGTATGGGGATTGAAAATTTGGAAGAAATTGTAGTTTTGTCCCTGATTTTCTACCAGGAAAAAAAAATATCTAGAAACACCTGCTGTCATCCCAAGACAGATACTTTACATTTTCAAAGAGGTAGAAAAGGCAATTGGCAAGTTTACTTGGAAAGAGACCCAGAATAAGCAAAGCATTTCTGAAAAACAAAACTGAAGTGGGAGTCATAGCACTCCTGGATCTCAAAACCTGTCGCACAGCTGTAATAACCAAAACAACATGGTACTGGTACAATGACAGATATGTAAACCAATGGAACATAGTCGAGAACCCAGAATTAACCCATCTACCTGAAGTCAACTAGTATCAAGGAAACAAAATGTCTCAAATGGGGAAATGACAACCTCTTCAACAAATGATGCTGGCAAAATTAGACTTCTACCTGTAGAAAGCTAAAACAGGAACCACATCTCACACCAGACACAAAAATCCACTCAAGATGGATCAGAGACCTAGGGTTAAATTTCAAAACCAGATCGTAAGACAAAACTGGACCGAAGCCAGTGCTTGGAGAAGGACATCATGCTTGGAAAGGTGAAGGGATAGCACAGGAGAAGAAGATACTGGGTGAGATGGATTGACACAGTAACTGGTGTAATGAGGGTAAGTATGTGAGAGGCAGTGAGATTGGCTCAGCATAGAGCAGGGTACAGAGCTATTGTGCGTATGGTTCCTATGAATCAGAAATAACTTGACAGCACATAACAACAACATAGCAAATACAGACAGAAATAGACAATCAGGAGAGGAACAGATGGGAGAACTGGACCTTCTACAGATTTAATCCCTGAGTGCATAAAAAACTTTTCCCAATAGCATGGAAAGAAAACCTACTGATTGGGGGGGGAAATTTGGAATGACATATCTACAAGGGTCTCATAATGAAAGTTTACAGAATCCCACGGGGCCTCCACAAGAAAAAGCCTGATGACACAATTACAAAACGGGCAAAAGATATGGAAATTACTTTTACAGAGGAAGACATTCAGATGGCCAACAGACACATAAAGAAATACTCAAAATCACTGACAAAAAAAAAAGAGATGCAACTCAAACCAAGAATAAGATACCATTCACCCCACTAGCAGTGGCAAAGTTTAACAGGACAGCAAACAATGGTTGTTGGAGAAGATGCAGAGATATTGGAACTCATATACTGTGGGTGGAATTGTAAAATGGTACAACCACTCTGGAAGGCAGTTTGGCATTTCCTCTAAAAGTTGACCACAGAAATCCCTTATATCCAGCTATTCCACTGCTAGAAAGATACCCTCAGGAAAGAACAAGTGACATAGAAATGGAGATTTGTACACTGATGTTCTTAACAGTGTTATTCACTATAGCAAAGAAATGAAAACAATCTTAGTGTCTATCAACAAACAAATGGATTGAGAAATTGTGGCATATTCACACATTTTAATACTATGTAGCATTCAGGAGCAATGATTTTTAAAATACTACATAACATGGGAGAGGCTAGAGAGAATTCTACTGAGTGAACAAACTCAGACACATGAAAAAAATACTGCATAAAACCATTATTGTAAAAGTAGAGGAATGGTGGGTAGGATGTGGTGTTGTTTGTTGTTATGTGCCATTGAGTCACTTGTGACTCATAGCAACTGAGGTACAATAGGTCCGAACCCTGACACATCCTGATCAAGTCTCACTGACTCTGATACCCCTACCACCATTATTTCAGTTACTGTATCAATCCATCACTCATCCTGGTTCTTCCTCTCCTGCACTGTCCTTCTGCCCTTTCAAGCATGATGTCCTTCTCCAAGAACTGGTCCCTACTGGTCATGTGCCCAAAGTATGTGAGATGGAGCTTTAAAATCCTAGCCTTCAAGGAGAAACTTGGTTTTACCCTCTCCAAGATAGACTTACATGTTTTCCTGGTGTTCCTTGGTATGTTAAAGACTCTTCTCCAGCACCACAACTCCAAGGCATCAGTTCTTCTTCTGTCCACAATCCGTAGTCATTGCCAGCTCTCTGATGCACAGCAAGTAACTGCAGAGATCATTGCCTGCATCAAGCACATCTTAGTCTCTAGACTGACATCATTCCTTCTCAGTACCCTAGAGAGGTCCGTGGCAGCAGATTTTCTCAGTGCAATTCATCTTTTGACTTCCTGACTGCTGGTGCCAAGATTGTTCATTGTGGAGCTGAGCAAGATACAATGTTAACAACTTCAGTTTCTTCTTCATCTATCATGGTGCTGCCAATTAACCCAGTGGTGAGAATCTTTGTTTTCTTGGTGTTGAGCTTCAATTAATATTAAGGATCCACAGGGAGAAATGAAGTGAGTAGGGTGTGTGGAGGGGCAGTCATGGCATCACAGAGTTTGTTGGGCAGAGGGAGACAGGGATGGAATTAGGTGAGATCTGATGGGTACTTGAAAAGATGGAGTAATAGTGGGTATAGATCAATGATGATAATTTTATAAAACAGAATGTGAATGGAAGAGTGTGTGAAGCACAACATATATGAATGGAACACAAGAATTACGAGTTTTGTATACAAACCACTGTTAAAAGAAAAAGAAATTTTGAAAAATAACCCCGCTGTCCTTTAGTGCTAGTGGCATTAAGTATAATCATTATCTAATAGAATATATAAAACATAAGAACATCTGCAGTAACCTAGAAAAATTGGACATGAAAGAAGATCAATAGATGATTGGGAGATCAGGATATGTGTTACATGAAGGAAGTCTGTAATTAAGGACCGCTCTAAATTGCTAAAGAACAATGATGTTAGTTTGAGGACTAAGGTGTACCTGAATCAGGTCCTGGTTTTTTCAATTACTTTCTATGCATCTGAAAGCCAGACGGTGAATAAGGATGATGGAAGAATTGATGTCATTGAGCTGTGGTGTTAGAGATAAGTACTGACTATCCCATGAATGGCCAAAAGAACAAACAGATATGATTTGGAGAAAGTACAGCCAGAGTGCTTATTGGAGGCAAAGATGACAAGATTTCGTCCCACACACTTTGGACATGTTTTTAGGAGATGCTTATTCCTTGGAGGGAGACATTTTGCTTAGAAAGGCTGGTGAAAGAAAGGAAAACCTTCAACCACATGAATTGACAGTGGCTACTGCAGTGGACTTCAATATGTCAGAAATGATGAAGATTTTACAGGATAAGACAGGGTTCAGATCTGTTACTTACAGGGTCACTCTGAGTCATACTCAACTTAATGGTACCTAATAACAACAACAACATTACTTTTGCAGAAGAAGCCAAAACATCAAAATGCCATCACATTTATTTAGAATCCTCGCTTCTGTTAAGACCTTGTCCTGTAGCACCTGCACTATAGAACAGCTTGCAACTCTTGTGCAAAAGGAAAATGACAACTAAAGTGTCTGGAGGGTAAAAAGGCTCTTTTTCTGAAATAGTACATGGCACCTGAAGATAATATTTATATAAGAAAGCAGCGTAATATTTTCATTTGGAGGTTTCTTGGAGTAAATACCATCTCTTTCTCAATTATTAGAGACAGGGTTAGTGAAGACTAGAATCCCCTTGAAATATTTCTCACTCATCAAGGTCATCCAAGAGTGTTGAACTATCTTTAAAATACAGACTCTACTCGGTATAGGGCATTATACACAAACTCGTTTTCCCAGGTTATTTAAAATGCTAAAGATAGTTCTCTTTTTCATGAATATTTTATCTGGCTCTTCTTCCTACACTGTCCTTCCTGTCTCTTTCAACTTTGATTCTTTCCCTTTCTTCTCTGTTCTGTATTTCTTCCTTTCATTCTTTTATCTTGTTTTGGCTGATCAAAACAGGTCACTTTAAGATGTGATGAAATTACATGGTTTAACAATGTTATGCCTGAAATTTCAGGAAAACAGTTACACAAGCCCATCATAAGCTTTATAGACATTCATAGTCTTTGAATTAGGAGTTCTGCCCCTAGATATTTGTCATAAGAAAGTAATCCAAGATTATTTTAAAATGTATTTATATTGAGGTCATGTCATGAACCAAGCTCTGGCTATATATTGTTGTTGTTGTTGTTGTTGTTTTGTGCCATTATGTCACCTGTGACTCATAGTGACCCTTTATGAAACAGCTCTGAAACCTGCCCTGTCCTGAGCCAGTCTCACTGACTCTGAAACACCTACCCCCATTGCCCTAGTTACTGTATCAATCTATCTCATCTGGGGTCTTCCTTTCCTGTGCTGTATCCACCTTTCCAAGCGTGATCTCTTTCTCCAAGGACCACTCTCTCCTTGCCACATGCCCAAAGTGTGTGGAAAGGAGCCTTAGAATCCTAGCCTCCAAGGAGAAACGTAGTTCACTCTCTTCAAGACAGAACTTTTTTTTGTTTTCTTACAGTCCATGGTATATTTAAGACTCTTCTCCAACACCACAACTCAAAGGCATCAACTCTTCTGTCATCTAGTCTGTGCCAAGAAATCTGGAGGACAACTGACTGGAAGAGATCCATATTTATTCCCATTCCAAAAAAAGGTGACCTGACAGAGTATGGAAATTATTGTGTACCATATCACATGAAAGCAAAATCCCATTGAAGATTATAAGAAATGACTGGAACAGTATATTTTCAGAAAACTTTCAGAAATACAAGCTAGGTTTAGAAGAGGTAGTGGCACTACAGACATTATCATCAATGTCAGGAGGATCCTGGTAGGAAGCGGAGTACCAGATGGATATCTATCTGTGTTTCATTGACTATGCAAAGGCATTTGACTGTGTGGATCACAAGATGTGGTTAACCTTGAGGAGAATGGGAATCCCACAACACTTGATTGTGCTTATGTGAAACTTATATTTGGACCAGGAAGCCGTTCTCAGAACAGAGCAGGAAAACACTGCATGGTTAAAAATCAGGAAGGGAGTAAGTCAGGGATGCATCTTCTCTCTATACTTTTTCAATCTATATGCAGAACAGATCATTTGGGAGGCTGGGCTTTATGAGGAGGAATGTGGCATCAAGATTGGAGGAAGACTCATCAACAACCTACTTTGTGCACATAACACAAACTTGCTTGCTGAAACTGAGGAGGACCTGAAGTGCTTGCTATGGAAGGTCAAGGACTGTAGTCTTCAATATGGATTGAAGCTCAATATCAAGAAGGCAAAGATCCTCACCCATTGGTCCAATTGGCAGCACCATGATAGATAGTGAAGAGATAGAGGTTGTCAACAGTTACAGTTTGTTTGGCTATATATTAATTAATTTATTCAAACCTTTTTACAACCCATTTTTCACATGAGGAACTAAAGAACAAAGAGGTGAATTTGGCCAACTGCTTACAGTTGGTGAGTGTGGGAGTCAGAATTTTAATCAAGCCAATGGGAAGCTCTCATGGTCTAGTGGGCAAGGAGTTGTGCTGTCTGTTGGTCCACAGGAGAAAGATGGACATTCTCCTCTTTACAGACTCTGGAAACACCCTGGAAGATCAGGTATGAGACAGTTTAGACTCAATGGCAGTGAGTAGGTAAAGCAGGCAAGTTCTGAAGCCAGCTCTCTTAACCAGGACAGTTTCCAAGATGTGTGATTCCTGGGTAAGTATTTTTTGTGAGTCACATCTACAGAAATTATTTTACTGAAAATGTAATATTTGTAAACATGAAGAGATATATAGCTATGTCAATCAAGACAATGCACATTAAAATTACAGTGAGATATTTTATGCACCCTACATTAGAATAAGTCATTGAGATGTTTATGTATAGTAAAGAGATGGAAGCAATGTAAGTGACCATCAACAAATGAATGGAGAGATAAGCTGTGGAGTCTTCACGCAATGGAATACTATGCAGCACTGAAAAATGAGGAACTCATAAGATAAGATTCAAGATGGGTGACCCTGGAGCACATTATGCTGAGTAAAATATCTGTCACAAAAGTACAAATACTACCTAATGGCACTGTTATAAAATATACTGACATTAGCGGTTGGGGGAAAACTAAGAAAGAGGAGGTAAATAATGAACATTGCATTGGAATAGATGAGGGAAAGAATTGTTTAAAAGGAATATATAATTAGGCATTATTTATATGACAACAACCAGAACAAGAGGTTCATGGCAAGGTGGACTAGGGGAGAGGAGACTGTGAAACAATGAATGAATTTTTTAAAGAGAAAAGCAAACAGGGATAGAGGGAAAACTGTGCAACAATGAATGACTGGAAATCCAAGTTTTCTGAAAACTTTCTTTAAAATTGCATTAAAAGATTATTTTTTTAAAAAGAGGTATTTATGAGAATCTCCATCCAACAAGAGTTTTACTAATCTGCCTATAAGAATAAAATGGCAAAACCAACCCACTTTTTCCACTTGTAGGATTATATACTAGAGATTCTTGTTATAACATGGCAGTCATGAATCACTGTGGTTTTTGAGTCTAAAATGAGATATGAATGTAAAATACTAGACTGCACTACTTAGTAAAATATCTCCATTTAAATAATTATTTTTTCTTGGAATTATATCATTTTTTGCAAATTATGGCTAAGTAAAATTACAAAATTTCTCAAAAATAGCATAAAAATTTATAAGTTCATATAAAATGTGATATTTGGAATCAATGGTAGAGATCATTTTATTGTCTAATTACTGCATATAGAAATTCTTTGTGGTGTCCAGACACTACCTCTTACTGTGCAGACCCCCAAATCATTTTTGTGGACCTGAGTGTTAAAGTTCCTTTTCATGTTAATTCCTATCTGACACCATGAGAGAAAAAGAGCAATACTATAATAACTCACACTGCCATAGATCTCCATATTAAAACAATGTAGATTTTGTTTCCCTGTCAGAGACAGTGCGATTGGCACAGGACAGAGCGGAGTTTAGGGCTGTTGTACAGGGTCGCTATGAGTCGCAAGCGACTCGACGGCACATAACAACAACAAAGTTCCCTAGTAGCATTTATTTCATCCTGCCTATAATATTACTTAGGGAACTATGGTGACTTAGTGATAAAGAGTTGCACTACCAACCCAAAGGGACTCAGTTCAAATCCACCACCTGCTCTGAAGAAAGATGGAGAATCTCCTCCCATGTGATTTATAGCTTCTGAAAACCCACTGAAGGGTCATCTAGGAGTCAGTTCTGACTCGAAAGTGCATAACAAAAACAACATAATATTACTTATTATTTGGGGGGCTATATTTACTTAATATGGGAGCTCTTGTGGCCTAGTGCCAAGAAGCTGTGCTACAATCTTGAAGGCACATGATTCGAGGCCACCAGCCAGGAGAAGGATGGGCAATCTCCTCCCAAGCAATTAACTCCCTCTGAAAACCCACTGTAGGTCAGCTATGGGCTGGTTCCAACTTGATGATGCACTACAATAACAAAGGGTATTCCTTAAAATATAGCATCAAGATTCATTGTAATTAACTATGACTTTCTAAAGAATTGTTACTGAAATTTGAGAGTGAATAACTTGGGTACCAATAGCAGAAAATGCACAAGTTAAAGAAGTTCTATTACCAACACCTTAGGGTGCTGTCAAATAGATGTGCCACTGCAACCAATATACACATGGGAATAACTGCTACAGAACCTGTTATGTACACAGCTCATTTCCTGTGTTTGTGGGTTGTAGAACTACAGAGAGGACCTACAGTGAAACCCAGAGCTCTGAACTCATGCTGTGCCTGAAGTAAGGAAAAGAGATTATATAGTGTCTTATTAACTTTACTACAAATGCATAAGTATTTTATATCTTTTTAAACAGTATTTTAATAACTCTTGCTCACTTATTTTAATTCCATAACATTGTAGTGAAGAAGAATTGATGCCTCTGAGTTGTGGTGCTGGAGAAGCCACAGACTACCAGGAGAACAAATAAGTCTATCTTGGAGAGGGTGAAACCAAGTTTCTCCAGAGGGGCTAGGATTTTGAAGCTCCATCTCACATACTTTGGACGCATGGCCAGGGGGGACTGATCCTTGTAGAAGGACTCTATGCTGGCAGTGCTGGATGCACAGCACAAGAGAGGAAGAACCTGGATGAGATGGATTAACGTACTAACTGGCGCAGTGGGATTAGGTTTATTAGAGTGATTTAGACTG
>NW_006399852.1:1828777-1832447 GCF_000299155.1 Elephantulus edwardii | reverse complement strand
CAACAACAACAACATGTTCTTTATCTATTTTTGGTATTTTATCATTAATATTCTGAATTTCTTATTGATTTAATTGTCACTTTGTTCAAGAATTGTTATCCAGAATTCTTCGAGTTTCTTTTCCTGTTTTTTTTCTTGATATTTTTCAAAAGTCTAAATAGAAGTCTCTTGAACACCTCATCATGTCTAGTATAATTTTTTCTTTGTAAGATTTTCTATACTTTTATTTAGCTTACTTCTCCTGTTTCTCCCTATGGTTTTTTTATTGTCAGCCATCTCTGAAACATTAAAATGATTTATTTTATTTATTTTTTTAATTTGTTTTGTCCTGATTTTGTGTGTGGTTGGTTTGTTTTGATATATCAGGTGCTTTGTTTCCTTTTTTCTCTTTAGAATCTCTTTCTTCCTTTGCATAATTTTTGTTGTTGATGATCTGTTGTGGTTCTAGTCCATGAGTGACTTTGATAGTATTGGTTGAATGGATATGATTTTCTCTCACAAGTGCCTGTGGTAGAGAGCTCTAGTGGCTCAGTGGTAAGAAATTGTGCTGCCAACCCAGAAGTTTGTGGTTTGAATCCACCAGTGGCCCTACAGAAGGATGAGCCATTTCCTCCCATGTGATTGACTGCCTCTGAAAAACTGCTGGAGAGTCAGCTATGGGTTGGCTTTAGTTTGGTGGTATGCAAAACCAGCAATGCCTGTGGTAGTTGTCTCTATATGTAAGTCCTTTGTGACAAAACTCATACATCTTTACTCACAGTATTGAGAAAGGTTGAAAAACCAATTCTTTTTCATGATGAGTGTAGAATAGTCAAGATCCCTCTGCATCATTTTTGGGACTATCTGACCCATTTGTGTTGGTGCTAGCAGTTAGTACATTCTTTGGAGGTCAAATAGGACATCTCTATAGCTAGCCTCTGTGAGATTGTTGTTGTTGTTTTTGTTGTTGTTGTTAGGTGGCGTTAAGTAGACTGCAACTCATAGCAATTCTATGATCTGTAACTTATCCTTTTCTGAACCATCCTCACCATCTCGATATGCTCGAGCTCATTGTTGCATTCGTTGTATAAATACATCTCCTTTCAATTTCCCCCAATATGATGGTTTTATCCCCAAAGGCCGGCCTCACCTGACAACATGCCTAAAGTATTTAGGTTACCTTCACCATCTCTATCTCTCAGGAAACCCCTGGTTGTACTTCCTCCCAGACAGATGGCTTGTTCTTTTGGCAGTCCATGGGATATTCAATACTCTTCTCTCACACCACAATTCAAAGACAACAATTCTTCTTTGGTCTTCCTTATTCATTGTTCCAACTTTTAGATGTATAGGAAATAGTTGAAAATACCACAACTTGTACCTGTCGATTGGAAATCCAATAGGTGGGAATTACCAGTTGCTGCTCCATGAATCTTCCCCTCTACTCACGTCACCTACCCAACCAAATGAACACAGACTGTAAATTCAGTAGTTCTGCCCTTAATTTTGGCCTCCATTTGCCACTCTGTGATCACATGGATTTTTGGAGCTGTCACCTGCATTTTCCTTCTTGTGAGTTTATCTTTTGCTCACCTAACTTCACTGTGGGTCCTTCTACACAGTATCTCTGTCTCCTACTGAGAGTTGTGTGATGTCATCTTCCTATGCTCCGCAGATGGGAATGCTGCTCACTTTATCTCAAGAAGGCCACACCCCACCAGGCCCACTGGCAGGGTGCCTACAATTTGTAAATCTTATTCACTGCTTTTGTTAGTTTCTTCCTTCCCCCTTCCCCCAGTGTTCAATATAATGCTTCAGCCTTCCATTGTGTCTCACGTTTCCAGACTGTATCTTTTTCTTGGTTTCTTGGGTCTTTGCCATAAGCAGACAGTATGGCATGTATGGTTGATCTTAGACTCTTCTTCAGGGTCTGTACTCTGAACAATCAGGCAGGGAGAACTTAGGCTTTGAGATTAGACAGATAATATATACTTGTTTAAAAAGCAGATTATCTTCTACATAAATTATTGACCTATTAAAAGTCCTTCTGACAGGAACCCATAATATTATAGTGAATTTAGATTAGCCTTTTTATTCTGTTGCTGATTTTTTTATTTAAAACAGCATCTACCACTACTATTATTAAGTAAGATAACTTCTTTCCACTAGGCCACCAGAGCTCCCTAAAATAATACTGACCATAACTTTGTCATTACTTATACATCCAAGTGTCAGAATCATAAAATAAATAAGCATAATTTCTTCAAAAGTAGGTGTACTAACCTCTGGTGTCTTATCTTTTAATTTTAATTAATTGGGTGATGTTAATTATTGATTTTTTTTACTGATTTAATGATATTTTTATAAAATGAAGATTTTTTCCCCCCTTGAACATTTGTGAAGGGGTTTTTTTCCCTCCTCTTAACAAAACAAAAATTTACTTCAGATAAAGGGAAATTTGCATTGGGAAAGTCTGCTGTCAGAAAACCTCTCAAAAATACTGAAGAGCAATGATGTCAGTAAGGAGATAAAGGTTTGCCTGATTCAGGCCATGGTCTTTGCAATCACTTGTTATGCATCAGAAAGCTGGACAATGACTAGGGATGATAGAAGGAGAATGGTGCCTTTGAGCTGTGGTGCTGCAGAAGAGTATTAACTATACTACGGACTGCTAAGAGAATAAACAGGTTCATCCTAGAGAGGGTAAGACCAGGGTGCTCCTTGGAAGCAAGGATTCTGAAACTTTGTCTGACATACCTTGGACATGTTGCAAGGTGGGACCAGCCGTTGAAGAGGCACCTCATGCTTGGGAGGGTGGAGGTACAGCACAAAAGAGGAAGACCTTGGATGAGATGGATTGATTCAGTTACTGGAATAATGGGGGTGGGTGTCTCAGAGATTGGCACAAGATAGAGCTGGGTTTATAGCTGTTGTACATAGGGTCACTATCAGTCGCAAGCAACTCAACGGCACATAACAAACACAACAAAGGGAAATTAGTCATTCTGTCCTAATTTAATCATGTACTTATTTCAAAGAATAATTGTACAATTTCTGGTTCTTCTGAAATCAGTCTCCTTCATTTCCCAAAGCCTTGGAATTTCTATTTCTCCATAATATTCTCCCCTCCAAGCCTTTATTAATTTTTTTAATAAGTCTTCTTTTTTATGACTAACAGCTTGCCTTCTCCCAAAACTCCCAATATTTTTATATCTTTCTTTTATCAGATTTTCTTATTACTGGGTGAGTTTTATTTGTTTTTCTTTATGTGTTTTTACCCCTTTCTTGATTGCTTTGATGATTCAATGTCTGGACTCCAAATATGTCATATTTTTACTGCTACTGATCCCCAATTTCTGCCCAGTCACTAAGCTGTGAAAAAGCAGAAGCAGAATTGCTCCAACTGCCTCTAGGTGTGTTACATAAAAATCAGAGCCAGAACAGACAACTTTCCCCCCAACATGCCTTCAATTCAGGAGCTTGTTCAATACATATTATCTGTGATTTGTAGCCATAATTTCTATGAAATGATGCCTGTAACTGCCTACAAATAACAATGTAGAGCTTCTAATTTATGTAAATAAAATTAGGTTCATTTCCATTATCTGTCAACCTCTGTACTGCTACAACCTAGGGAGTGGTTTACTTTTTAAAAAAAAAAAAAATAAAATTATTTATTTATTTTTCATTT
>NW_006399852.1:1825369-1826986 GCF_000299155.1 Elephantulus edwardii | reverse complement strand
AGGAAAGAAGGAACACCTTGGGGAGGATGCAAAAATAAGTCATCCAGCTTGTTTTATTAAGGCTCTCCAAAGCAATCAAATAATAAAAGACTCTATGTGGAAAGCAACGGAGTTGTTGTTGGCTGCAGCCAAATTGTCCCTCCTGTTATAGTGACACAGTGCACACCAGAATGAAGCATTGCCCAGTCCTAGGTCAGACCCATGACTTGTTGTGCATCACCCTTTGTGATCAATAGGGTGTTCGCTGGCTGGTTTTCCAAGTATTCAGCAGGTCTTTCTCCCTAAACCCTTTCATCCCAGAAGCTCTGCTGAAATCTGATGGGCATCATAACAACAAGTAAGTCCCAGTAACAGATGAATAGTGACTACAGTTGAGGTGCGTCAGGCAGAGCTTAAACTTGGGTCTTTCTCAGGAAAGGGGAGAATTCTGCTCTAGAACATCCTACATGTTGTTGTTGTTGTTGTTATGTGCCGTCGAGTTGTTTGCCACTCATAGCGACCCTATGTACAACAGCCCTAAATCGTGCTCTATCCTGTGCCAATCTCATTGCCTCTGACACACCCATCCCGATTACCCCAGTCACTGAATCAATCCACCTCATAGAGGGTCTTCCCCTCCTGCGCTGTCCCTCCACTCTGCCCAGCATGATGTCCCTCTCCAAAGACCTGTCTCTCCTTGCAACGTGTCCACTGTATGTCAGGCGAAGCCCCAGAATCCTTGCCTCCAAGGAGCAGTCTGGTTTAACCCTCTCTAGCATGAATCTATTTGTTTTCTTGGCAGTCCATGGTACATTCAGTACTAGAAATCAAACCGTGTTAAATGATAATGTGTACGCTTGTTTTCTGCCTCAATTGTTACAGCTGCACAGCCAGGAATAGGTAGAGCTGAAATGTGACCCACGTCATCTGATCAGAGAGCCTCTACACTTCAAATTTATGTTCAACTTCCTTTTGGTTTCCAAGCTGCAGAAAATCCCTTTGACTTGCCCTAAATCATCTACTAACACAGGGGGAGCCGGGGTTGCAACACGTCCTGTGGAGACCTGCATGATCTCATATACTTTATTCAAGTTAAGACACAGACTCAGAGACTTCCTTGGAATGAAAAGAACTGTTGCATTTGATTTTTATGTTTATAGAGTGTAGTTGCAATGTCTGACTTGAACACATAAGTCTCATTGAGATTGAGTTTTTAAAAATAGGATTTATGGTGGTTTGGCTTGTGTTATGGCTCCTTTTATTTGTTTCTATATAATGATTCATATACATTGTCTTCTATTCATGTGCATTGTGTTTTATACCTTCATTTACATTATGTTTTATAAAATTAGTTACTATTGATTTATGGCCTTTTTTCACCCTGTCTCTTCAAATTCCCAATGTATTTATATTAGTCTTTCACCTCCCCATCTGATAACTAACTTCTGATATCCTAGTAATTTCTCCCTCCTTTTTTCCACTCCATCCCCTTCTCCTTTTGAAAATGTATACATACATGTCTTGCTCAGTTATCCTCTTATTTTCACAGTAGTGGAAAGGGTTAAACCGGGTGGCTCCTTGGAGGCAAGGATTCTGAGGCTCCATCTAACATACTTTGGACATGTTGTGAGGAGAGAC